>NC_065920.1:13148787-13752516 GCF_024586455.1 Bactrocera neohumeralis
GTGCGACTGACAAAACGGCGGTATTTTATGGCCAGCACATATTTTCAACATTTTTTCAAAGAACGTTACACCCGTAACATTTTCCACCATTCCTTTCGTTTATCACATTCTATACGAAATACCGACACGTCCGCTGTGTTTTCTCTGTTTTCCTTCAATTTTGCTCTTTTATGCGTTGGCGTGCTTCAAATGTTAATGTTAAATTTTTCCATTCCGTGTGAATGTAGATATATATATGTATATATATGTGTAACCGCATATTTGTTAGAATGTGTGTGAGTGTATAGGCGCGTTTAAGTTACCTCTTTTTGCCTTGCTTTGATTTTCTACGCTGCTCATTTTTTATGACCTTTAACCTTTCAACAGCTCGGTCCCACCGTTCGGGCACAGCACTTGTAATTGCGTAATACCTTGACCTGTGACAAAGTTAAATATTTTTTGTTTTTGTTGTAATTTCACTTTATGTTCTATTATTATGGTGAAAAGTATTATAAATTAAATTAAATTATGGCGTCCTGTTGGTAATTCATACACTTTAGTACTCCCTCCGAATATATGCAATACATATTATAGTTCTGCTTTTCAAAATTACATAAACAATAAAATACTAATTTTTTAAGAATCTCTGTTTTCTAAGAAAGAATTTGTGATCTTAATATTCGTACTTGCTATTGAGAAAATTATTCTTATTTATTGAATTCCTTGTAGTATACTTTGACCTTAAACTTGTGTGTTAATTGTGGCTTCAGAGTAATAGTTGGGATCGATTATTTACGGTGTTTGTTTTACTAATGGATGGTTCCATAAGACATAAGTAGCCACCAAACAGTTTATAGATTAAACGAATATTTTTCATATGAGAAATACGTAGGTTTAACCTTGGCTTTGTATCTAGGAATGTTCAACTTTGAACTTGATATACATATACCATAGAATAAGAAAGGCCAAGATCGTTTCTTCCAACCATGGTTGCATAAGCTACCATGAAACAGTTTACAGATTAAACAAACATTTTTCATATCAAAAATACCTCGATTTAACCTTATATCTAGAGATGATCATTTTCTAACTTGAAATCTAACATGGAATCAGGAAGTCCAAGATCGTTTTTTTAACTCTATGGATCTATGGATGAGAACCAGAACTGTGGGCAATAACAACATCCGATAAGGCAAAACTTTGAGATGTTCTAGAACCTGAGTGAACCTTATAGCTCAACGAATTTAAACAAAACGACGACCTGAGTCGATTTAGTCATGTTTATACGTCTATCTACATATACGCGAACCAAATCAGTTTCTGAGATATCGATCTGAAATTCAGTTAACTAGTTCGCTTCAATTGTGTGTAGACTTCTATCTCTGAAAGAACTCAATGCGGTAGTTAATATACAAATAGCAAAGTACTCCTTAGCAATAGGAAAAATAGACCTTGACTTCTGTTGGTACTTAAATTGGCGCTACATTAGGAAAGATAGATATGAATGCTTGAGCTCGACTAAAGAATGTTAATTAAAATAAAGAAGACTATTTTGGCTGTCTATGAATCAACTAACTAAGCGCTAAACTTGAGTTTATATAAGCCAAAACAGTTGTATTCGAAATTCTTAGCTAAAATGTCTAACAAGAGCACTTCTAGAAAATTTTCGTAGCATTAATATAAATTTTCAGACATTAAATTATAAAAAGGCCAATAAATTCAAGTCTAATGCTAGTTATTGTTATTTTGTTATCTGCTAAAACTCGTGTTCAAATTAGTACTTTGAGTAATTGTTGGTTAAGTTATGTCTAAAATTAACTTTCTTTGCATGCAACATTGTGTTGCAAGCATAAATTTGTTTAATATATTCTCCACGTCTAAACACACTAACGCAAGAGCGTGTGAGCCGTATAAGCTATTTTGTCAATGCATAAATTCAACGCTGCTTACCTGCCTTACTTGCGGGCAACTAAACACGCCGATAAGTGCTTGCACACGTTTAGCGAAGTATTCTCATGCATCCACTATCTTCCGCCACTATACGATGATGCACGTGCGCATAAACATTAGCTTACATGAGCATTCAAGGAATCGGGTTCTGGTCATGCTGGCCAGTACACATTTGTGTACTTAAGCAGTTGCCAGACATCGCTTAGAAAGCATGATTTATACTTTTCCCATCGCTTTCGACCGTAACACATGTACATATGGACTTTCATAGTCGTATCTCGCTTTCTTGGTTGCACTTACCACAAGCTGCTGTGGCTTCTTACCTCTGCAAGAAGACACACGCGATTCGAGTATTAGCGACTATAATTTTTCATGCGTTTTATGGATGCAATAACAAAAAAAAAGAGTAAGTTGAAATATTGCTTAGCACTGCCTTTGGTGATACGGTCATTCATGTAAAGTGTCTGAATTTGTGCATTTAACGGTAATTATAGTAGAATGGTGTTAGGTGACTTAGTGGCGGCAGTATCACTACAGATATGTATGTAGTTGACCGCACTTCGAAATAAGACTATCTTGGTTTTAACAGCTTGAAGCATTAATTGAAGCAGACAGTCGAGTATTTGCTGAGTCTGGTTTACCTGTAAATATTGAAATGATTTATGCATTTTTTTTTACTCTTATTATTGATGTAACTAGAAAACGCTTAGTTTCTCTCTAACCAAAGGCGTAGTATCTGGAACTTTGGCATCGGACCTTGGTATTTGTGATCAGTTTCTTTACCAACCTCCCAACCCACATAATTATCTACCTGTTATCTTGACTCCTTATATCAGCGAATTTCTCCACCAATGTTAATATTATCCAGCCCTTTTGCATATCTTCTTCTTTATTGGCGTAGACACCGCTTACCCGGTTATAGCCGAGTTTACAACAGCGCGCCAGTAGTTCCTCCTTTTCGCTGTATGGCGCCAATTGGAGATTCCAAGTGTAGCCAGCTCCTTCTCCACCTGCTCTTTCCAACGGAGTGAAGGTCTTCTTCTTCCTCTGCTTCACTTGGCGGGTACTGCGTCGAAAACTTTCAGAGCTGGAGTGTTTTCGTCCTTTCGGATGACATGATCTAGTCAGCGTGGCCACTGTCTCTTAAATCGCTGAATTATGTCAGTGTCGTCGTATATCTCGTACAGCTCATCATTCCATCGAATGCGATACTCGTCATTGCCAATGCGCAAAGGACCATAAATCTTTCGCAGAACCTTTCTCTCGAAAACTCGTAACGTCGACTCAGCAGCATAAACTTACTTTATTTTACTTTATTTTGTGTTTTTTAGAAATAAGCGCCAGAGTCGAAGCTTTGTACTTAAGAATCTTATAAAAAACAGTAATATATCATATGCATTGCCTACATTTTGGCGCAATAGCGTTTAAAAAATGCACATCTTTAATTTTCAGGCGAATCACATACAATTGTGCTGTTTAGTTGTATAACGGATTTTAAAACCGCCTCTCTTTTTATTTAGTGAAAATAACTGTGAATCTACGCTATCTGTATAAGGCCATTTAATATTTGACATTTCAATTAAGCCGTTTTAATTCTATCATGATATTATTTAACGATTGATTTCTGCATCATTTCTAAGTTTTCAGCTTCAAAGCAAAAAAAAAAAATTCTTACAATATAAGAAGACTATAATATGTAGTTCGCCAACTATGCAATAAAACATACATACGCTTTGGCGATCCTGTCCATTAGGAAAATTTTTATGACGTGAAACTTAAATTGTTTTGCTTGCACCACTTTCTCGCAATTGCTCCACTTATCGCCTCAGACAAACGTTGTGCCATAAACAATCAGACGTCCAACTAATTTTCTACTAATAACGCTTTTACGGCAGAAACACTTCCTCTTCTTGAACAAATGTGTCTGCACATACATACATATGCATGATATTTCCATTCATATGAAAGTGTGGTGCCTGTAACATTTAAGTGAGTGCTCACGCACATGTGTATATTTGTTTATACATATATATGTAAACACCAGAACCACCTATAGCGCCCTTACTCCATGGCACGCGCATGACTCTCCATATTAATATTTACTAAGTTGCATCGGTATACTCTCGTGTCTTGCAACACATTGTTGCAGCGGTTTGTCAGCTCATTGTAACGTACCGAGTGAAATGGATTTTTTTAATTGACACCCAAGTATGCATAATTGACACCCGCGACGGAAAAGTAAACAAACAAATAAACACATTATTCTATGTATGTATAAATATGTACTATATACTGTATATGTGTGTACGTATGTAGGTGTTGGATGTTGTATGAAGTGCAATACGCAAATAAGAAGAACAGCTGATAGGCAAACGAAGGTAGCACACAGTTTTAATTAAATAAATAAACACTTGCAAAGTGATTGTCCGCCGCTGAGTTAAGTAATATGCACTTAAGTTGATCTGCATTATGGATTTGACTTCCGAAGTCAACTAGTTGTAAATTACTTGACTACCAGTGTGTACCAAAGGCGTAACTAGTCTGGCAGTTTTAGCTTTTTTATGACAATAACCGCGTAGGCGTTGTCTGCGCCAATAAAGAAGTTATATTTCGTTTCGTTGATCAATTTATGAGGATTGACCAGTTGATTTTCAGAATTTAATTTTGATAGATCAAGAAACATTTTAAACAAAGTAATAACTTACTTGACTTTGTATGCGGTAAATATTCGGTAGTCAAAAAAGTCTTTTCGTATTTCTAATCAAGCTTCAACTTATTTTTTTATATTTATAATATAAATTTTTGCCATTTTTCAGCTAGAGAAAATATTCCATCAGTGCGAAACTTTCATCAGTGTAAATCGAAATTTCGAAATTTCCCGAACGGAAGCGAGCGAGCCATTGTGGCGCTACACGAACTGATGCAGCATAGTCTCTTCCCTACAGCGTGGCATTCTTCCCTTTTTTATACAAAAATTTCAAAATATAGCGAATTTATTCATTATTTTCACTAAATTTTGAACAGCTGTAACTTTTTTTCGACTTGCCCGAATTAATTTTCATTTTTTGGTTAAATGAAGCTTAAAATCTCACCTTTCTAACACATTATTGTATGACACAAAGTGATTGGTAGCACTGGAGATATACGACTGCAACGACAGCTATTGACAAAATACGAAATAACTTTTTCGACTAATCAATATAAAGGATTTTTAGGGTTGCTACCTAGGTTGGATTTTCGATGTTCGATTTTGTTCTCTATTTCCACTCTACTTTTATCACAAAAACTTCTCACACCCTACATTTCGCTCATTTTTCTATGGAAGCACGAAAACTTTCACCGTTTTATAGAATCGTATAATTTTGTATATTTTGTTTTACGCTTGCAACGTTCATACGTGCTTTGGATTGCGCCCTTTCCAGCTTAAGTTAAGCTATTAAAAATATGTTTTTTTAATGTATCTTGTAATTAGTTGGCTATAATGTGAGTGAAGCCGTAAAAAAGTTGTGTTTTATGTAATTGGTCATAGTATGTCTGCCACCCAGTGTCACAGGTTTTCATATTTTTATTGTACGTTTCGGTTATCTTTCATTACTAATGTTTGGCGCTTAATTGAAACATAAAAAACTGACATGAACCTGCAATTTTATTTCCTTTTCCTTTACTGTATTATTAAACGTTACCTTCTCTTAAATACATTTTTGTACATACAAAAAATATTTCCTTTCTTGAACAAGCTTGTAAGGAATGTTAGCTTTGTCTTTCAATCTTCCAAATATGTTGAACTGTATACTTGAAAATATATCGCTATATTTGTATATTTAGTTCGTCTATCGGCATTTTAATCGTGAAATATCGAAGCTCGCAATTGAATTGATTACAGACCATCTGATCAAATTTGACACAGACTGGTTCAAAGTTAAGTAAAGATACAATCGCGAGACCATATGAGTGTGATCCTTCTTCCAAGTTTTTTAACACAGTCATCATGAATATGGGAGATATACGCAGAATATTTATTTCTTTATTCAAAAGTTTTGGTATACCTTTTTCTATGTATTCGTTGGAATAATCCTGGAATGCAGCACAATTTTTTTCTGTCTTTGTCAAAGAATTTGTTCTTAGAATTTCGAAATTAAGTGGGTTCATGGAAATATTGGGCGCTTTAGGTGAAGATGATGAAGAAATATTAATATGGTCAGTGCAAAACCCTTCCCAAGACGAACGGGTCATTCATGACCCAAACGTTCCTATGACAGTCGGTTCTACGTAACTGGAACCGACACGAAATTTTAATCCGGTCAGGGACTGTCAACACGTCAGCACTCTGCCGCTACAAAAACAACAACAAACAAGAAACCGTAAATCGTCTTACGGTTCAACAGGTTTTTGTACACTTACTTTTAGAAATATGTATCTAAATAAAAACAATTGAACAGCTTTTAGATTACAAATAAGGTAAGGCCAAACATTTTGTCGGACCCAAATTGTTTCCCCTTGCTTTTGCAAGACTAATGTTGAAACATCTCGTCGGTCATACCTTCACCGAATCTGTTTAAATGGTCGAAATTGATATTAGGGTAGGTTAGGTTAATCTGGTGGGCCAATAAGCCACGCAAAGACCAGTTTGGTTCTTTGCGATATCAGATGAAGTTCAGTTGCTAAGTCCAAGAGAAGTAGTCATCCTTGAGGATGCCTGCATTTGACGTGAATTTTAACAGACTCTGCGGCCTCGCTATCGATACCTCATCCAGTGTGTCATACAGTGGGAACGCCTGATGCTTACAGTGTAGTCTTGCCAATGCAGGACAAGTGCACAAGAGATAATCCATTGTTTCCCTGGTGCCCTGTTCTAGACTTTTCCTGCAGTCTTCTCGTTCTGTTAGTCCCATTCTGCGGGCGTGTGTCGTCACCAGACAGTCAAAGAAATTGTTATTAGCCGCGTCAACAAACTTGTGAGAGGCCAGATTTGTCGATTTATGATGAACCGGCATTCTCAGTTGTTCAAGTAAAATCCTTATTGAACTTTCCTAAGGAACTACCTTTTATACTACTATACTGTATCTGCCAGAATACCAAAATGAGACTTCTGACTAACAGAGTCACTAAATTACGATTGTGCCAATTAGAGACATGAGACAATCGTGATAAGCAGAATACCGATATTAATCTAACTTAACCTAGAAACTTTATTCACTTTCGTTTATTCATTTCTTAGTTCCTACATTTTTATTTGTCACAATTTTCAAGCAAACGTTTTCAATCAAATAATAAACCATAGTTAATAAATCCAACACCTGACAAAATACCACAACTAATCTGTTGCTAAGACTCGGAAGATATTTATCACGCTTAACATGTTATTTAATTAATATATCCAAACACTTGACAGCTCAGCAGGACGCGGAGGCCACCTGAGAAATGTTTGTAACGGCAATAGCAAATCGACTGAAGCGAGAAAATGGAAAATGGCACAACAGATCACAGCAAATGTCAAATGTGTGTTTGATAGAAAACGTTTCTGCTAAAGACGCAGAGTACGAGTATAGTACATACTGTGATAGCGGGTGCCGCACTTGAGTATGACTGAGTGTGCCAGTTTGTGTATATCTTTGCTTGTACTCGCTACGGGATGATTAATGTACATTCAAGTGGCCAGCAACTTGTGGCAGCTGTCACAAAAAGTGGCTTCACCATGAGATTTAAGCAACTGATGGCAGTTGTAGCGGTCATAGGGGTATACACAGCTTTCGATTTTGCCACCATTTCCAAGCAATGTCGGATTATAAAAATTTGAACCCGTATTAGATATAAAATGTGTTTGCTTAGATTATTCGGCATGTGAATGCGTACGTATAAGTATATGGCGTAAGTAGGCATGTGCTGGCAAAATATGTTACGCTGGTGACGATAATAAGTGCTGATATCATTTTGAACACACACTCGCTTACAAATATTTAGGCTTCTAGTAGATTTGTGTTGTGTTGTGTTGCCTTAATAAATTAGGTGGCGGCTCCTACTGCACTCGCGCAATTTGGAAATTAAATGTAAGCAGTTGTTGAGGTAGCCAAAAAAAGTAACTGCAAGTCCTCTGTTGTTCATGGCTCAGACGCAGGCGTTCCGGCAAACAAGCAAGCGCGCAAATTAAGGCTTGTTCCGCTATTTTCATTTCACTTTTATTTACATTTGTTGGCTATTTCTATAGAAAGTAATTCAACATCATTAAGTAGCCATAAGACACGCAACTTGTTTGCACGTGTCAACATATGCTTCTGCGCCATTAAATATACTACTTAACATTCGGCGAAAAAATGTATTATAAAGTACCGTACAGAAGAATTGCAGAAAACAGAGGGTGCGCTAAAATTGACCCCGTTTATCTAACTTTAATTAACCGTTGGAATGAATAATTAAGGCTAAAAAGTTAAAAGCTGACATTGCCATTTGTCCAAAGAAAGAAGCAGAGTGCATTGACCGCTCAAAGCGAACTTTTTACAAGTGTTAATTAGCATTTCGGTTTCCGCAAAGTTGGCAAACGCTTTGAAGCGAAACAAGTAGATTTTAGGAAAGGAACATATTTTTTAGTAATAAATTTTCTAACTAATATTTTTTTTCAGTTTTAATTTTTTAAACTGGAAGTTTTTTACAAATTTTTTGTAATACATATCAGAAATGTATATATTTTTGCACATAATCTTCTTCTTCTTCTTCTTTACTGGAGTAGAAATCGCTTACGCGGTTATAGCCGAGTTAACAACAGCGCGCCAGTCATTTCTTCTTTTCGCAAGGTGGCGCCAATTGGAGATTCCAAGCGAAGCCAGGTCCTTCTCAGATAATCTACCAATAGTATTTTTTTTTTCAATTTAAATTTTTAGAATAGAATTTTTTTTTAATTTTCAAGTACAAATTTTTTTGTTAGTAATAAATATCAGAAATGTGTATATTTTAACACATATTCTACTAATAGTATATGAACATGTGTGTAGCATGCTTATGTACTCATATATGTATATATTTACATAAACACACATTTAATGCATTTGAAACCAATTTTCCAATCAGACTTTTCAACAGCGTCAATAAAACCACATTGAAACAATTCAGAATTTCAACGGCAAATACTAGTCCGGCGTAAAATATACTTAAAGCGTGCAATTGAAATATTTGAGCAAAACTAGAAGCCAAATTATATCAACATATGTGTGTATCATTGTAAACTTTTAAACATGCTTGTATGTAAATATATGGCCGCAATTAATATCGGCAATGGAGCACTTGGCCCTCAGCCAAGAAAAACATTGTGTGCGCGTACAAATTTCCAAAAATTTAAATTTAATTGTAGTGCAAGCGAAATATGGTAAATGCGTTTTTAGTAAATTCACTTTTGATTGGACTGCATTGTCCACCAAATCGCCAAAAGTAAAGAGCCGCGCAACGTTCGCCCAGTAAGTTCATGCAGCTGCGATTTCACCTAAAAAATTTTCATTTCCCGTTGGCTGTGATCATTGTGCATTTACTTATTTTTGTTCTTATTGTTTACCATTGTTACTTGCAGACACAATTGCAGAGCCACGTGTATGGTAATTCTACTTTTTCCGTTTACCAAAGCCATAAAAATGAACATGAGGCAGAAGTGAAGTGAACCACAGATGCCAAAGAATAACATGGTAGATAAGCACAAAATTTTCCTTATTCTGTGTTTATTAATTTATATACATACTGGTATATACAGCCTAGCTTGAATCCAATATTTATTTGTCGTAAGAATTTTGGGATAAATTTGCTTAGTGGCTATTGAAATAGCCTAGTTATTGTAAATTAAGCTAATCACCGTTTATGTGGAATTCAGCTAAAAATAAGAAACTGTTCACACCTACCATATTCGGTTTTTATATACGAACTAAAATGAGCATCTAGTAAAAATTGATCTTCAGACTAATTTCTTCGATAAGACCACCCAGATCATAAGCTGAGTAACCAACTATTGTTTTTAAATTAGTATTCAGTTTCTAAGTCCCGAATGCCGGGTAATCCGAGAGAAAGTTATATGAATTGGTGGTTTTTAGCTATTTTGCCCCCAATTTGAGATACCAAGTGCAGCCATGTCCTTCTCCACCTGATCTCTCCACGAAGTGAAGTGACGTGAATTTATTAATAAAAAATTTTCTTTTCCGGTATAGCCTTCAATACTTTCTCTTAATAGCCAAAAGTCGCACGGAGCCAAATCATGGTACATTATGGCGATGAAGGCATCAATCGAGATTCGACGCATTTGATACATAAAATTTTCTTCAAAATGGTTTGAACTGAGCGAGGTCTCTGCTGTAAAAATCGAAGAACTCTCATTTGGTTATCAACAAAAACATTTGTAACTCGGTGATTATACAACTTTTTGACCAACTGACGTAGGCAGTTCTAACTGTACTGTGGTTCTAACAACCTAGATGATGTCCAGGAGTTTTAAATGATAATATTAATTAACTTTTTATCTCTTCTATCGGCTGAAAATGGGTTCGATTACGATGATTATTGACTTGTTTGCTTGTAAAATTCATAAACTCACGAAAAAAATTCAGCTTTATCGCGACGACTCGGGCAAGAAATACCAATTTCGAGACAAATTCTTTGTTCCATATTTTTATCCATTGTAAAAATCACAACGCACTACTGAGGTGTACCTGCTGTAAACCAACTGGCAGATCTCGCTCATGTTTGGCATAGTAATTACGGACAGTCCTACCAACTTAGCAAAATACATTTTTTTGAAATATCATTTGCCGGGGGAGTTTAATTACAATTTCCGGTGCTCTTTTGTCATAAAATAAACATACATATATCAATACTCGTTGAAGAGGAAGTATCGTTTGGATCTAATAAAAAATTGTATCACGAAAGACAATACCAATCATTGAGCAAATTTTTGAACGAATTGTCACACAATTGTAGTTGATTGAATTTATTTATTTTAACAAGCAGTTAAATCAGCGCCCACGCCACGAAAATTGTGCTACTTTTGGCAGTCAATCAATATTTGCCTCATATCTGTTTTTTCAGTCGCATAACGGCTCAATAGAGTTTGGCGCTCCACTTAAGGAGTGGGTCAGGCCGAGCTGCAACAACACTGCGATCAGCATGATACAGACACATACATATTTATGTACATACAATATGTTTCTGTGCATACCCACTTCAATTGACACTCCAAATCAAATGCTTAAATCTATACACATAAATTCAAAGTATGTAAACATTGGCATACAGATCGCTTTTTGTTACAGATGGAGCATACGCAGTGGCACACCCCAGCCAGAAAAAAAACAAACCAACCACTCATGTGTGCATTTAAGTGTGTTTGTGTAACTGTGCACCCACTGGCATTTGATCAAATTGCCGGCGTGGCCTAAAAATTATTTTCTTTATTTTTCACTCTTTTGATATTGTGTCCGCTTTAGACAGACAATTTGTTGCATTCATTGATTGCTTTGCCTTCACTTTTTGATCAAATATTTTCATAAGTTTTTCTGTTTTTATTTTATAATTTTCCGTTTACTTGTGCGCTTGTTTGTGTTATTAACCATATATAATACATACATATGTGTGTGTGCTTGGTCAATAAAACTAATTTATAGTATTTGTCTACCGCTGAGCAGGATTTTTATCTGCATATATGTATGTATGTAGTGCTAGTGCTTGTATATACTTCTGTGGAGACCAACTCTCTGATGCTTGTATGTATATACTTATGTGCAGGCTAACATACACCAAACTCTCTGATACAGACACGTTTGTACCCGTTCGGATCTTATCCAGATCGGTGTTTGAAGTTTGTAATTTCTTACCTGTCAAAATTTAAGACAAGCTCATATTTACGACAAGAAATATTACTATTTTTTGCGGTTTATATATTTTAAATGTTCAGTCTTTTGCTTCAATATTTATTGTATACACTTTTTTTGGGGCAGTAATATCAAGTTTTCGTAAAAAAAGTTTCAAATTTTGTTTTAAAAATTTTCAAAACTAGTACTTTTTAAAAATTTGCAAACTATATTATGATTTTAAGAAGCTATTAAGGTTTCAATTCAAATTCAGTGAAAGCTCTATTAAACGGACGCTTTATAAAGCGATCATCTCCATTAAGGGCGCACATGGCCGGTTCCAACACATTTTCTAATGTTAACTAAGAACAATCTATTAACCGGACAGAAACGTTTGTCCTGACAATATCCGCTTAGGGGAGATTTCTCTGTAAATGTACTACTACGTGTAAATTCCTCCTGCATGTCTGGAACTGTGACGAACCCAAATCGCCTGTGACTTTACTTTGTTTAGACTCAGAAATAATCGCAATCTTTTTATGTCCACCAACTTCTTAAAGAAAATTAATTTAATTATTTATTTTCGCATTATATAGATTCTATTTTTATAGTTTTCTGTTTCTTGAGATATCATTGTCTAAATGCACAGCTCACTAAGGCAACTCTTACTAATCAATAAACTTTTTCAACAAATTTCCATTTAAGCAAATCTCTTAAAATCATTTGAGTAGATTACACACAAACATATATATACATATATACATATACATATATACCTAAGTATGCCCACGAATCGTTTAAATCCCACTGTAATCTCTAATAGAAAAACATACGCTATGCGTCACGCCGCATTCCAACACGCAATGCATGCCGTTTATACTGCAATATTTAGGTAATCAAATACTTTTCGCTAAACTGTAATTTCCTTTCTCATCCGTCGAAGCTAAAGTCCAAGACGGTGCAATGGCCACAGACAACTTTTATGTGGTTCTTATCACTTGATCATCGCACGCTTTTAAATAGCAATTAAGATTCCACACACACACACATATGTACGAGTATGTACCTCATATGCTCTTATAATTGGCATCAGTGTAGTTGAGTCTTGCGTTTGACGCTGTAATATAATATTTAATGTGCAGATATTCCATAACGATTTGTTATACAGAAAGCTTTTACCAACCGCACATTTGTAATTGTATTGAGTTACTTTGATTGTATTGATTTGCAATGCGGAGGAAGTTCACTTCTATACGTACATCTTCCGTCACGCGCTGGTATTATATTGTTAATTGCATAGTTCAAGAGCTGAGAGTCGGCATTCATTTATTCATCGTTTCTGCAAAGCAATATTTACAATTGCAACGTTTTCGGGCCCATAAATGTTTATCTTCCATCTCAAGAATTGTCCAAAAGATTATTATTATCGACAGCTCTTCTGCACCAGATATTAGGAAAGTCATTTTTGGCCTAAAGTGTGCAAATGTCTAATTTCAAGGCAGCGTTTGTAGTTGTTATATTTGAAAGAGACCTCTCAGAGTCGTTAGTTATCACACATTTGTTATAATCGCCACTCTTTCCGGTTTTTGATTCGAAAACAGTTTTTTAAATGTTACTACACTTTATCAAGCTTACCAAGCGATTTGTAGCACCCAGAAAAATGGCATTTTTGAGATTTTGATTTGGAATTTTGCAGGTCTCATTTTCTCCTAAAAAGAGTGCCCATTTGCTGGAACCGCTGATATCAGTCCTGTAACATATAGCTGTCGTAGAAACTGAACGATCAAAATCAAGTCATTGTATCATCATCATTTCCTATAGCTCCTACTGGAGCGTAGAGCCTGAATAAAGGATTTCTAGCTGCGCCTGTTTTTTGTCAGCATTTTAATTCGTTCTCACAATCATTGATTTCTTTTTGTAGGAATCTCCTTCACGTGGTCTTAGGGCCGCCTGTCTTACGATTTCCGTGAGGTTTCAATCCAGAGCTTGTCCGTAAACTTCTGTAGCATTTTTCACAGTGAGCGTCCTGTCCATCTCCACTTTTGCAATTTTATATAGTTGGCCCTGGGTTCCAGATTGCATGTTATAGCATGTTGTTGCTGATAATGTTAGGCTACCACACCTTGAGGACCCGCCGCAGGTATCTACTTGTATTAACAAAGTTCTGAATCTTTCCAGTAAGGTGGACGATTACAAGTAAGTTTTAAGTCCGTAAAGCAATACAGAGACAAGGTTGGACTTAAATAATCAGATTTTTGTTTAGAAAGATATTAATGTCTTATTCCAGATTTTACATAACTTTGCATATGCGCCTATTGCAGAAGTAATTTTGGCCAAAATACTATTTCCAGCATTGTTTACCGTGGTTATTATTCTGACTCCGGTAAAGTCTTCAACATGATCAATTACATGGTCTTGTACTAGAATAAACTGTTTTCTCCTTTTTGTGTCCATTATCATTAATTGCATTTTGTCTATGTTAGTTTTTAAACCAACCCTAATTGACTTGGATCATAGATCGTTAAGTTTTTCTTCCAAGTCGGAGTGCTTCACAGACATAAGCAAATATCATCCGCATATGAGAGGTCTTCAAGATGTACATTGATTAAAGCTGTAAGCTTACTCAGGAAACTTTTTTGATCGAAGCAACTTCCGAATGCTGTCGCGTTTTATGCTGTCAAAGGCAGTGCTGTAGTTCTTACATTGGAAGCTTCTTTGTTCACGAGATATTTTCACGAAATTCGGCTTGGATAATTGGCTAAGAAGACGCCACTATCTAATTGTTCATATCGGTGCTTATTCATAACTGCTAAACAAACTGAGCGATCAAAATCAAGTTCTTGTAAGAAATTTGTTTTATTTGTGAAGTGTATTATAGCTTCGGTGCAGCTGAAATAAGGGTTTTCTTGTTTTATTTCAGTTCCACTACCTTCTACCTTTGACACAAGTGGATAAACCTCGTTTGAAGTCATCATTGTGGAAAACTAGAAATAATTCTGAGAAAAATGTATTAGTACATTTTAAGCATTCCATGTCAGCTTTGTAGAAATTGTCGCTAAATAGACGTACACAAAAGCTCTTAGTTACACACTTGCACACATTTTGTAATTATCTTTTATTATATACATCTCAATTACATTGCAAAAGTAACTAAATTCACAAACTTTTACACTTATAAAGAAAGAACGAAGATACATTCTAACATATGTATACACTATCGCCGCTTATATAAATACATACATACAAATATATGTATGTATGTCATACTGTGTAAGTGAAATTAATTTACATGATACCATATAAGCGGTGCTTCAGCGATCATTCATGAATTTTTAATCGGAAAAGGGAGCGCATTCTAATGAAAGAAATTGAAGCCCAGATTCCACATAAAAAAATGTTTTTTATTTAACAAAATTAAATAATTTGTGGTGCCACATTTCAAGTTATTGATACAGCTGTTTACCATACATTCATATCAGAGTTTTATTACTTTTCACGCAAAGCCTAAGTCTATGCTAATACTCACTATAGTTTTTTTGCGCTCTTCGAAATCTATCGAAACCGTTTATTCGTTGAATGACGTCATTCCATTGTTAATTTGTAATTGTTTGATTACTGTTGCTTAAAAATGACTAACATTTGCTTTCAAGAAATTCCTACTTAATAATTTTATGATTAAAAAAATTAAACGTGTTGGAATAATATGCATTTCTTTGTTTGTTTAATATAGTACATTGTGACAAAGCGTACCTAGAAATTGTAAATAAAACGCCAAATATTTAATTATTCATCAATACTTATTTTATCGCCTTCAAACAATCCCCACCAATTATAATTTTTTCCAGTCCTCGAAACACTTTTCATAAGCACTTCTTGTGATGGCCCTCAGCTCCTTCAGCGAATTTTGTTTTATCTCTTCGATCGACTGAAAACGGGTTCCACGGAGTGATAATTTCGGTTTCGGGAACAAGAAAAAATCAAACGGAGCCAAATCTGGTGAATACGGTCATAATTGTACTCTTTTTGAAAAAAAAAATCAGTTTTTTGGGACGATTCGTGCAAGAACGGGTTTCATACTCAAAATATCCACCAAAACCATTCGAACGGACTCGCGAGAGATTACGAGCTCTCATGCCATCTCTCCAACACTTGCCTGACAATTTTCCATATTCTTCACCTTTTAATATTTTCATCAGTTGTGGGTGTCGAAGGTCGTCCAGAACGAGGCATGTATTAAACGATCTCTCGTCCGTCTTAGAAGGCTTTGTACCACTCGTAGGCTTGTTTTTTTGATAAAACTGAATCGTCATAAGCCCTATCCAACATTAGCAATGACACCGCATATGGAATTTGTTTAGAAATACCAAATTTGAGACAAATTCTTAGTTCGACAATTTTATCCATTGTAAACATCGCAACGCACTTCTGAGGTGTGCTGACTTAAGCAGTTACTGTAAACAAACTGGTTGACAGTTACTGACAGTCCTACAAATTCATTTCTTTGAAATAAGATTTACTCGGGGGAATTTAATTACAATTTCCGGGTGCTTTTTTGTCTTAATGTATGTAAATGAGTCTCATTGCAAATAATTTTTATCGCCTTTGAAAAGTATGCTTATGTAATCGAACCATTTTAATATTAGCTTATGATTTGTATTGGACGATCTCAAGAACTCGAAAGAACTCATGCCTCATAGGAACTCAAGGAAATTTATTACTCAAAATATTTCGAGAAATTTAAGACAACTTATAAAATTATTCAGTAATTATAGAAAATATATCCACAAAGACCTACTATGATTATTATACTTTGAATCAATCCAAAATACGCAACAATGAATTAGATTATATTTAGTCTTATATACTTATTTGCAACTTTCTATAAAAAGCAAATAAAAAAGATAATTAATTTAACAAGTTTCTCAACAGCAGCAACGGATGACATGTTAATTGTTTTAATTAGCAATAAAATGCATGCCTGCACTAGACCTACAACGTTGCATGAATAAATAAAATTATATCCTCATCCTTAGCACGACAGCATGTTGCACAACCCACAGCTTCCTGTGACATTGACAAGCACACAGCAGCCAAAGAGGGCGTGTCAGCACTAGCACGACTAGCTGTGCGGCGTTGCAACATAAATTAAATCAATGTTCAACGGCAATCATCACGCACCGGAGGCCTATACGATCGAAGAGCGAATAAATACGTATACGTAAAAGTACGTGGTAGTGAAAAGAGAACTTGTGAATATATTTAAAAATAAATCGCATGCATTAAAATCCCAACGAATCGATTCAAACAAGTCATGGCAGTATGCATATGAAATGTCCAGTAGTCGGCAGTTTAAACTAGCAACTTCCAACCGCAAACGTTGTTGGAAGCGCTGACGGACGTTCCTCTGAAAAAATATGTATACATATATATGTATGGCGATGTAAATTATATTCTCTGTATGTGTGTACGTTTATATATAATATATATACATATAAGGTATTGAAGTTGGCAACCCTGTAAAGGTATATTCCATGGGTCTTGAAACTAACTTAAACAAACTCATATACCTATATTCGTATATTCAGTGCCCCAGTCATCACTTTTTATCCACGTCAATTCCAGTGTATATTCATAGCTACATATGTACATACATTCATATAAACTCGTATTCCTCAAATGTTCGCACAGACATTTTGCAGACAACGGCCAGAGTCATTGATATTATTTCGTAGGCGATTCACAACTTGCCGCAACCATTTATATATTTATATATACTTGTATGTTATATAGAGGTACATACATACACATAATGCGGGTAAGCGTACAGACGGCGGCAGGCATGTTGCAGCTGTCTTCGCGACTGCAACTGGTGACGTTTAACATTTGAGGCATGACGTTGATTTTCCGCAAGGCAATAAATAAACAGAGCAAAAAATTGCCGTTCTGTTGGGGTTTGCAATTTAAAATTTGTTTTGACCATTGATCACCTTGGCAACATGTTGCATGCCATGTATGTCTGTTCGTCAACTACCTCCACTATTTCTCAAGGACATTTGCTAGTCAAGCGATTTTTGCGCACGTTGCACAGTGTCTTAACTTGGTATTGGAAAATATTAAATTCATATAATATATAATATTAGGTATTAAGTAATGACCCGAGCTCGGGTAAGGCCAGATTTTAGGGTTTTATTTTAAGTAATTTCTTTTTTAGAACGTCCCAAATATGTTCAATCAGAGTTATACTCTACGTTTTCCTTTCTGAAGTACATAAGTAAAGTGCATTCGGCGATTTTTACTATGAGGGCATTTATTTAGTGCCAAAAAGAGCCTTCTGCCATAATTGTTTGTCGCGAGCAAATGTTTGTTTGTTAAAAGAGGGTCGAGAACGCGACGAACCACATCCAGGACGAACTTCAACATCAACTGACAGTCAACATGTCAATAAAATAAAGAAATTGGTGTTTGAAAATCGACGATTAAGAGTCGGAGATCTTATTGGTATCGTTGGAATACCGAAACGATCAGTTAAAACCATTTTGAGAGATTATTTGGGCATAGGAAAAGTGAAAGCACGATTGGTTTCAAAATTTTTCGAAAAAGAGCATTGTGTTAAGGCCTGTGAAATAATAGTTTCCGAATACTATTGCTGGCGATGACTCTTGAATCTATGTTGACAACCCGGAAACAGACGATTAATCGTCGAAAAGCCGTCAAAACAGGTCGAAAAACGGTCTTTTATAAACAGTTTTCTTCGATTATCGAGTTGTAGTACTCTTCGAATTCGGTCTGAGCGGCCAAGCCGTCAACATGGAGTACTAATCGTAAAAAGAAAATAATTATGGGCCGACAAATCTTGATTTTTGTACCGCGATAAAGCACCTCCGCATACTGCATTGATTCTTCGAGGGTTTTTCGACAAATTTTTAACCAATATCATACCGCAACCACAGTATTCGACTGACTTAGCTCCTTGTGACTTCTAGCTATTCAGCAAACTCAAATGACCGCTCCGAGGAAACCGTTTTGACTCAATTGAAGATATTAAACGTGAATCGCTATGCGCATTGAAGGCTATTAAGGAAATTGACTTTAACAACTATTTCGAGGATTGGAAAACACGTTGGCACAAGTATATTGGGGCCAGAGGTGTTTATTTTGAGGAGGACGACATAGATTTTGAAGAATAAGTTTACTTTTTTTTGCTCATAATATACTAAACACTAATAATTATTTTGATGTGACATTTTTTTGCCAAATTTGTCAGATTGGCCAAGATCACAAAATCGAAAGGTGTATGTTGAATTTTTTCCTTGAAGGTATTTTATATTTTCTTTTCGATTCGCCAAACCCTGAAGACTAGCGTATCGACGGATCATCTGTTACCACTATTAAAAGATTTATGCTGTTGTAGAATTGAAGTTTCTGCTTCATATACCGATGTTTACATAATAACTTTTCGTGAAGATGTAAAATTATCATATCAAGAGTATAATCTTTTACTGATTTCAACTGCATACATACTTACACTTTTATATTGGAATATAGGGAAGAAAAAAAGCATATGTATAACAATAGCTTCTTTTGAAACTGGTTTCGTACTTAAAGCCTTATTGGCATTTACCTTCGTTTCTTGTGTTTCCATCATGTTATTACTCCTTGTTTTTCTTTATGCCATCAACATCTCCACAGCTTTGAGTGATGTGAGATTGTATCTTATATTTAGCAAGATTGACGCAAATTCCTGTCTATGTAATTGCAGTGGCAACATTCTGAAGCAGTAATTTGCTGTAGCACAAAAGTACACGCTCTCAAGCTATTTATTTCTGGACTGCTCACTTGCATAAAGCTACAAAAAATCTGCTCGTAATTTAACAGATGTAATGAGCGTGCGTACAACAGTGTTTTGAAGAGCTTAAAATATTTTTGCATTTCGAAGAATTAAAAATATTGTTGTAAAGATGAAACGTTTAATAGTATTAAGTGGTGGTGTCATACGTAAAACGTCTCTCTTTTCATTCAGAGATTATTCCTGAGTATAATTTCGAGAATAATTTCTTTCAATGGACACGGTTTCGGAAATTTTCATGCATCAGCCAAACTTCCTGTGTATAGCTTTTCATATCCAAATATTTATAGGATATGTGGCTGTGAATGTAAACATTTTTTAAAAAGAAAATATTAAGAAAATAATGAAAATTTGAGGAATTCCATATTTATTTGCTTTTTTGGTTTTTTTTTTCGTATTAAGAAATCACGTTTTTTCTCAATTCTCTCCAAAAGTAAAATATTAATCACGGCAAAATTGTTTCATATGCTCTTGACCCATTTCAATATACAAATATGGATATCATATAAATAAGCACGAATCGCCAGTTCTTATTCATACTTTCATTGGAGCTATTACTCATTGATACGCACACATTCACAATTTTTATAATATAAATATTTTTCCAATAGCTTAATTCTATAATCATACCCTGAACAGTTTAAGTTTGTTAAGTTTGTCACGAAGTTTGTAACACCCAGAAGGAAGCGTCGGAGACCCTATAAAGTATATATATAAATGATCAGTATGTTGAGCTGAGTCAATTTAGCCATGTCCGTCTGTCCGTCTGTTTATATACGAACTAGTCCCTCAGTTTTTAAGATATCGTTTTAAAATTTTGCAAACGTCATTTTCTCTTTAAGAAGCTGCTCATTTGTCGGAACTGCCGATATCGGACCACTATAACATATAGCTGCCATATAAACCGAACGATCGGGATCAAGTACTTGTATGGACAACTTTTGCATTTGACAAGATATATTCACGAAATTTGGTATAGATTATTTTCTAAGGCAACAATGTAATCTCCGAAGAAAATCGGAATCAAGTTCTTATTTGAAAACTTTCACATTTGACAAGATATAGTATTCACGAAATTTGGTATAGATTATTTTCTAAGGCAACAATGTAATCTCCGAAAAAATTGTTCAGCATATAGTTTCCATATAAACTGAACACATAATTACTAAAAGAAATGCACCTGTGAAGGGTATATTACCATCGGTGCGGCCGAAGTTAACGTTTTTTCTTGTTTTTCTATATTTTTATATTATTCAATAAATAAATGCCATAAATTCATGGGATGTTTTGACAATTTTTAACTCCTAACCTATAAATGCTTTTCTTTATATTATACTATGTGTATCAGAGTAAACAGATAAAAACACTCGTACACGCATTCTTCAGTTATGTAGTTATGTATTTACAAATTTATGTGTATTGTGTGCATTGTACTTTTTTGTATGTACATATTGTGTTATCTGAGTCGAATTCAAATAAATTTAATGAAAGTGTACTTGGAAACCGGTGAGGTATCACGGTTCACTGTTTAAAGGAAATGACTAATATTTGAATCAATTTTTTTGTGATTCAAGTCTTATCTAATTTAATTGAGTATAGCCGTTTTCACCTTTCCTTTTTGTTTTGTTTTTTTGTTTTGAAATCAACGATAAGTAGGATAAATTTGAACGCCATAAATAATTTATGAAAGAAAATTAATTCAATCATATTGGTAATATGACTTCATAGTGCTAAAATTCTTTGACTGTCAGTATATGGAAGTGGGATACCAATAACTCTGTAGCTCCTGAAATTGTAAAACTTTTAAAGAATTGGGATCATTATTTACGAAATTACAACTTCTTTTAATTTTTTTCCGAAATCCACTAAGATTTTTCAAAAGAAATATTATTATAATATTACTCATAACACCCATACCCGACTTTTCACTTCATATTTAAGCATGAAATATGGAGAATTTTAATTTCTAGCACTAGCCCAGAGTAATTTACGTAGACAATAGAAAATTACGATTTACTGTAGTTAAGTTTTCAGAGAATAACAAATAATGAAGAGCTAAATTCGGATAAAACCGAACATTTCATAACCTTGAAACTTGCCCCAGTCAAGCTCTGGGCAAGTTTTCATCTGATTTTATTTAGGGTAAAATATGAACCGTTATTAGAAAAGTATGCTCTCTCAATGTTATTAAGATAACTCACATATTTGCCGATATATATACGGTATAAAGTCAACCGGATGTTCAAAAATCTTTCGATTTGGTATATGGTGGCTTAGGGGATTATTGATGCGAATCAATCCATTTATGACATATGTATATTATAATTGGAAAAGGACTATCTCCGAATTTATTTATAATAAAGTATCTCGTTATTGAAATTATCTTCAAAAAAAATGTCATGAACATATTTCAAATAAAGAACCGATAGATTTTGCAAATTTTATGGAAAAAAGTTATCAAGTTCAAAAATCTTTATTTTGATATATATACGGTATAAAGTCATTCAAATGGAACTTTGATTTGGTATATGGTGGCCATATCTGGTGGCTTGAATATTTTTTTATTGATTTGGACATCCGTTTTTTTTTTCGATACAGGTGGCAGACCTCAGGAGCACTATTCACACAAAGTTGTACTATGTATATATCGATTCATTTATTGCTTGATTTGCATACTGGAAAGTGAAAGAATCAGATGGAATTTAAAATTGTGTTATATGGGAAGTAGTCGATGTTGTATTAGTTCGATTTCGCCCATTTTCACATTGTAATGTAAGATTGGTGCAGTAGGTCCCGAAATATCAATTTTTACCGAAATCATATAATTTTGATCCGGCTCCAAAAAGTCCTCTAGTATCATCCCAGATATAAAATTTGTTGCCTCTGATGTATTTATTTGTTGATTTGTCGCACTTCTAGTAGTTTTCACCAAAACCGTTATACGAGGAGTGGGCGGGATTATTACCTGATTGCCTGCATTTTTGCAATGACGGTTTATCCCGAGCGCAATTGTTTTTTAGCTTGAACGATTTAGGAGATATGTACTTTAAACCTATCAGCGGGTCCACAGCCTTCTTTTCAAAATTTTTTGGCCACTTTTTTGGCCAAGGAGCACGTGTACCAATTTTCATTAGGATATCTTCATTTTTACTCAAGTTATCGCTTGCAAAGAAGGACGGACACAGACAGTTACTCAGAATTCAACTCGTCTCATCATTTTGATCATTTAAAAATTCTATATCTATCTCGATTAGTTTTAGATGATACATACAACCGTTAGGTGAACAAAACTACTACTACTACTGACATAGTCTGTTGCTTTAGCTAAGAGAAACCCAAACTTCCGAAAAGTAGGAAAAGTGCAAAAGGTAGTGCACTTACATTAAAATGTGAACTAAAGCTAATAACAACAAAAATTACGTTTCATTGTTTGTATAAAATTCATTTTTTTTTTATTTCATGTTTTTTTTCTTTATTTTGTTGTTGTACTGCTATTAAGGTGCGCCACTACCGCATGCAAATAGAATGTTAAGCTTTTATCCGTTTGCTCTTTTGTTGTTTCTCATGTATGTATTATATACATATACATATGTGCATTCGTATGATATGTGCACAAATGACGTTTTTTATTATATTAATTAAATTATAAAAGTTCTTATCTCTTTAGTTATGCGGTGTGCACCTAAATTGTTAGATACGTATGTATGGAAGTGTATGCAGAGAGTGTATGGCCTTAAACTCTACATTTACTTTATTTCTCTCAAATCCAAAGGCATGCGAGTATAAATATGTATGTATATACTAATTCTTCCATACAGGTGTATATTTGTATGGGTCGTATGCAAAGTTGTTTTTATTGCACCCAAATGATTTGATATCTAGCAACTACAACTACCAACTAGCCTTATCGTACCTAAATAGGTCCAATATACACTGTACATACAAATGTACAGGAACAATTAAATTTTTCATATTATATTAATAATTAATATTTCAACTTATCTGCTTCAAGTTTGCTTGCTACTCGGTTTTTCAACCTTTACTCCTACATGTCAAATATGCACACTATCCTTTGCGGTTAAGAACATTTTATTGATGGTTTTCGTGGTATAAGTATGTCTTCATTGATGGTTGGACCTCAATGGCACTGGTTTCATAAATGAATTTGTTGCTGTACCGCAAAGCATTTCTCAGATAAATATAATATAAATGTATTTATTTATACTTGAATGCTTTGCAAAATCACACTTGTGAGTTGCGGTTTTGTCAACAAGTTTGCGAGATTGCTTTTAATGTCAAGTCAAACCCTTAATACTTTTTAAGATTCGTATGTATGTATATGCAAGATTTTATAATAAATTGCAAATTTTCAGAATTTTATCTAATTTTAAGATTTTTGTTGCACGTTTTTATGCTGAAAGCGGAAATAAAGCTTGCGATGTAATCTCGTACTTTCTTGGAAAAATTACATAAAAAATAAACATCTTGCAGATATGTACATATGACTGAAAACATACAAACATATTATTTAAAAACATACATATATACGTTTACTTATGAATAGGTTTTTTATCGAAATTTAAATTTTAACTTAATAACGGCATGGTTTTCAGTGATAGCTTTGCCGGCAAATGTTAGTTCCCAGTTAACTTCCCATCGAAATTTTATCAAAATATCAAATCATATATTGGGTAGTCGAAAAAGTCTTTTCGTATTTTTAATCAAATTTAAACTTATTTTTTTTTTATATTTATAATGAACTTTAATGAACCAAACATGTACCATTTTGGTCGACCACTTTTTGCCATTTTTCCGCTAGAGACATTATTCCATCAGTATAAAACTTTTCTGGTTTCTTGGCGAAAAACTGCGACAAGCAATTTTCACAGGCTTCGCTTGAAGCCAACTTTACTCCAATAAGGGAGTTCTGCATTGACTGAAACAAATGGTCGTCCGATGGTGCAAATTCAGGGCTATATGGTGAATGCATCAAAACTTCTCAACCAAGCTTTCCCAGTTTTTGCCGAGTCATCAAAGATGTGTGCGGTCTAGCGTTGTCCTGATGGAAGACGAAGCCCTTTCTGTAGATTAGTTCTGGCCGTTTTTTTCGATAGCATGCTTCAATCTGATCAGTTGTTAACAGTAAAGTGTAGAATCAATCGTTCGGTCAGACTGGAGTAGCTCATAGTGGATGACTCCTTTCTAATCCTACCAAACACTCAGCATAACCTTTCGAGGCGTCAATCCTGGCTTCGCGACCATTTGTTGAGCTTCGCCACCATGATCTTTTTCACACATTATTGTCATATTTGATCCAGATATTAATTCGGTCCATTAAATTTTTCACAGACAATTCATGTGGTACCCAAACATCGAGCGCCTTTTTGTAGCCAGCCTTTTTTAAATGGTTCAAAACGGTTTGATGATGAATGTTAAGTTCCTTACTGATGTCATGGCTGCTTATGTGAAGGTTCTGGTCAATTTTTTCCATAATTTCATCGACTTTTTCAACGATAGGTTGTTCAGTGTGAGGCGCATCTTTCACATTCAAATTTCCAGAACGGAAGCGAGCGAATCATTGTTGTGCTACACGAACTGATACAGCACCATCTTCGTAAACTTCAGAAATTTCATTGGTGGCTTGAGTGGCATTTATTATTTTCACTCATTTTTGAACAGCTGTAACTCTTTTCAACTTCCCGGAACTTAATTTTTTTTTATGGCAGAATGAAGCTTAAAATCTCATCATTCCAACTCTATATGATATGACACAATGTGATTGATGGTACTGGAGATATAGGACTACAACGACATCTATTGAGAAAATACGAAACTACTTTTTCGACTACCCAATATGTATGGAAATACAAGCAGTATATACAATATGTATACAAATGCTTCAGTACAAATTACTGAGATGTATTATTAGAAATTAACCTAATTACTAATGATTATTTTCTATAAATAAGTATGTATATATACGAGCGCCACTATATTACTTAAATCTGTAGAATTTCCTCAATTGCATTCTTTTCTAAATATGTCTGCACCAAAAACTCGAGACTTCCGTTCCATATATGTAACTATGGGCATGAATAACAATATCCATAAATAACAGCAAAGTCTGCTTTTCATATTTGACACAATAGAGGCTACTTAATTCGAGGCTTAATTCGAGACGCGTGTACGCATTTATTTATATGTATTATTTACATATGTATGTCTATGCTCATACATACATATACCGACTATAATTTATATATTATTTGACACATATGTATGTATATTCATATGATTACCGCACCAAGTTCCGAATTAATATTGTGACTTTTTAATCGTTTTTAATACACTGAAAAATTGATTCTGACATTCCAAAGAAGTGAAGCAATGCCAAACATATGCATATGAAAGTGAAGATGATGTGTTTCGAAGCAAACCATTCGCTCAAAAATAACCTAAGCTAAAAGTGTCGCAAATATTTGAAAAATCGAGCTAAAGAAATATGCAATAATTTCCAACCACGTTGGAGAATTTCCTGGCACACAATAGAAAAATATGAGACCCTCTCGTTATTGGGAATACTCGCAAACAACTTGTATATTCAGAATGCTTTCTTATCACCATATTCTCAGAAGCATTTTTACGTTATATTATGGACTTTATTTTATAAATAATAAATGTACTTGTAGATAACAAGTTTGTTGTTATACTCTCAACATGATGCACAGAGCATATTCATTTTTATACCCTGAACAGGGTATATTAAATTTGGCGCGAAGTTTTGTACCACCCAATAGGAAACATAGGAGACCCTATAAAGTACAATAATACATTATGTCAAAAAAGTAAAAGGAAATTTTAATTTAATTTCCCCGGGTAAATATTATTTCAAAAAAATGTATTTTTTGATAAGTTAGTAGGACTGTCTTTAATTACAATGCCAAATATAAGCGCGATCTCAAATTTCGTATCTCTAACTTTATTATTTCTAACTATCTCGTTTGCGGTGATTCAGTTTTACCAAAAACACAAGCCTTCAAAGACGTAGATCGTTAAAGACATACCTTAAAAGATCGTAGAAGACATTCCTCGTTCTGGACGATCTTCGACCTCTGATGAAATAATGAAAATATTAAAAAAAATGAAAGATATGGTGCTTGAAAATCGTCAGGCAAGCTTAAAGAGATGGCAAGAGAGCTCGATATCTCTCGCGTGTCCGTTCGAATGATTTTGGTTAATATTTTGGGCATAAAACGCGTTATTCCTCGACTCGTCCTGATAAAACTGAATTTTTTCAAAAAGAGCACCATAAACAGATCTCTTTGGACATGCCTGATCGTGCGAATTTCGATCCCACCTTCTTCCGATCCCTCTCCATGAAGAGAGCATTACAACTGACGATGAGATACGGGTTTATGAGTTTCACATGCAAACAATTCAACAATCATCGGAATGGAGAGGAAAAAACGAGCCGAAACTAAAAAAAACACGCCAAAGTCGCTCAAAAATCAAGGTGATACTCATTATATTTTTCGATATTCGTGATTTGAAGCATCATGAATTTGTTCCGAAAGGACATAGATCAATAAGGAGTTCTATTTGGCCGTATTGAGTCGTTTGTGTGAGAACAACCACCGTAATGGCCGAAATTATGGAAGAACAATTCATGGATTTTACACGATGATAATACAGCATCGCATCGAATCACGATTATGACCGAATTTAAAGGCAAAAACGCAATGAATACCATCGATCCACCACAGTGTTTACTAGATTTGGCTCCGTGTGATTTTTTCTTGTTCCTCAAACTGAAATTGCCGCTCCGCGGAACCCTTTTTCAGCCGATCGAAGATATAAGTGCTTATGAGTAATGTTTCGAGGACTGAAAAAATAGTTCGCATTACATGTGGTGGGGATTACTTTGAAGACGACAAAATAAATATTGATGATAGGTACTTGTATATAAATGAGTCAACTAGCAATGTTCGTATACTAAGTTTGCCGCGAAGTCTTGGAACACCCAGAAAGAAACGTCGGAGACCCTATAAATGTTATGCTACATTCTCCGAACATATTGTTTAGTTGTGACCACTAAAGAAACGTTTTTATTTGTGAAGAGTATTATAGCTACAATCGATTATTTTTGCCCAATGGTTGTTTATGAAAAGCTGTAGTTAATGCGACTTCAAATTAGTTAGAAAGAAATAACATATAACTGCTGGACGGGTTATGTGTAGCCCGAAAAATATCAAAATTTTAATTTTAATTTTAAGTTAATTTAGCATTGAAGAAATGTGACATCGGTATAAAACTTTTGCCGCTTTCTTACTTACATATATATTGTTTCATATCTTTGGTACTTACACTAAACGGGCTGATTAACTATATGCAACTAAATAAAATAACCTTTTCCTTCTCTTCTTATAATTTCAGATACAAAGCGACTAACGATAACTTCATGCAGTGGAAAACAGAAGCAAATACGGCAAAAAAGTTTAAGCATAGAGTCTCGCAAGACATACACATAATTATGAACGATTATGTTCATATAAGCATAAAATGCTGTGATAAAAATTGTAGATTTTTATTGCTCGTTTTTGTTGTTTACAAAATTTGATTGAAAACAAATACATATCAACAATATGAGTAGTCGTCAAAATGACTTGGCCGCGTACAGTGCGAGGCGATTAAAACGCGCAACATTCGTTCAAATAAGAAATTACTAATTATTTGAAGTGAAATAGTGATTCAAAGTGGATTTAAAAAAATATTTGTAAATGCTTTTTTGTAATTTTTAGAAATTTTGCGCTTTAGTGTCGATATAATAAAAAAATGTGTAATAGAAAGTAAAATTACTCACACTTAAGCTTTCAAAAAGCATTAATTAAAAAAATACATAAATGAAATTTCAAATTAATTGCAGATCGCTTTTCGGCATTGTTTTAATATGTGATTTCATTGCGCAAACTCGTACATAACTACATATGTTAAGATGTATAGTAAAACATTAATAATGTGTTAAGAGATCAAAAGTGAAAAATTGACGCAGCAAAAATAAAAATTGTTTACAAACAAGTTTAAGTTTTAAATGAATTGTACAAATACTTCAACACATCAATATCAAGATGAGACTTCCACACACGTCGATAAGACACACAAGCCTTCGGAGAAGCGGCGGTTTGAATAAAACGAGCATATTTGCGGCATTACTACTTCTATGCTTAACCACATTGTGGAGAGTTCAAGCCGGTGAGTACTAGTTTAAATAAATGCTATGTATGCTACCTAAATATAAACAGAGTTGTTTAAAAATATTTTACTATATATTAACAAATATTGAATTGGCGAAGAATAAGATTAGCTTGCAGTAAACAAGTTGAAGGCTTGCTATAAGTACATATGCAGTGGTATTTGACAAAAAAATTAGTGGACAAAAAATAGTAAGATTCTTTAGTTTAAATTTCGCGCGAAGACACATTCGTTGAAATACTTTTTTCTGGGTTGGTACGACTGTCAGTACCATCTGTGCTAAATATAATATCAAAATAATTATTAGTGTTCAGCACACGCTTGTCTTTCTAATATACGTAAAGTGCACTCGGCGATTTTTACGACGAGTGAAATTATTCAACAAAGAAGTTCTATTAAATTTTGCATGTGGAATCAAATTCAACGAAATGTTCACGTTTTCAACATCAATTAATGATCAATGCGTCAATAAGACATAAGAATTCGTGCTTGAGAATCGATGATTAACAATTAAAGATCTTACTGAGATCGTGCGAATATCGGAAGGATCAGTGAAAACCATTTTGAAAGATCATTTGGGCCTAAGAAAAAGGAGAGCTCGATTGGTTCAAAAATCACTAAATTAAAAAAAAAAAAACAGCATCACGATACCACCTGTGAAACAATGCTTTCCTATGTCATGAAACGTATTATATTGTGTAATTAAATGGTGATGAGTCTTGGATCTAAGCTTACGACCCGGAAACAGGCGATCAATTGACCGAATATCGTAACAAAGTAAAGCCGATGCTAAAAAAACTAGACAGTTTTCTTTGATTATCGAGGTGTGGTGCAACAACAAATACTATTTCCGTATTATACGTCGTTTGCGAGTCGTTTGAGTAGTAAAAGGAAGCCGGAATTATGGGCCGGCAACTGTTGGTTTTTGCACCACGATAATGCACCGTCCCATACTGAATTGATTCTTCGTGAGTTTTTCGTCAAATTTTCAACCAATATCGTGTCGCAACCACCGTATTCGTCTGATTTAGCTCCGTATGACTTCTGGAGAAGCCGTTTTGAGTCAAATGAAGACATTAAACGTGAATCACTACGCGCATTGAAGAAATTTACTTTAACAACTGTTTCGAGGATTGGAAAAAATGCTGACACAAGTGTATTGGGGCCAAGGGGAATTTCTTTGAGGGCGATGACATAGGTTTTGAAGAATAAATTAAGAATTTTATTTCTTATTTATGTATGTTGAGATGCTGATCCTTGCTATTGTACATTGTTAGACAAAGCGGGAGCGTTAAAGTAATCTTGCTTTGGCAATGAAAACAAGTATTGTCAACTTTTTAATATCAAAAGCAATAATATAATCAAAAGGTTACATCACTTTTTCGGTTGATTTGACGAGTTTACTTTATAGTCTAGGCAGTTCTCTATACAAAAAATATTTTCTTGACTTCTTCCTTTGAATACAACGCGTATAAATTAAATGCGTAAGACTATATCATATAATCTCAGTTTCTGTTGTCCAAAATAAGGCGCCAAATGCAATTCCCAAAAACATATAGCACCAATTAATTTATGTAATATTGAAGTAAAAGGCGCTGAGGTTGATAGAATTACACTTGCATGCTTGTATGTAAATACAATACACTTGTATGTCTCATGTAATTAATTTCAATATTTAAAAAACAAACAGTAGCTTTGATTCTACTGTATTGACATGTTGTTATCGCCTACAATATATGTATGTATGTATGTAGGCATACACAATAAATAATTATCTCGTAAATTACACTTGTTGCTTTAATACACCAATTAAACCCTTTAAGTAAACTAAGCTCGCCGCAATTGCTTATGGCTACTAGAACAAGACTTCGAAGCCTATCAGCAATTATTTACATACATACATACTAACATGCATGCATTACATGCCATTGTTTATAATGTATATGTATTTCATATTTCACAGGAGAACATTTAGATAAGAGCGTGCATATGATTAAGGGGTCAGTAGAGAAATATTAAAAAAAAATTTTTTTTGGATTTTCTTTTCCCTTATACCCTTAGAATTAATGTAGAAACCCACTTTAACATTGGAAGGTTTCGAAAAAGGTCCAAAAATATAATACCGTTCGACGTTCGGAGCGCTCGGAGTGCACACCTCAAACTTTAAAAGCGTTTTTCTCAAAACACACTTTTTTAAACTGGCGGACATGATTCCGGTCGAACTACTCAACCGATTTGCTTAATTTTTTTTTAATGTTCACAAAACGCCTGGCTATCGTCCCTATATTTTTTATAATTTATTGACAATGTTATGACAAAATTTATGTAAAAAAACATGGGGAAAAATTAAAAAAAAACGTTAATTACTTTTTTATTTATCAATATTTTTTCATTATTCTAGTAAGGACGATAACCATTCACGTACTTTTTAAGAATAAATTAAGTTTTTATGTTTCAGATGATCCAAACATGAGAAAAAACGCATCTCATTCATCCAGCCATTTCTCCGACAGATGTCATCAAAAAATTCCGAAAAAATTTGTTTTTACACTCCACGATATACATACCTCATGATATGTGAAAAAGTTCTATTGTAGAATAAAAATTTCTATGAAAAAAAATTAAAAAAACAGGCCAGATTCCCTACTAACCCCTTAATATATTTGCATATACAAATGTTTATATGTACAGTGGTGGTTACAAAAATAGCAACGTACCTACAACTTTGGATTGCAAACTGAAAGCTTTTATTTTTATTATTTACAGATTTTTTTGGATTTTTGAAAAAAAAAAAGAAAATATAAATAGTTGCAAATCGAATAATATAGGGAGTACTTGATTGAAACTTAACATTTTTTTTTGATAAATTATCGCTTTGATATGATCTCAGATTTCTTTTATTAAGTTTTTTTAATAATTTGTCAAAACTCTAATCCTAAATTAATTATCATGGACTTAAGACTCAAATAAAAAAATTTGCAAACAGTAATTTTAAAATTTGCTACTGTATTGACATGTTGTTATTGCCTACAATATATGTATGTATGTAGGCATAACACTAATAAAAACATAATTATCTACATTAGGTAAATTTTGTATGTTGCTTTAATCAAAATTAAACCCTTTAATGAAATCTAAGAAAATTTGCCGCAAACCTTATGGCTAAAATCAACAAGAGCCTTTTAACGAGAATTATTTTGTTACAATAAATAGAACCGATAACATGCATGCATTACATTTTATAATGTATATCCACCCATTTTCAAACTTTAATAGCTTTCACAGGAAAGATTTAGATAACAATTATGATTATCAGTAGAGAAATAAAGAAAAAAATTTTTTTAATATTCTTTGAATTAATTTTAAACCATCCTGAATATATAGTTCGACGTGAAACGCGCTCGGAGTTTCATGAAATTTAAAAGCGTTTAAAACATTCACAAATGGTCATAGGGTTTTTGCAAAGGGCGGTTTTGATTCTAAGTTTATCATCTCGAACAAATCGGAATAGATTGAATTTGCTTAATTTTTTTTTAATGTTCACAAAACGCCTGGCTATCGTCCAAAAGCTATATTTTTTATAATTTATTGACAATGTTATTATTTTGACAAAATTATTTAAAAAAAATTTTGTGGTAAAAATTAAAAAATATATTTTAATTACTTTTTATTTAATATTTTTTCATTATTCTAGTATAGGTACGTAAACTTTCATGACAAACCATTCACGTAAAAATTTTTTTAAATTAAGTTTTTATGTTTCAATCGCAGAAGTCCAAAAACGAGAAAAACAGGTTTCATTCATCCATTTTTCTGGACAGAACCAATCATGAAAAAATTGGCCTAAAAAATTTGTTTTTACACTCAAATATACATACTTTGATAAAAATTCTATTGCAGAATAAAAATTTCTATGAAAAAATTAAATTTAAAAGACGCTTAAGTTTTGCAAAATGTAGAATCGCGAAAATTTGCATATACAAATTTTATTACAGTTGGTGGTAAAAAATAAACGTACCTACAACTTTTAAACTGAAAAAGCTTTTATTTTTATTATTTACAGATTTTTGGATTTTGAAAAAAATAAAATAAAATAAAAAAACAAGTTGCAAATCAAACAATATGCTACTTTTTGAAACTTAAAATTTTTTTTTGATAAATTATCTTTATGTTTGATATGATCTCAGATTTCATTTATTAAGTTTTTTTAATAATTTGTCAAAACTCTAATCCTAAATTAATTATCATGGACTTACAGCACTCAGTAATAAAAAGTTATTTGCTCTACTGCAATTATTAAAATTTGCTACTTTAATTACATCAATACTTACTTGCCTATGTTTGTAGCTATGCATATGTGTGCGCTTAAAAACACGGCAGTCTGAACACTTTTGTAATGTATGTATGTACATATTTTTCATTGCTTGTGTTTAGTTTTTTTTTTTGGTTTAGCGATAATCGTTTCTAAAACCTTTTTTTATTATTATTATGAGCCTTGGGAAAGTTTAAATGTTTTTGTTATTTATTAGCGTGTACTGAATTTTGATTTCCTTTATTGACATTAAATATATATATGTACATAATATATTCGCTTGTTTAAAAATAAATTGTTGACATTTTACAAAATGCCACATAATCACAATATTTTTCGCAATATCAGAAGTTCAGTCCTGAGAGAGTCTTGCGTGTGTTATTGTAAGGTTTTTAAGATGAAATTTTACCCAATTAAGAGTTTTCCTAGTTATGTATATTTTTTATACACTCAAGGTCTTTAGATCAAGCTTTTATTGGGTAGTCGAAAAAGTCTTTTCGTATTTTGTCGTTGCAGTCATATATCTCCAGTGCTATCAATGACATTGTTTCATACCATATAGTGAGATTTTAAGCTTAATTTATCCAAAAAAATTAAATTCGGGGAAGTTGAAAAAAAGTTACAGCTGTTCAAAAATGTGTGAAAATAATGAAGAAATTCGCTATATTTTGAAATTTTTGTATAAAAAAGGGAAGAATGCCACTCAAGCCACCAAGGAAATGTATGAAGTTTACGGAGACGATGCTGTATCAGTTCGTGTTGCACAACAATGATTCGCTCGCTACCGTTCTGAAAATTTCGAAATTTCGATTTACACTGATGAAAGTTTTATACTGATGGAATAATGTCTCTAGCGGAAAAATGGCAAAAAGTGGTCGACCAAAATGATACATATTTGTTTGTTTATTTATCATTATAAATATAAAAAAAATAAGTTGAAGTTTGATTAGAAATACGAAAAGACTTTATCGACTACTCAATAATTGAAAATTAAACAAAATTTATGAACTGTAAATAAAGTATTACAGAGTAAAAGTATAGTAAATGCAAAGAAAAATCGCAATAATTAGCATATGTAATAAATTGAAATGCCTAAAGAGTGAGGTTAAGTTCATGTCTCCTACTATCACATAGATTTGTATGTATAATGTAATGCTCATAATTGATTTTTCTGCTACACTGAATTTCAATAAGATTATCAGCACAGCTGCTGAATTTTTTGATTTGTATTTTCTTTATTATTGCTTTTTTCGAACATAGTCTGCGACGTTAGATCTAAAAATAGTTTTTGAGTGCATTGTTCAAAGTCATTGTGCTACAACTACGTAGTGCTTACAAATACAATATATTGCATGCAGTCATATTTACATACATATGTACATACATACAAATATTAATATTTTTTAATACATATGTATGTACATATGTTACATATATACATGCAGTATATACAAATGTTATGTAGATTGCTAGTGTTGCGAGATCGTGTCCGGCACGCTTTATAAGTATTGTTAATAATTCAAAACTAGAACGTTAAGTATAACTGAAAACATTACACATACACTAAAGCATACATTTTTTAGTTGTTGTAATGGAAGTGATAAATTAGTTTTGATAACTGCATTTATAAAACAACAATTATTATAATACTAAATAATTATACCGAGAGATGTTTCCTCTATATAGTGTTTACTAACCATCCGCTTCAAAATAATTCACTTCGAGTGACTGATGGACGTTATTAAAATATTTTTCAAATTATTGAAATTCAATACTTTATATGCTTAAAAGTAATTATATTTTAAATATTTTGCAAAAATAATGAAATCGTGATTTTCTGTAAATTCTAACTTACGGGCATGCGCAGCAGTGTTAATAGCAAACTATAATTGGTTTTCTTTCCTCAAGAACCTGCTCATTATTTATTGCCAAGAAAAATCACAGAGAAACGACGTAAATAATAAATAAATATTAGATTTTCTAGAAAAAAATTAAAAATAAGTCATTATAGAGTTATAGGACTATCCATTTTGTAATAAATAACTCATACGCACTGTATAACAAGAGTACAACTGTCCGCCTTAATTTAGTAGCGTGTCATTTTATAACATTTTCAGTCGAAGAAGGAATTTCCATGCATTTTCACCACATTTTCTCTATAATTATGTATTTGTTTATATTCACTTAACTATGCATACATATGTATGTACATATATTTATGTAATCTCTATTCGCCGTTCGCTTGTGCCAAACCCTTCGCGCTTATTCTGCTACGCGTATTTAATATATAATTTTGTGTAACGTGTCGATAGGTGATTTAAATGCAAATCTTTGAAACCATTCATTGAAGTGCAAACACAAAGTAAACACCAAATTATATTTTTTCGCTTCTTCTGTTGAAAGTTTAAACACGTAGCAATGCCAAATCAACATCAATCGGTGCAAGTTGAACGCATTTCCAGTGAATTAAAAGCAATAAAAACGTTTATTTATATGTTGCACACTTATGAGACGGGACAAATAGATAATGATTAAAATACACAAATGAATTGAAGTCAAGTGTAAGCTCGGGCGAAACCGATTATTGAGTACTAAGAGTGAAATTTGTATTTTCTAGCGTATATAATTGTTACCGTTGGGGGAAAGTAAGGACCAAATTCTGAAATTTTTGAAAAATAGTTAACCCTTATCATGTTTAAATGTTTTATATGCTATGTTTTGTTCCAAAACTTTAGTTTAAGAGTTCAAATAATCTAGCAAAATATATGCTCGTATTTTACAAACTGTGCCCATGGCTGGATTCAAATCCATCAAGCCCTTTATAACACAAAATATTTTACATAATATTGTGTGCTGCCATACGCATACACTAATATTTAGCTCATTTACATCTTTATTAAATTAAAAAATATCATATTTTTAACCAAACTTTTGTCAGATAACTTTCATGTTGTATAAAACATTATAGTAACAGAAATGCATTTGGCTAAGAAGTGCATGTATACTTATGTACTATATATACAATTATATATGTACGTGAATGGCAATTGCGTGTGGCATTCAATTTAGCTTGCGTAAATATGCATGCAACTCACATTTGTGCGTGCCTATAGTTGTTTATATTTAGTATGCAAGACATAGGGCCCTTTCAATCCATGATAAAAGTGATAACAAATGGGCATTCGTATTTGGCATATTGACAAGTGCTGTTGACAAATACATAACAATACTAATTATCCTTACTTGCTCTCCTATAAGCACAAGCTGCAAGTCGTACAAAAGTTAAGAAAAACCAAAAAAAAACAATAAAAAATCCTTCACTTCAGGCGCACCCACGCTTGAAAGAAAATACCCTTCTCCCATGTACGTTTCTTATAGCAAAAAAATGTAAAAAATTATCTCTATTTTGATCGGGCAGTTCGTATAGCAGTTATACAGGGTTTGTCCGGAAACTAATAGGACTGATTTTCTTCCGCCGCGACTGTACTTCGGAGCGTGCGTGCAGCGACTGGATTCGGTAGAAGGCGTTCCTAGCTAACGAACGAGCGGCTGGTCAGTTGTCTCTGAGCACCTGGAGACACCTGGAGAGTCAGGACAAACAATTTCACGCGACGTGTTTCTGTGAGTGGTGCAAGCCGAAAATGCAGCATTCGTTAGAGCAGAGGTACGACCAGAAGTTGCGGCGAGTGGAAGAAAATTTGAACACCAATTTTTTGAATAACGTAATCACAGGTGACGAGTCATGGATCTTTGAGTAAGATCCCGAGACAAAGAAGCAATCTTCCGAGTGACACACGTCGGCGTCTCCTTGCCCAAAAAAGGGAAGAATGAGCAAATCCAAAGTGAAAACGATGCTCATCGTCTTTTTTGATATCAAAGGCACCGTCCACCATGAATTTGTTTTTACTGGACAAACCGTCAATGCCAAGCCAATGGAAGTCCTCAGGAGACTGAAACGACGGGTCAATCGGGTCCGATAAGACATCGCAGCCGATTGGAAGTTGCCCCACGACAACGCCTCGTCTCACACCGCCTTTCTTGTGAACAGCTACCTCACCAAGCTTGGCATCCCAACGCTTCCGCAGCCGCCCTACAGACACGGCGACAGGGCAGCCTCTGACAGATATACAAGGTGGCGCAAAAATAACTTTCCGATGTTTTTTGGCTGTAATTTTTTTAAAAATTAAAAACTTTGATTCTGCTTGTGGATTATTTTTATTTGGTCTTTTAAATTTTTTTACATCAAGTCGAGAATACGATATCATGTAAATGGCCACCGTCACAGTTGATTGTCATTTGAGCCCTTTTTACCTGACATTCTTGACGGATATTGTCTTTAAGAGCTGCAAGAGTCTGAGGATTGTTGACATAAACCCGCGACTTCTAAAAGCCTCACAAAAAGAAGTCTGGAGCGGTCAAATCAGGCGATCTTGTTGGCCAGTGCAAATCGCCAAAACGGGAGATTAGGCGCCCGGGAAATGCATCCTTCAGCATATCGGTTGTGGCACGTGCAGTGTGTGCCGTTGCACCCGTCCTGTTGGAACCACATGTTTTCCAATCCCAATTCATCAAGTTGCGGTAAAAAGAACTCGTTATCATTGCTCTGTAGCGCTCACCACTCACAGTAACCGTTTGGCCAGCGACGTCTTCGAAGAAAAAGGTCCGATGACTCCTCCAGCGAAAACAGCACACCATACAGTGACTTTGAGCTGGTGTAATGGCTCTATGTGGGTTACACGCTGATTTTCAGTGCCCCAGAAGGGTAAATTTTGCTTATTTACGTAACCGCTAAGATGGAAATGGGCCTCATCACTCATGATTATTTTTGATGAAAAATCATCTTCCTCTTGGTGGTGATTAAGAATGGCCGTCTGGACTTTGTACGGATACATCTTCAAATCTTGTACCAAAATTCGCTGTAAACACCGTCGACTGATACCCATTTGCGTGGCACGTCGTCTGGTCGATGTCGACGGCGCTTGCATGACATCCTCGGCAACAGCAGCAATATTCTTTGCAGAACCGCTACTCCGGGGTCTGCCACGCCTGGCAGCATCTCGTGTTGGGCCAGTCTCTTCGAGCCGAGCGGCTAAACGTCGCAGGCGTCGGACGGCCAGGAAATCTGCGACGAAATTCACGTTGTGCCAAAGTCACCGACCGATTATTGGTAAAATAAATAGTCACCAATAACATGCGTTCTGAAGAACTAGTTTTGGAATATACTGAGACGCGGAAACGATAGGGAGTTCTCCGGCTTTTTCTTTACGGGTTTACTAAGTTCGCGGCAAACTTAATATACCGTGATTAGGTTATAAAAGCTTTCTTAGCCACAAATTCATATAAATCTTTAAGTCTGTAAAAATATTCATCATTCATAATTATTTTTATCGTGTATTTCTATTTGACGAAATTATATTAAATTTGTTTGCTCAAAGTTAGACGTTTTATTCCACATCTCTTTTTTCCCATTTTATCGATCTGTATGTATTTTGCTATAATTTTTTCCATTCGTTTGCGATTACAAATAACTTCCCTGGTGCTATACAGCTGTCTTTAATTAAACGCCACCTCATCCAATAAGAATACCAAAAAGCAAAGAATTCTTTGTGAGTAAATAGAGTTGGACTTTGGCGCCACTGGCGACACAGTTTAATTGTGTGCATCCGATCTCTGCTTTTTTGTGGCTTCCAGCAGTTACATATATTAAAATTTATTTCAGTTTGTGAGTGTGTACATATGTATGTTTTGGAATGCGTGCGCCAACCACATAAAAGTCTTATACAACATAATATAGATATACACGTATGTATGTATGTGTGTTTTTGGCACTCAAGTAAGAAATATGCTCACAGGGCATACGAAAGAATAGATTTTATGAATGTTAATAAAGACATATACATAACTGTTTGTTATTCAGCAAAACCATTCCATTCAACAAAATTGAAAAGTAGCGAAACGAACAGACAACTCGCATAAGTCAAACAAACTTGCATAATCTAATAGAGAACGCTTTATGTGAGCTTGCTAGAACATTTTAAGGAGTTATCCGCATACATTCTATTATTATATAACTAATAAGTTTTTATTTACATTTCTTTCAGCGCCACAATTATTTCCAACAAACGACGACGAGGAATTCCGTCGTAATGATGCTGTCGAATACGGTGCACCGTTAATCACACCTCTAATGGACTATGTAACACTTGAATTAAATACAAATTATACAATACGTTGTGAGGCCGATGAACCATTATCGTGGAGACTACCTGGTGATACTGTTGATTACGACGAGCAAACATTTAACACTGGTGATCCACAACGTCCCCATGGCAGTATGCTATATCTACAGGATATATCTAGCAAGAATTTGGGTAATTACTATTGCATAAAAAAATCGAGTATTCCAAATAGACTAGACGCAATGCAGGACGAGGAACTTGTAGAGTTGGTTAATAATTATAAAGCGTCCTCAATTTACATATACGTTAATGGTAAGTATAAATGTACGTCGTAGAGGCATTGATTATATTTACTAACGCCGTTATTCTCCCACAGATCCCGTTAATCTTTTGTCACAAAATGAATTTCCGGTAATTAGTGCGCTACAGTACCAGGATACGGTCATACCATGCAAACCAACTATGCCCGACATAGAAGTGCTGCTAACCACGTCGCATGGTGAAGTAAGTATATGTACAAACGAGTTTTTATTTTGACTAAATGTCAATTTGCTTTTAAGCTCTTCCAATTTTACACTTTTCGCATACACGAGCTTAATAATTTTTTCGCTTGCACTTTCAATGAAATATTTAATTAATTTCAATGTTTATCAATGCTAATTGTCATATTCGGTTTCATATTTCATTTAATTTGTGTCTTTAACTAATTTGGTTATGGCTATGCTACATACATTTTTTCTTGGCTTAATATTTTATATTATATTTAGGATGGGGTGGAGGCAAAAGTTTTGTGTTCCTCTAAGTCGACGCCACAGCATACAAGCTTTCCACCTGCCAATGTGTATGACTCAATTGAATTCGATCCAAAAATCGGTTTCATCATACACAATGTGAGAAACATTGCTGATTTGGATTGCTTTAGCCGCAATGGAAGCACAATTAGTTCACTTAACTATATAATTAGTATGAAACGTATGTTATTCAAGTCTTTTTTATCTAAAAAAAAACCACAACAATAAATTTATGTAGATCGCAATACCTTGTATATATACATACGACTATTATATATTATAGTTACCCAAAAGCAATATATAGTACCATATACATCCATAAATATAGTAGATATAGTAGACAGTACACAGAGTACATAGTAAAGTAGCTCTAGCAGTATGCCAACCTGTATAAATATGTAATTATTTGGCATTACTCTTTATAAATACAAAAATAAGTACAAATTTGCTAAATAGATAAAGTTATTATCATAAATTATAAGTTTTATATAACAAAATAATTAGAATTGTAGGTAGTCCTTATATCAATGTTGCATAATATGATTAATTGGTGGAAATTTCAATATAAAAGAAAATATATATATTTCATCTGATTAGACAGCGTTCAATTGAGCCTTAGCATATATCACGCCAGGATATTTCAAATTAGGCAGCAAAAGCAAATGTGATTAATAGTGTAAACTAAAGAAAGATCTGAGGGTTAATTCACACTAAAACTAAAAAGAATTTTTCCTGGAAATGTAAACTTTACCAATAGTCGTTTAGGCGTAAATTAGTACACTCGTTTTGCAAGGGATTATAAGAATTTCTACAATGGTTTCATTTCTTTTTGGTATCAATTCACTTTATGCCAAATGAAAAGTTATTAGGTACTTCACCTAGTTTTAACATATGTATATCGTCACCTAAAATGTAAAATACCGTATCATCAAAACACAAATTTGGTTTCAATATGAGTGGTTTAAATTATTTCGTTTTTCCTTCGCCTGTAAACTTATGAAAATAGGGATAGCTCTAGTGGCTTATAAAACAAGGTGGGTTCCAAAGTAAACAGGACTTAAAAAAAAACAAAAAACAGAACAAATGGTTTTTTCGGCAAAATAAATTTATTTTATTCAAAATAGTCTCCTCCTGCTTCAATACAGCTTTTTGCACGGTCCAAAAGCATATCGAACGAGTGTTTTAGGTCGTTGGCCGGAATGGCCTCTACGTCTGCATAACGCTTTCCTTTCATGGGCAAATGCATTTTTCCGAAAAGGAAGAAGTCGTACGGTGCTATATCAAGTGAATACAAGGGGTGGTTAATGGTTAAAATGTGATTTTTGGTCAAATAATCGGTCACAAGCGTGTTGGATTCTGAGCAATTTTTGCTCGTCAGTCAATTTGTGCGGAAAAAACCGAGTACACACATTTCGTAAGCCCAAATTCTCGGTCAAAATGCGATAAATCGATGTTTTGGAGATGTTCAATTCCGTTTCCATGAATTTCAATGATGATTTCGGCTGATTTTTGATGAATTCACACACAGTTTCGTTGGAATTTCCGGTTATCACGGATTTTGATTGGCCCACATGTTGATCGTATTTGTATATTAGTATGATATTTATACTTGTATTAGAGAGCGCTACCAGAATCTGTTTAAGAATTTTTAAAACCATATATACAGTTCCCAGTATAATTTTATTTCCGAAATTCAGATAGTTAAATTATTACAAAATTTTAGCATATTTTTTAAATACAATGCAGTTATGTATGTATATATGTATGTTAGTAAGTCATATTATTTTTATATAACAGAATATTAGTACACTAGTTAAAAAAGTACTTTTGTAGTCCATCCACAGAAATCATTTTTGTAAACAGAGTATATGTAGACATTCTCACATTTACATATTTGACTTTTTCATTATATACATTCTTGTATTTTTACATTATAACAAGTTCTCAGTTGCCCCTGTGGAAACCTGTGTCCACTCTGCCACATGAACGATTTGTTAAACTAACCTATCCAAACAAAGTTAAAAAGTAAACACTCACAAAATTTGTACACGTTTTTATTATACCAATATATACATATATACCTACTTATATAACATAAAGATATTTTTCATATTGTTTATTTTGTATACAATTCCTAAGAGTCCTGTACTTTGCTCGTCTTCTCTCGTTAGCTTTATGTATTACACACGCCCGCATACACACCGTCATCACTTTTGTGCTCTTTACTCGCTTACCGCTCGTTCATATAGTTAGTTTTTAAGTCTATAACTTTTTTTCTAAATTCAACACAAAACGTTTTATTGCTATTTAGACATTTTCCAGTGAAAATACCGGCCGCTATAATCCCCAGCGCGGTTTCGTCGTCGAAATACGCGGCGTTACCGATGGCGGCAGCTATGTGTGCCGACCGAAAGTGCCGTCTCCATTAAATGATGAGGAGGAACAAACCTTTGAGATCTTTTTTAGTGGTAACGAACCTGTTAATCGTGAGTTTTGCACCCCATTTGTGATTGTTTTCTGTGTCTCTTGTACCTATCTTATTTACTACAGCTACATTTATTGTAAACAAAATACTATTTTCTTTCACTTACGGTTTGATATGAACGAAAACGAATTTAAACAAAATTTATTTAAATATTTAGTTGAAATGATTGAAAATGTTACTAATATTTGGAAAAAAATAGGGTTAACTTTTTCTGACGTTATCAAAAACGTTTTAGTATATTTCTATTAAGAAGTATGAGTTAAGCTAAGCCTAAAATAGTTGTATACTTACATATATCCACTCTTAAAAATTACGAATAACTTATGACAATTATTTGGTTATTAACTTGAAATTTGGTGTTGGTTTTTCGGCTTTCTTTTATTTCAATTTTATTCGAGTATTTTACTCCTAAGTATACAATTACATAGTTTACATGCGTATACACACTTACATACATGGCCTTTTTCTATTTTTCCTATACATCATTTTGGGCCTCTATCACTCCGGCGGTTATTGAAATACATACTTAACAAACGAAAACGCGTTAAATTTTTTGTAATTAACATTAAAAAATTAAAAAAATCAATTAATTATACATTTGTGTGTATGAATATTCGACAAACTGAAGCATCGGATAATACATCGGTGGAGGCTATAGTAGCTACAATGAATACCACAACTAGAAACGAACCAAAGCACAACGACAACCAAATCATATCCCTAAAAACTAAACGCATTTATAAACCCAGACCAAGCCGAAGCACGAAATCCGAAACAAGTACAGTAACTAACAAAATCATGTTTGTCACTAACCGCATTTTTGATGTAGCTAAACGAAACAAATCGCCTGTTTTGCATACAATATTGAATAATTCTGTTGTTGTAACAGCTGTGGAAATGGGTGTGGATGTTGATCTTAATGTTGACACAACTAATCTTGGTGATGGCAATATTGATCATGAAAATAAGCGTATCATTGGCGTTGAAACTCATAATAGCAATATCCTAGCAAATGTTGTGGGTGTTACTAATGGTGACGGTTACGTTACGACTCAAGCGACTACACTTTTTGGCTATAAAAACGCAAAAGTAGTTAACAATTATACAGACGACCCGCGCACTGACATTGATAATAGTGACAGAATTGTTGTTGAAGAAAATCATATTTATGAAAGCGAACCACATCGTTCAACACGTTTGCGCGACACAAAAAGACCGCTTTTAAAACGCGCTGCGCCAACAACTAGATGGCATAGTTCACGATTCCGTGGTGCGTTACGATGTAAGTTCTATATATTAGCAGCATATAACAGTAGATTAAAGCTACACATTTTCATGTAGATTTTTCGTACCCTTTTTTCGAGATTGTTGTTTAATGCACGGAATTTTCTCAATTAATATATTTTCTTAAAGCGCATGAGTTATGCTGGAAAATTATAGCTGTTTACATACTTTTGTTTTCCAACGAAATTTTTCAAACGCACAATTTATACATTAAATGTTATCTACATACATATGTACCACGTTTTAATTTCATTCGAAAGTTTTTGGCTTAAGTGAAGCTCATATTTTAACGCTTAAAAAGTTTGCGAAAGCTTTTGGCTCAAAAGAAGCTCACATTTCGGCACGTAAAATGCTCCGAAAGCTTTTGGCTTAAAAGAAGCTCACATGTTGGCGCGTAAAATGCTTTAAAGTCGTGCATATTGTATTTGGTAAGTAAAAAGGTTATGAAAAGTTTTTAAACTTGGGAAGGAAGTAAATGAAGAGTATGGAAGAAAAGCTGTAGAAAACTTATAAAACTGAAAAAGTATACTTATATATGTATTTTAATACATGGTATATGATATACTTCTATGTAATGTAACTAAGTGCCTAGCCTAGATCAAACAAAAAGCAAACTTGCAAACTCGCGAAAATTTCTAAAGCACAATTTTAAAGTAAAGATTTGTGGTCAATATGGTATATCAAAATCTTTATGAAAATGAGACTGAGACTCATCACAGCCAAAGTGATAATATGCTTCTAATTTGTAGTGAAATCTTCTTCTAAAATATTACTAAGGGTTATAGTAATAATTATTTTTATAATAAGCTTTAGAAGTTTAAGCTGCTGCTAAGAAAATGGTATTAGTTGAATTGAGCTTAAAAGATAGTGGAGACTATCACTAAAATACTGTCTTTCTGGTTATTTCCAACAACTACAATAGAAAAAGTTATGAATTTGTATAATTAGTAAAATTCAAGAGACCTATATAGCATTTTTCTAATAGAACTATCGTACAAGAGACTTTCGAAGCACACATTAAGCACAAACTCTTAATCAAATTATGCAATAATTATAATTTTTATACAAATATAATAGTAAATAGCTTTTTTGTTTATGAATTTCACCTAAATAAAGGTACTTTGTTTATGCATACACAGCTTTAGCTAATGGAGCTTCTTGTCTAATATAATCCAGTTTGTGTTTTTACCAACTGAGCTTATATAACATTTTCGAAAAACAAACACATCGGGAACTGGTGCTTATTGCTAGTATCATTTCATTTCTATCATTTCAAGCGCATCGAAGTATTTTTGCATTCATAACTAATTTTCACAACTGTATATCTGTATACCTTCATTAAAAAATATTCAAATTGCATTTTATTTAGTTTGTATGTATTTATTTGTAAATTGTATTGTATATTGTTTGTAGTGTTTTATATAAAATATTTGATTTGTATATGCTACGCTGTATATTATTTTTTCGTATTTAATGTATTTGCATGCATTTTGTACGATTTGTACTCCTCTGTTCTATGTATTATTCCCAAGTAATGTTGGCTTTTAGTTTTTAGTAACTTTTATTTGAAAAACACATTTACTTATATATTTACATAATTTTTTTTTTGCTTTACGACATTCATCGTCAATAAATCGTTATACAAATAGCGAGTACGAAATATATTGAGAAACCGATTATAACCTCAAATTCCCGTGGACATGTGAACGTTGGTGAAAATTTCACGCTGAATTGCTATGTGAAAATCGCCTTTGATGTTTCCTACTCAACAGAATGGAAAACACCGCCAGGAGTTGATGAGGTGAGATAAATTAAAGCAATAATGAAATATATAAAATTTATTTTATTAAAATTTTGTATAAAAAAACAAGTAAGGAAGGGCTAAATTCGGGTGCAAGAATAAAAGCTTGGGAAATATCTTAAGATGTAAATCGTCAACCAGAGAAACAGAATATAAGCAATTTTATTGATACATATATTCTATATAACTAATACACTGACCGACACATGCATCATAAGTTTCGTTAGAAAAACGAAAATCATTATACGTAGTATATGGGATTATGGATAGTATCGACCCGATTTTATCTATTAAATATTATCATGCCACATATTAAAAAAATGTTACCTGAGTTTCAATAAGGTATCTTACATACAATCATCAATCACATGGAGGAAAATAAGTCGGATGTCCGAAAATCCTGACATTAGTTATGTGGGGGCTCAGGGGAGTATTATACCGATTCAACCCATTTCTGATACACAATGTTTCTATTGTTAGGAAACGATTATCTCGGAATTTTAATTGGAAATACCTTGCATTGACCGATATTTTCGGTCAAAAGTTAACTATAGATACTAGGGTTCACATATTCGGTACCTTGTGGCTTGAACAGTTTGGTGGGATTTAAGATAAGAAGAATTTCACGTACTAAATTTAGTCGAAATCGTCCTCCTGATCATTTATATATAAATTTCGTGAAGATATGTCGTCAAATAAAAAAGTCTTCCGTGCAAACATTTGATTCCGATGGTTCAGTTTGTATCGCAGCTAAGTATATGCTAAAACTCCGATACCAGCGGTTTTGACAAATGATCAGCTTCTTAGAAAGAAAAGGACGTGTGCAAAATTTCATATCGATATCTCAAAAACTGAGAGACTAGTTTGCATATATACAGACAGACTCATAGACAATCGACTCAGCTCATCATTATAAGATCTCCGACGTTTCCTTCTGGGTTTTACAAAATTCGTGGCAAATTAAAAATACGCTGTTTAGGGTATAACAAATCAAGATGTATTTTGTGATGAGAACCAATATGAAAAGCAATACTTGTTAAAATACTTGCACCAATAGTATTTCCTTCAACTAAACACTTGTAAATATTTTATATGATATAGGACCGCATGATTAAAACTATACCAACATTTATAAATAAAACATCCACACATCAAGTCGGCGAGGCAAAATTGACAATACTAAACGCTAAGAAATCGGATTCTGGTCTTTATGAATGCATTTGCACGGACCATTCGAAAAATGTTGGACGCAACAATTATCAAATGACAGTTTTAAGTGAGTATACAAGCTATATTGATTTAAGCGAAACATTTTTTACATAAATACTTTTAAACACATTATCGCCAGATCGCGATGAGGGCTATATCAACATTAGTGAGCCTTCCGGTTATTACAAAATCGCCAGTAGCGCGAATAAAAAGGTGCAGATCAATGTTAAATATCGCGGTTATCCGTTTCCTACGCTTACTTGGTACAAACCAGACAACACGCAAATTCATCCATCCAAAAAATATATCATCAACACCACCGACACTTCGATTACGCTGCAAATTGTGAATGCACAACTGGAGGACAGTGGTGAATATGTGATACGCGCCAAGAATGAATTGCTGGTGAAAGAGTTGAAATTCAATGTGAGCATCAGCGACAAACCCAAAGTAACAGTCGAGGATGTGTATGTGCAGGCTGGCGAAGAAGCACATCTACAATGCAAAGTGTTATCCTTTCCTTTCGCCGTAGTCTCATGGGTATTTACACCGTGTAGCATATCGCCGCGTTGGCCTTCGTGCAACAAGCGAATGGATCAAAATTTTAATGTATGCAAACTTTATTGATTTTTTTTTACTTTCATACCAATATTTTAACATAAATTTAACTTTATTACATAACAACAATAGTCTACACGAAATGCGCAACCAGGCGCAACGGCCGTTGAATATATACATGACCTATTTTTTACGCCAGAAAAGCCGGGTATTATGCATTGTTTAGCAGTAAATCCGAAAGGTATGGGTGAAGGTAAAGGTCACGTGCTTATTGGCGACATAAATGAAAATATGACCATATACGGTACGGATGAGAATAAGAAAATTGCACGCGGTGATGAGGTGACACTCACGTGTGCTGCTCTCTCTTATTACTTCTCTGACGATCTGGATTGGTATAAAGATGGCGAATTGGTGGAAGAGGACAGCAGCAGTAAGTTCCATATTAAGAAAGCAATTGGTTTTAAATACTCATCACATTTATCTTCTTGTTGTAGATTTTGTCATCAGCAACTCTTCAAGCAGCTACTCGTATCAAAAAACATTGGTAATCGAAAATATACAAGATCGCGATCAGGGCAGTTATGAGTGTCGTGCACGTAATGCAAACAATCCCGATATGCAAGAAACTAAATATAGGAGCATTTTTGTTAATGGTAAGTTGGCACCTAAATCCATTTTTGTTTTGCGAAAATTAGCAAGATCACACCAATTTCGACAATGAGTGTGGCTTTCGCCAGAAGTTCTTGAGTAACTGCTTTACGTTTGAACAAAATAAATATGCGCACTTTTTCATTCTCTTTTTTCTTCTGCAGAACCCTTGGCTCCAATCATGCGGTATACCAATCTTGATGAGAATGATAAAATGGAGCGCAAACTAGGCGATGCTTTACAATTGGAATGCAAACCGGAAGCAATACCAGCAGCGGAAGTACATTGGTATAAGGACGATGTTGAATTGAACAACAGCAGTTATGTGAACATTCTAGACGACGGCAGCAAACTAATTATACAATATATCAAACCTGAACATGAAGGTGCATACAAATGTGTGGCTTCAAATCGTTTGGGTTCTGCCGAAGTGAGTTCGGCGGTTAAAATAACAAGTGAGTTTCATTTTAACCGCATGTAATAATCTAAGTAAACTCATAACTTAATTTGTTTGCAGATTTGCCACGCATGCGCGTCGGTTGGATACTCGCCATACTGTTCTTCTTCATTTTCCTTATTGCCCTGGTGATTTATCTATGTGTGCGTGTCATGCGCGAACGAAAGCGTCTGCGTGATTACAAAGCGGCCGGTTTGGCAAATTTCGAAGACGGCGCTGTGGAGCATATAAATCCAGCGCTGACATTAGACGAACAGGCCGATTTATTGCCATATGATCGTGCTTTTGAATTTCCACGTGAAAAACTTAAATTGGGAAAGCAATTGGGTGCCGGCGCCTTTGGTGTGGTGCTAAAAGCTCATGCGGAAGGCATACGACCAGATGAAAAGGAAACCGTAGTGGCTGTGAAAATGGTCAAACGTATTGCTGATAATGAGGTGATGCGTGCACTGGTGACGGAATTAAAGATTTTGGTGCATCTTGGCCCAAATTTGAATGTTGTCAATCTCTTGGGTGCAGTAACCAAAAATATTGCGAAACGTGTGTAGCTGAATCACTCGATTGTTCTAGATAACTTCATTATATTATTTTGAACATATTTTTTTCAGGTGAATTAATGGTTATTGTGGAGTACTGTCGTTATGGTAATGTACAAAACTTCTTACTGCGCAATCGTAAACGATTTATAAATCAAATTAACCCTGAAACGGATAAAATTGATCCAACCATTACTAAACAGAGGTTTTCGGATAATTTCGAGTTAAACCGGTATGTCCTTTTTTCTACATCGTATCAAATAATAGCTTATTTACTCATATATTTGGTTAAGATATTCATGTATATACTACATGGCATGCAGTTCAATAATAACTATTTTTAATAATAATAGAGATGTAAGATTACTCGTTTTTAGTTTCCATTATCTTAAACTAACTGAATTTTACTAAACAAAAACAAGTATTCAGAAGTTCATATTCATATATTAGCATTTTTTACAGTCGATATTTGTATCTAACAATTGCAATTCCAATAGAATGTTCTTTATGTAATATTTCGTGGCATGGCTTTTTGTTTGCTTGAACCCTATGATTTTATTACTTCCGTTTTAATTCAATTGTGCAACACTAACAAAACCATTGCCTATTCATAACACTTTTAGCGCTAATGACCATTTAAGAACTTGAATTAATTACTAACAAAGGCGTTAGCTTCGGCCGCACTGAAGTTATACTATTGTTCATAGGTGCATGCCCCATAGTATAAAATCGCCTAAAATTATCTTTATTTTGATTTTGATCGGTCTTTTTGAAAGGCAGCTATTTGCTATAGTTGTATACGAACATTTTGCCGATTTGGATCTGTCGATTTGAATGGCAGCTATACGTTCTGGTTCTAACTCAACAATGTAGCTAGTTGGCAGCTGGCTCTATTAAAGAAAAGCAGGCACCGTGTCTGGCCAGTGTTTGGTTGTCGCTCACGCCGCGAAGTGGTGTCGCTGTTATGAAGCTGGCTGCCAGCTTGCTCTATATAAGAAAAGCAGGCGCCGTGCCTGGCCAGTGCTTGGTTGTCGCTCACGCCGCGAAGTGATGTCGCTGTTATGAAGCTGGCTCTATATAAGAAAAGCAGGCACCGTGCCTGGCCAGTGCTTGGTTGTCGCTCACGCCGCGAAGTGGTGTCGCTGCTATGAAGCTGGCTGCCAGCTTGCTCTATATAAGAAAAGCAGGCGCCGTGCCTGGCCAGTGCTTGGTTGTCGCTCACGCCGCGAAGTGATGTCGCTGTTATGAAGCTGGCTCTATATAAGAAAAGCAGGCAACGTGCCTGGCCAGTGCTTGGTTGTCGCTCACGCCGCGAAGTGATGTCGCTGTTATGAAGCTGGCTCTATATAAGAAAAGCAGGCACCGTGCCTGGCCAGTGCTTGGTTGTCGCTCACGCCGCAAAGTGATGTCGCTGTTATGAAGCTGGCTGCCAGCTTGCTCTATATAAGAAAAGCAGGCACCGTGTCTGGCCAGTGTTTGGTTGTCGCTTACGCCGCAAAGTGATATCGCTGCTATGAAGCTGGCTTCAAGCATTCTCTATATAAGCAAAGCAGGCATCGTGCCTGGCAAGTGATGTCGCTGTTATGAAGCTGGCTCTATATAAGAAAAGCAGGCAACGTGCCTGGCCAGTGCTTGGTTGTCGCTCACGCCGCGAAGTGATGTCGCTGTTATGAAGCTGGCTCTATATAAAAAAAGCAGGCACCGTGCCTGGCCAGTGCTTGGTTGTCGCTCACGCCGCAAAGTGATGTCGCTGTTATGAAGCTGGCTGCCAGCTTGCTCTATATAAGAAAAGCAGGCACCGTGCCTGGCCAGTGCTTGGTTGTCGCTCACGCCGCAAAGTGATGTCGCTGTTATGAAGCTGGCTGCCAGCTTGCTCTATATAAGAAAAGTAGGCACCGTGCCTGGCCAGTGTTTGATTGTCGCTCACGCCGCGAAGTGTTGTCGATGTTATGAAGCTGGCTCTATATAAGAAAAGCAGGCGCCGTGCCTGGCCAGTGCTTGGTTGTCGCTCACGCCGCAAAGTGATGTCGCTGTTATGAAGCTGGCTGCCAGCTTGCTCTATATAAGAAAAGCAGGCACCGTGCCTGGCCAGTGCTTGGTTGTCGCTCACGCCGCAAAGTGATGTCGCTGTTATGAAGCTGGCTGCCAGCTTGCTCTATATAAGAAAAGCAGGCACCGTGCCTGGCCAGTGCTTGGTTGTCGCTCACGCCGCAAAGTGATGTCGCTGTTATGAAGCTGGCTGCCAGCTTGCTCTATATAAGAAAAGCAGGCACCGTGCCTGGCCAGTGTTTGATTGTCGCTCACGCCGCGAAGTGTTGTCGATGTTATGAAGCTGGCTCTATATAAGAAAAGCAGGCGCCGTGCCTGGCCAGTGCTTGGTTGTCGCTCACGCCGCAAAGTGATGTCACTGTTATGAAGCTGGCTGCCAGCTTGCTCTATATAAGAAAAGCAGGCACCGTGCCTGGCCAGTGTTTGATTGTCGCTCACGCCGCGAAGTGTTGTCGATGTTATGAAGCTGGCTCTATATAAGAAAAGCAGGTGCCGTGCCTGGCCAGTGCTTGGTTGTCGCTCACGCCGCAAAGTGATGTCGCTGTTATGAAGCTGGCTGCCAGCTTGCTCTATATAAGAAAAGCAGGCACCGTGCCTGGCCAGTGCTTGGTTGTCGCTCACTCCGCAAAGTGATGTCGCTGTTATGAAGCTGGCTGCCAGCTTGCTCTATATAAGAAAAGCAGGCACCGTGTCTGGCAAGTGATGTCGCTGTTATGAAGCTGGCTCTATATAAGAAAAGCAGGCGCCGTGCCTGGCCAGTGCTTGGTTGTCGCTCACGCCGCGAAGTTGTGTCGCTGCTATGAAGCTGGCTTCAAGCATTCTCTATATAAGCAAAGCAGGCATCGTGTCTGGCAAGTGATGTCGCTGTTATGAAGCTGGCTCTATATAAGCAAAGCAGGCAACGTGCCTGGCCAGTGCTTGGTTGTCCCTCACGCCGCGAAGTGTTGTCGATGTTATGAAGCTGGCTCTATATAAGCAAAGCAGGCACCGTACCTGGCCAGTGCTTGGGTGACGCTCACGCTGCGAAGTGATAATATCTAAAAAATATGTTAAATACTAACCTTTTTTTCTAAATTGCACTTTAAATACTTGTAAATACCACTTCTGTGAACCATTTATTAACTGATTTATGTATGTCTGTATGTGTTTAACTATATTTTTGTGGTGCTGGTAATTATTTGTCCCTACTACTTCCTACTTCCAATGCGAATGATGCTTTTGTACTTACAATGGGAATAATATTTGTGGTGCTCATAACAACAACTATTTTATGCACTATGGATGCCTTGCATTTTATTTGAATCAGTGATGGAGTAAGATATGTTAATCTGGCATTTGCAAATCACCAATATGTTAATCATATGAATAATATGAACAATAATTATACGGCAAATAATCGTAGAAACTCCGACGAGGACCCACGCTCCGGCACACGTGCCGGCCGTCCCAATTCCACCGGATATTTGCGTCAATCGGATTTGTACGAAGGCCATGTGGATAGCTGTGCAACGGAGCAGACTGTAATGACCACAATACCGGAGGGTGCGTAACCGCATTTCATATTATAATGTATTTGATTTTAACACCGTTAATCTGTTTGTTATTTTTCCTCAACAGACGATGATAATGTCTTATCCAATAATTCTGTGCAACCTGCTTGGCGCTCCAACTACAAACCAGATAGTACAGAAGCCATGACAATTACCACAACACAGCTGGTGAGTTGGGCATTCCAAGTGGCACGCGCCATGGATTATCTGTCATCGCGTAAAGTGTTGCATGGTGATCTGGCGGCTCGTAATATCCTGCTTTGTGAGGATAATGTGGTGAAAATTTGCGATTTTGGCTTAGCACGTTCCATGTATAAGAGTGAGAATTACAAGAAACAAGGCGAAGCGCCGTTGCCTATTAAATGGTTGGCCTTGGAGTCGCTCAGTGATCACATATTTAGCACTTATACTGATGTCTGGTCGTTTGGCATTGTTTTGTGGGAGTTTTTCTCATTGGCCAAAGTACCCTATCCCGGTATGGATCCGAATCAGAGCTTATATTTAAAAATAAAAGATGGTTATCGCATGGAGAAACCGCCATATGCCAATAATGAATTGTATGATATAATGCTGGAGTGTTGGAGTACAAATCCGGAGAGCCGTCCATTATTTAATGTGTTGGAAAAGTATTTCGCACGTATGCTGGGCGAGGATGTGACAAATGTGAGTAAAAAAAAATTAAATAAAATCAACAACTGAATGATATGGAAACCAATACAAAAAAAATTACAAAATTTTTTGCATCCACTTTAAGAAATTAAAAAAAGAATGCCAACAGCTGACCTTTGATTAACATCCCTGCCACTTATCCATAACCGTTTTAAAAGCAAAAACTAATTGTTGTGTATTTGAATAAAGAGATGGATAAAATTCCTATAGACCATGTACTAAAAAATATATTAATTTTTCAACAGCACTATGTTGATTTGAATGACACTTATTTACGCGCGAACATGGATAATGCCAATACCAAGCCAACTGATTATCTGTCGCTAATGGGCTCACCAGACGAAATGGCACCGGCGCCACCACGCTATGTAAACGGCCATATACTGCCTGAAATACGTAAGTTTAGTTCGAACATGCACTTCACCCGATTTCCTTTATTTATACATACAAAAATCCTTTTTACACACATAATTATCTATTTGAAATTGTATATAAATGTGACTGTGTCTTTCTTTAACTAACCAGTCTTACATATTTCTATGTTCTATTTAAAATCTTTCCACCTACATACATACACACACATCTTTTTACATCTGTCTTCGATTTCATGCAACTAACCCCACACTCCGTCTTGCCTACCATGCGTTTGTGCATTTGTGTGCGTTTGTCCTTTACCATTACGTTCACCCAGGTATACAGCCATCTACTTCCGACGACTACTTAAATATGAGCATCGAAACTGGTACAACCATTTTCTCACCGACACGTCCCAAAGACTATCAAAATTCAAATGATGATACAAATACAACAACAACTTCTTTCACCTTCCCAGATAATACAGCACCCACAGCGCCACCAATATCACAACATTCCCCAACCTTAGTGAATAATCTCGATAGTCCAATCAATAAGCATCGCAAGAAAGAGGGCATACAACCGGAGGAGATACCAATGCTGACGGGCACACATCACAATTCCGATGATGGTGGCGACAGTCCAGAGCAAGACCGAAAGTTCGCCAAAAACATATTACAACAACATGTACGTGCTACGCCTACACCGTCGCCACGTCATCACATCGCCGAGACCGAACTCAGCGGCAGCGATAACTATGTGAATGTGAATTCACCGAAAAAGTTGAATAACAATGGTGCGAGAGCAGCGGATGCATTTTCCAATCCCAGTTATCAAATTTTAAAGACTGTTTCAAAGGATGTGGATAATAAATGAAGCGTGATCAGAAGAAAATCCCCTGTTTGGCAATTGCTAATATGTGCGCGAATGTAAAATTGATCGAACAAATATTGTCATGATTAGTTGAATTCGACTTTTGTAGTAACTACAATCTACAAACTATATTATACTACTACAAGTGAGGGTTAATTATCGAAAGTAAAATCAATTTTTTTTTAATTTTAATTTGTTATTATTCTGGGTTATTTTTTTAATGAATCTTCCTTTAAAGTCGATTTTATACATATTATGCTAATAAGTGTTCATTTTCATAGTCAAAATGAGTTATAGTCATAAGTATTGCATGCGATTTTGCTTATTCACAATAACTTGACATTTATTTTAACGGTTTTAGCTTTCCAAATACCATTGATCTTATCGATGAAAGCGCGCCAGCTTAAAAAAACGGTAACATTTTACATACATAATGCATTTATTTACTATAAATGGAAGAATAAAGGGTTTTTGGTCATATTTTATCCATTATTACATTACAAAATTAAATAATAAGGCTAAAATTACAAATGATCATAAATTTCAAACTTTTTAATCCAAAAACTGTATTCAGAATGCTTAAAAATCATTTATACTCCTAAATCATTAAAAGAAACACAATGGGATAGCTTAAACGCCGACTTGAATACTTATATATAAATGTATTGCGATAAAAAATGTTTGTTTTAATGAAGTATCCTTATGTAAACTTAGATAATTGTTGTATAATTAAAATATAAGAAAGATACTTTCCTCATTAATACCTATACGCTGATAAAATAGATTAAGTTTACATATTTACAACTACTTTAACTGTACATAGACTACTTTTAAATAAACTGTGCGTTTCATACTCATAAGAAAAGTGAGCGAACAACTTTTCAATGTGCTATATATAAATCTATTTAGTTTTATTGTAATAAGATTTAATTTTGTGAACTTGAATGCCTTAAACATTTTGCGCAGGAATAAAATCTACGATATATAAAAGTTGCTATATGTATGTTTTTAATCGTTCATTTATTTATGTATATATTTTAATGGTTGGTATTTAGCTGAACTTGTTTCGCGCAACAGTTTTTGAATATCCGTTACACCATGGCAGGTTTCTCTTTGTAACGGATGAATTCAAACGAGTATAACGTGTGAATGCTAGAAATGAGTATTTCTTCAGTCATCAATAATTTTTACACAATGTCACCCTGTGCTCTTTAGTGTTGGGAATTAAAACATTTGCAAATTGGTATAGCTCCAACTAAAAACAAATTGTTAGTCTAATATTTTAAAAAATCAAACAACTTCTCAAAATTAAATATAAACATTTATTACTTACTGATAATATTTTAGTAAAACTCAAATGAGTCTAATTATTTTTGTTAAAAGTTCATATTTGCTGTATAACATATATAACATATCTGCGCAAACAGCTGATTGTCATAGCAGAATCAGCTGAATGGGAAACGAAAACGAATTGTCAAAACGTGATTGATGTCTATCTTTTCCACTTTCAATTGGAATCAGAGTTCAAAATCATTTATTAGTTTTAAAGAAATTGTTTTTAACGTAAAAATTTTGTTTCTTGTGTTAAAATCAGGAGAACAGTTATCATAAAAACGAAATAGTTGCACACTATAATTCAAAAAATTAGGCATGGCACACGCCACATCGCAGGTAAGTTTCGAATTTATTGTGATAGTGACGCAATACAAGCAAATGTTTTGTGCCAAAATCTCCAAAAGAAATGAAATAAATACAATACTTAAAATACTTAGGCTACTGTGTTAATAATATTTTTGAAATTGTGTAGAGTGCTTGTAAGAGAATTTTAACGAAATTGTATTAATTAAAGGGACCTCAACTGCTGCACGGCTTTAAGCGCTTAACACGCTTCGACAAAGGTCTTGGTGCACAACTGCCAGAGGCTTACAAAAAATTCTGGCGCGAATGGAAACTTACTACACCAGCTGCCGTACACTATGTTCCAAAGACTGAACCCTTTGAACACGATGAAGTGACTGGGGCAGTAAGACCTGTTCAAAATATACCCTTGCCATTAATCGACACCCCTGAATCACATGAAGGAATTTGGGGTGGAGAGGCTGTTATCAAAGGTTTTCAAAAACGTCATCCACAAAAAAGGCGAGTGCCACACTTTTGGGTACCGACGCTACGACGTTCTGTGGTGCACAGCCAAGTGTTAAATGCGTATATTTCAATGGTTGTGACTGATCGTACCATCGATCAAATTCACGATTGTCATGGCTTCGATCACTATCTTCTGAAGGTGTGTAATATTTTAGTTGTGAGGAAATAACTTTATATTTCAGTAATAAATATTATAATTTTCAGAATCTTGCATGCGATTTGCGTTCTGCACTAGCCCTGAAGTTGAAACGCAAAATCCTAATGGAATTGAAGGATGGCTGTCCCAATTTATCGGATAATCCTTCTGAGAGAGCGCGTGTTCTTAAGGAATTTAAATGTTATTTGGATTCGGTATGACGTAACTTAATAAATTGCCCTTGTTTGGATCGTCATGACGTTCTGTATATTTTTTAGTATACACCAGAAGAAATTGAATGGTACGGTCATACATACGAAGAGGCCATACGTAAATTGCAAGCTCAAATACGCGCTGAAAACCCTATTGTACCCCATAAAGTCGAATTCCGGATGAAATTAATTGAACAACTGAGAAATGCAGGTATTAGCGAAGCTAGTGGTAGTCATATCAATGAAAAGTCGGCGAAAGGAAACGACGATGCTGACATCGAACGCATAACAAAACTGTAAGTACATTTTTATAACTAAAGATATGCGCTAAGTAACTATTATTTGTCCTGCAGTGAAGCACCATCCTCGCCTACATCAAACTGGTTGTCGAAAATAAACCCATTTGGCAAAAAACAAGAAACTTAAAGACTTAGTCTATTACTCTTATTCACTGTTATGCAAAAATTAATGTTTGTCAAACATTCTTGTTCTTTTTTTAGAATCAATGTATGTATATGGTATATGACCTTTCATCAATATTTCTCATTGAGTCATATTTTACAAAAATTGTATTGAAAGTATGCATGTGAACATTTCACATCGCATACTAGCAGTGCAATTTTGGTAAAAGGTAAATTTATACTCGACTATGAAAGTAAAATAAATCCAACTATATATGCAATAAATATATATATTTGTTTTGGAAAAGTTCTATTCCTGCCAGTAACTAATCCACTTTTTTATTCAAGGCTGGTCACCCTAGATTCTATTCTTACCTCATAAATTGAACAAACGAATGGTTTAAGCCAAAAAATAAGACCCGACTATGAACTTTATAATTAAATAAATTATTAGATTTTTACAAAAAGCTTTTGAACTGTAAAGCACATTTATTGCACACATAATACAATTGTTTTGCTTTGGAATGCAAATTGTATAAAATATATTTAAATACAATAAAAACACATACCTACAATGTATATTATGTAGCAAACTATAAAATTAAACAAAAAGTCAAAGGACTTATATACTAACTACATAAATGATTATGTATAATACAAATTATATACGCGATCCGTTGCTAAACTATATTTGTGCTTTCATAAAAAAAAACGATTGTACTATCGTCAAAGTCACAAATAAATCACACTTAGGAAGCAATCACTAGTTTAGGCAATTGGATTCCTTTTCATAAGTTCAATATCCGCTTCCATCATGTCCTTAATTAATTCTTTAAATGTAACCTTAGGTGACCATTTAAGCTCTTGACGGGCTTTACTCGAATCACCTAGTAACAAATCCACCTCTGTTGGACGGAAATACTTCGGATTAATACGTACACGCACAACGCCGGTATCCTTTTCGATACCCACTTCATCAACTCCCTCGCCTTGCCAAACTATTTCTCGGCCAATGAATTTGAAAGACTCTTCGACAAATTCACGAACGCTGTGCGTTTCACCGGTGGCAATCACAAAATCAGCAGGCTTTTCCAATTGCAACATCATCCACATGGCCTCCACGTAATCCATTGCGTGACCCCAATCACGTTTCGAGTCAAGATTACCCAATTCGAAAGATTCCAATTGTTGATGAAATATTTTCGCTACGGAACGCGTTATTTTGCGTGTCACGAAATTTTCACCACGACGTGGGGATTCGTGATTGAACAATATGCCATTACAGGCATACATATTATATGCTTCACGATAGTTAATAACAATCCAAAAGCCGTACATCTTGGCGCAAGCTATAAAGAATGTAGAACAAATCATCAGCCTTCGCATAAATTCGTAAATCTTAAAGAATAGATAACAAATTATGTATTTTTATAAATGTTGAATTAACTTACCGTAAGGTGACCGAGGGTAAAACGGTGTTTTCTCGTTTTGTGGTGTCTCTACCACCTTTCCGTACAACTCTGATGTAGAAGCCTGATAGAATCGTACAGTTTTTTCCATGCCACATGTACGAACAGCATCTAGAATTCGTAATGTGCCCACAGCGTCTACTTCGGCAGTATATTCACTCAAATCGAAGGACACTTTTACATGAGATTGTGCAGCTAAATTATAAATTTCGGTTGGCTTTACCATGCTGATGATCTTCACCAAACTACTGCTGTCTGTCATGTCACCATAATGTAGTTTCATTTTCCCTCCTTGATGTGCTACAGGGTTGGCATAAAGATGCTCAATACGAGAAGTGTTAAAAGTACTAGCACGGCGAATAATGCCATGGACTTCATAGTTTTTCTTTAAGAGAAACTCCGCCAAATACGAGCCGTCCTTTGGTTACGAAAAACCAAACAAAATAAAATAAGATTGAATAAAACTTGTATAAAAAATGTATATACGTGGACAAAAGTATATGTTGATATGATGGCCAAATATTATTTACTCAGCTGAATATACATATGAAAACAATTCTTACTAAAACCACAAACTGAATGTTTCTCTTAAGCAGATATTCACATAATTATTAACCCTACCAAATTATCGTACATTGTATGTACATATTGTAGGTTTGAATTGTGAAAAACCTTAAGCAATTTTGTAAATTTGATCTTTACAGAACATAATACGAACCTGCCCAGTTATGCCGGTTATCAAAGCAATTTTCCTGCAATCGCCACTTCCATTTTCTTGTCGCTTATTTGGGTCGCTTGTTTGTTGTGAGCCACTTGCTTCGCTGTTGGATGACATTTCGTTCAACCCACTATGCAGATAAATAACCAAATAAAACCTATTTATAACTAAATTACTAACAGAGCGGAAACAGAATTGGCTGACTATGAAAAGAAGTTAAAGTAGCTTAATGGCATTCACGAAAATATATTGATAAGAAAAAAGGTTGCCACATTCGAATAAAATCCAAAATAAAAAGTACTTGATTGTGTATATTTGCCACAAATATTTAAAATCATACGGTATGTACTCTTTCACAATTTTTTGAATTTAAAATCTAACATACAAATTTTTATTTTACATTTGAATTTGCACTAATGTTTTTTTTTCTTTTTTAATTTTAAAAATTATAATTTTTTTTGCCACATTGCCATATGATTGCAAATATAAACGACAAATCGATTCAAATGTCAAAATACGTGTTCATTTGCCTATAGGGATTATTATCTGTAATTTTGTTATCTAAACGAAATCAATTATCAAATAAAGATATACAATTTATTAATTGAGGCCGTAATTGTAACAAATACCGCTATTCTTTATCATTTTAAGGGCAATCTGAGAATTTTTAGAACAAGAACTTCCTCAGAACATTAAAAATGACTGAAGTGTTAAAAACAGTTTTAAGTTACTTTCTTTCCGAGGAATGTATTGAAACGTACTTGGTTTTTCATGACTTCACCGATGGTAAGTTCATTTTTACATTTATAATTTGTCCTCGTTTATTCATAAAATGTTTCCTTTTTTGAAAACAGGTACATGTTTTAAATCACTGTTGAGCAAATGTCTCGGATATGCAATAATCGCTGGGTCTATTTTGGTTAAAATACCCCAGGTTTTAAAATTGATCAAAAACAAATCGGGTGAAGGTATTAATTTGATAAGTGTACTATTGGACCTCACAGCCATTACATCGCATATGTCATACAACTACGTTAAGGGTTATCCATTTAGTGCTTGGGGAGATAATACATTTCTGGCCCTTCAAACTGCTGCTATCGCTGCTTTAGTTCTTTTCTATGGAGGCTCAAAGGGATTATCCTTGATCTTTTGCATTTTATATACGCTGGTAGTGTACGTACTCAATTGCGGCCTAACTCCAATTAATATATTGCTGGTAGCACAAGCATTTAATATACCTATATTACTTCTGGGTAAACTCTCACAGGCGTGGACAAATTACAAGAATAGTTCTACAGGTCAGTTGTCCGCAGCAACTGTTTTCTTGTTATTTGCTGGATCATTAGCACGCATTTTTACATCTGCACAAGAGACTGGAGACTCTATGATAATTGCAACATTCTGTGCGTCCACATTTGCGAATGGCGTGATTGCTTCACAAATGGTATACTACTGGAACAAACCAGGAAAAAGTAAGAAAGTCAATATTGGAAAGACTTCAACAAAGCCTATCTCTGCACCCAAAAAGGGTAAAAGCAAAAAAATCGACTAGATGACGGATAGTCGAAATCAACATTTGCGAAGCTAGGTATATGTCAAGGTATTTTCTTGTTTAAAAGAAATTTTTTCGTATACTTGTGAGCTGTTCATAACTTATAACAGAATGAATAAATACTTACCCGAACGGAGTAGAAAAATTTGTGAATACTTTAAATGAATGCGGTTTGCAATAAAATAAATAATAACAAACGAAACTATTCTGTGCTGTTTTAGTGTAGATGTAAGTTATGAGTTAAGACAGAGAACGTTGATTAATCAAAGTTCTCTGGTTAAATGTTATTCGAATATTCTATATACAAATGTGATATTTGTCTATCAAAATATTTAACAAAGGAAATGATAAATTAACGATTACACTTTATTCCAAAATTAATAAATTGTGTAGATTATCAAATAGTTATATACCATTATTAAAATATTCCTGCAATGCGGCTAATGCCCTATAACGATGGGAGATTTTATTTTTTTCTTCCTTTGGCATTTCAGCATAGGTCAAATCATAGCCTTTGGGTTTGAAAATAGGATCCCAGCCAAAATCGCGACCACCTCGTGGTTCAACTATACTACCTTCTGTTACTCCTTGAAAAATTATTGGTTCGCCGTTCGCACTCTCAGCAAAACTAAGCGTGCATATTGCTTTGGCATTTTTGTTATCCCATCCTGCTAACATACGATATAATCCTTCAGGTTGTAATTTCTCCAAAAACCATTTTATGTAAGGCCCTAGGAATAATATGGGAATATTTTCATGTAAAGCAGGTGATTAATGCATATTATATATATTTACCTGGTAATCCTTCTAAGGCATCGAAACATAAGCACGTGTCCTCAACCAACACTGGTCCATCGACTTGTTTTGCTGCTTCTTTACATTTTTTAATAGCGATTTCATTAATTTCGCCTTGTAATTCAGGAAGATCTATTTTTCTGCTCACCACTTTGCGTGGAAACTTATCTCCCAATATGGCTACGAGTTCTTCCAATTTTTTGGCATTGCCAGTGACAAAAGTAATTGGTTTCGACATTTCGAAGAGCACTTTTAAAATGAATATATAATCTTTTTTAAACCTTTTATACCACAATCTAAATCTGAATTAGAAAATGCCCTAAACCTCAAAAAACCACAAATGATAAACAGTTGCAGAGGCGTAGCAAGAAAAAAACTAAAAGGGGTTTCATGCTTCTACCCAAACCCTCCAAAGTAATAATTGATAAACCCATTTTCAAATTAAATAAATTGCAAAACAAAACTTTTATTTTATTTTATGAAATGCGTATATTAAATATTTATTTCAATTTAGTGTCTTCTGACAAAATTACTACGTATTTTCAAATACATATATATATTAAATATATTTATTCTAGCTGAGACTTATGCGCCCAATTGTTTATATAAAATAGGTACATAGTCATCAAACTCAGCTTGATAGAAGTTGCCAGCGACTGGATCGCCAAGATTATACTTTTTGGCAAAAGCAGCAATTTTGAAACCCCCGCGGTCATCTCCACTGTTATTTGGTAAACGTTTTTCATCGAATGTCAGCTTGCCGCTCTGTTTGTAAACCAGAAAAACATAGCGATGTAAACCAGTTTCTGGTGGAGGACCCGAACCAATATAAGCCGATAAGACCTTTAAAGACAGAAAAACATAATGAATAGACCAATTATGTATGTATTTTGTGTTATATTTAGCCAATTTACCTCTCCCTTGGAAACATCACATCCAGGAATGTTGCCAACCAACCAATGATGCCATTCCCGATATTTGGGATCAGTACGGCTAGGTGCATCAGGATCTGTCATGCACAAGGTATATAATGCATTAGGATCGGCCTTCCAGGTAATGGTAGGTTGGTCTTTTACTAAAGTTGGTGTTAAAACATTTCCTTGTTCTACAGAGGCACCACTTGGATAACAAACGGTTACTACTTCTTGTGGCACACACGAAATTACATCTGGCACTACGCAATGTTCCTCCATGGCTAATTTTGCTGAAGAAAATTGACGACTAGAATGTTTTGTGATCGAATTTTCTAGCACCAAATTGTGTCTTTTGACAACTGCCGGTTGCAAGGTAAATGTCAAAAACGAACGCAGAGTGACATTTTCTTGTTGCCGGCGAATAAGATGACGTAAAGACGGGGCAACAAATACCCTACTATGATTGATTAAACGACTTAGCAACATTTCAAACAACTGAAAGAAATTATTCAGACTTTCAGATGATTGAATAAATTTTATTTAAGAATGAAAAGAACAAGTGATGAATTGCATAAGAAGAAATACAGTAAAATATAGCATAGAAGGATTGGCACAATGACATTAGATGAGAGATGCCATATTTCTTTAAAAATGATGTCGGTGTGAACGTAACCGTCAATGACAACCGTTATCCTACCCCAGTTCCTGCTGGGATACTTTCGCAGAATGGCGCGGAAATGCTTCCTAGCAGCATCAATATTTCATTCCTTAAGTACGTATACGACAATCATTCACAGTGAAACCATCAACACCGACTCCCTCTTAGTGAATGGCGTTCTTCAAGTCAAACTACCACCCATTGCAGACGAAGAGCTCGAGTTGCAAGAGCGACCAGGTTAAACTCCTACTTGTCCAGAGTAGACCCCGCCATATCTAATATATGTATGTCCAGCGTGCAATGAGTCCCGGATGACACTGGCCACCTCTGTGCATGAACGTTATTTAGCGCTTACAATTCTAACGGGGATTAGGTACACGTTACAACAACTGAAACCGTTATCGCCCATGATAACCGTGATCTCGACTACATTTGATGGATTTATTGAGAGAATACTCCCGGCGAGCAGATAATTTCACGTTTTGTATGTGATATCACACCGTTAGACTCTTTCTTGTGGGGATATGAAAAGTTTAAAGTCTATGCGGACAATGTCGCTTCGAATTGTTGTCGCATTACAGCAACAAATCACGCGTCATTCGCCAGTTACCAGTCGAAAAGCTCGAATGAGTCATCGAAAAAATTGGAATCAACGAATGGACCAACTAAGACGTAGACGCGTCCAACTTTGAAAGAGATAATCTTAAAAAAATAAATGCCAAAGAATGATCTTTCGAATGATAATAAACATTCCCCATTAAATCTATACATCGGTATGTATACATATCGCTACTATATTTGTAGATTTTCAAAATCACTTGATAAGTAGTTATTTGAAACTAAAATTATTTTAATATAAATAACGATTTCTGTTAAATTTAATACTTTATTTATTTGTAAATTGAAAAAAAAAAACAATAAGTTGAAAATTCCGTGCACCTAATTTATATACTAAAAATTATGAATGAGTTAAACTCTCTAATTGTACACATTCACATCTGTTGATGACCATATACTTTAATGAACTGGATATACAGGAATACGGACTTGAAGCATCTAGAATTAAAAATTTAAAAAATTAAATTAAGTTTTTTCTTTTTCTTATAGTATTTTAACTAACTTTATTGGTTTTGTCGAAAATTGCCCGAGTACGTTCTTGATTCAAACGATAATTCACAAACTTATCAAACATATATCCATGTTTCATAGATTCCAATAAAATGCGATCTTCTCCAATATCCAGTGTGATTTCATTTGACGATATCTGTGGTGAAAATAATTTAATTATTACAAATTACGGTATTTGTCAAACAAAATATTTTTTACGAAACTGCAGTGATCAAATAGTCCAGAGTACACATTGAGATTCGGTCTCACTTTTTACTACTTACACATTTTGGTAGATAGAACTCCGCCTGTATTTCTTGAACCTCCTCTTTGGCCAATTTAGCACGCAGCTTAAACTCCGGCACTGTGGATCCAGCTAGTGATATTGCCTCTTTAATCTTGGAGGAATTCTGCTTTAATTGTTCTGATTTCTGCTTTAGCACATTCATCTCATTTGTATCAATCTCTTGGACCAATGGCACATTCTTTCCGCCACTAGGTTTTCCAAGTTCTTCCAATTTCCTTTTGTCTTCCTCAGTTGGTTGTTTGTAAGAGTTCAAAACGGTTTTTACATCCTTATTACGTACACGATGCCGCACCAGTGTACCAATGAATTTTCTATTTTGCAATATTATTGATTTCTCGACTTTTATTTGTACATTATATTTATCGTTTAGAGCTTCGGCAATTAGGGCCAGGAAAAAGTCTTTAAATAATAAGGATTTTTGAATTTTGACAAAGAAGGTGGGATTAATCGCAATATCGCAAACATCTACTGAATTATTTGATTTATCCTTAGTTACACGTGGATCGGAAATACTCATGGGAATACGAAAGGAGCTGGGTACTTCCGATTGCAAAATGTCAGCCAACTGCTCTTCGGTAATGTCCTCCGGTGGCGGTATTTCTTCAGTTTGACAAACATTGATGAAAAATTTATCATTTGTGTTCGTTTTAAAGCTTTTGATGCAAATTCCTGAAATAAAAATAAGTGTTAACAAGTAAGGAAGCGATAGGTTTGGGTGTAACCGAACATTGCATTAAAGATCATTTACTTAGACTAAATTTTATTGCTACATTTGAGTTCGCATCATCTAAAATTATTTATTTATTTTTATTTAATAAACATTTTCAAATGAGATATATGTAAATACATTTGTGATATCGAGTCAACCGTTGTGGATAATTTCAATATATATTTAGTTGTCGTTAAAAACGTTAACCAGAGGATCGGAATTCATTATATTAGGGGTATGCGGTTTGAACCGAAGGCTAGACCAATTCCATTCCAATAAGTATAAAAATTATAACCTTTATAATTGTAATATTATAAACGAATGTAAAGTTACGAAAATACCTGGCAAAATTATTTTATATGTATTTTGCACACATCTATATGTATGTACAAATACATAAATATTCAACTTTAAGAGAGTGAAAATACATACACATGGCGTATTTGTAAATTTCTTAAAATGGGTCACATCATGTGTATATATTATTGTTAGAAAAGCGTAAGAGGTTAACGATCATAACAAAGCGAAAGTTTTCAGTTGAGATAGTTTAAGCATGTTAGCTATAAAGAAATTTAGCAACACATGTTACATATATCGTACTAAAAAAATCAAAAATAACTGGACTGCAAAATTTGTCTTTTAAAAATTAAAACATTCTTAAACAACATTCGACTTGAATTTTATACACAACACTCTTGAGATATTATTATTGAGACAAAAAAATTAAAAGTAATTTAAGTAAGTTATGTAATACGAAGGCGCATTCATGTTCAAAATCTCTAAATCTAAATCTGAATGTGTTTGTGGTAAAGAAGTCGACAACTTGTTCTATGTTTCAGATAAAGAGTGTAGAGAATGTAATATGCCACTGGAAAAATGTATTATACCTAAGTAATAAAATATATTGATTATCGTGTGGATATTTTATAAAACCTATGGCTATGTGAATCACATACCTGTAGGTTCTCACAAATTTCCCCCAACTTACATACTTGAAATATATGATTTAAATTGATTAAAGATATCACTTAAAGTGGCACACACACCTCCAAATCGAACCTTTGTCAAACGAATTTTTGCAAGTTGGCATTATGATTCGGAAATATAATCTATTCTATAAAAACATGTACATACATGTATACAGGTATTCAACATTTAAAGATACACGTATAAAAGATTCAGGTGCATTTTGATGTTATCTTAAGGGGGTAAGATTTTTGTGCAATGATTGTCTCTTTAGGTTTTGGTCAATAAACTATTAGCGTACTCTGTATACGTCACAATTTTTATTTGCTAGTTTATATTGACTAATATTCTTATGGCTATCACCACCATGACTTCTGCTTTCGCTATAAAACTAGCGAAAAGAATTAAAAATCAATTGAATGTTGTTATGTGTTGCTAATTAAAATGGGTTCAACAAATACGATATTAGGAAACACAATATTGACTACTGATAAGAAACATGAAGTGACTCACGTGGAGGATTTGAATCCGATCAATGAACTTTTTGTAACTGAATAACGGTCGATATGAGTATGAAACGTTATTTTTTGTAACATAACTTAAATTCCATAGCTGATAAAGAAATATTCTCTATGACTTGTAAATAAGAAGTCTTCTTAAGGATTACCATTATTACATGCATGTATACATACACATGTATATATAAACATGTTTGTATTTATCAATTAGTTATTTTGAGACATTGATTTGTATATGTATATTCGAATCTGTCATGCAATTGTTGTTGTTGTAACGGCAGAATTCTGCTGAGTTGACAGTCCTTGACCGGATAAAAAATCCGGCTCCGTTTCGGTTACGTTAGACCCAACTGTCGTGGGAACGGATGTTGTATAGATCGTTATTGGCTTTTTACAAGTAAATTATTGATTTCTATAATATTTAATTTTTTAAAAACACATCTAAAAATATATATCTAAATATTCTGGAGAAATCCTCCAGTATCATACAATTTATTTTCAGGATCCTCCGTTTAATCATCCAATGTGTTTGAAGAGCTATTGTAAACCCCAAACTTATGCATCATACCAATTCAATATCGGCTATTTTAGTTAATCAAACTATGACTTTGCACTTTTAAATTACATAAAATGGCAAAATCAGAAATACTCCCACTAATACATACATATGCAATACCCAGCAGACAAATGGCATAGTTCTTAGCAACAACAAATATACAAATATGTATGCAAGTACGGAATCGATAAAAAACGTTACATTCATTAACACACATTATTTTCTATTTATTTTGTAATGACGCAGCATTTGAATTTGTTTGAAAAAAAAAAGTTAAAACATAATGAAACTTTAGTTATTTGCATATTTGTTACTAGTGTGGGTTAAATGACATTAGTAGCCCAATCACTTCAAAACCAAAAAGTTCCCGCAAATAACTTCTACAGTGAATTTTATTATGTAGATATGAAAATAGATACATACATGCATACCAAATACGTACACAAACCACTCGTGAAATACATAGAAGCTTATCTCTGTACTTCAACTTCTCTCAGTCACATTTTTAGCTTTTGCTCACACTTTTTAGGCAACTAAGAGCTGATTGCGCTCCCAGCAACTGGTGGCCCAGCGCACAATTAAGACTACTTGGAGAGGCAATAATGGTTTATGCCCCATCTTTATATTTTCTAGCTGTTAAGTTCATACAAATGTATGTACATATGTATATCTGTAGACACATTCCAACTAGCCATCAATAAATAACAAAAACATTATTGTTGCTCGTAAATGCCTAACAGAAACGCAACCGCCAGCAGACAAAAAGGTAGAAGCGTTAGGTAGTTCAACCAGTTGGTGCGAGGTGCTCGAACGCGACGGTACAAAGCTCTTTAAATTGTGGACTAGTCAGTGAAAACGAAAAAGTACGATCTTTTGAACTTCAAAAAAAAAAGGTAATGTGGAAGTGAAATTTTTGTATTTAATCGCTATTAGTGTTTGTTTGTGTGCTGTTGTGTCAAACTCTGTGAATCGCAATTTTAACATTTTGATTTTTGTGTAAATTTTGTGTGCAGAGAAATATCTCTAAAGATCGTGTTCAACCAAGCAAAGAGAGTCACGAACAAAAATTCTCATTATATATGTACATGGCCAAAATGAAATGCAAAATAACGTTAAAAATCCCCGATGTGTAAATATATATGTAACAAGAGAATGTGCCGCGAATGTTTGAAAAAAAAACATCAAAATTCACCGGTAATTAGAATTTTGATTGAATTGCACAATACTCAGTTGATACGGAAGAAAAAAACTTAATTTACAACTCAATTATAAAAATTCACTAGTTTTTAATTTCAAACAAGTGGGTTGTTTTTAAGTGGTGCAGGTGACTAAGTCTTTTTTATAAGGTTAGAGGAAGTATTTTTCGTGCTCATTCATTCTTACTACAGATATGTGGGTACAAGTACATTTCTGTTCTACATATTACATATCTACATACAAATGAATCAATAAAAGCATATCTATTTGGTATATACAAACACGCATATACATATACTTTTTTATAATAATTTAATTGCCAACGTGCTGATTGGCCTTGATGATAATTCTAAATTATAGGTTTTTAGTTTTGTTTGAAGTTATAATGGTTTAATGTGCACTACCACAAACAAAATTGTTTGTTTTATACTTTACATTTGAAGTGAATAACGGAGGCTTTAGGCTTTATTTTTACATATTTATGTTCGTACACGCAAGTGAAGTTTTTTGTTTGGATTACGATTCTTGAAGCAACTGTTATTAAATACACCGACCGGTATATACATACATACGTACATATGCATAATTACGTAAAGGTTTGACTGTGTTTGTGTATTATACCTGAAATGTTAATAATTTTGAGGATCGCAATGTGACTGCTATAATTGAAAACCCGTTTATTTAACTGCTATAAGTTTTTATACCCTGAACAAAATCAAAAGCATGGTGGAAAACGATTTTATTTGACAAGGTATCTTTACAAAATTTGAAACAGACTATTTTCCAAGCCAACACTACAATCTCGGCATAAATTTTTTCGATCGGATTACTATAGCATACAAACTGTCTGATCAAAATAATGTTTTTTTAATGGAATTTTTTTTATTTGTGAAGGGTATTCTAGCTTCGAAACGAAGTTAACGTTTTTTCTTGTTAATGAATATTGTTTTTCGTAATTAAGACTGTAAATATATACAGATACATATACATATGTATGTATGTATATGGTATTTACTTTAAGTCAAAAATAATAAATACAGCAGAAACTGTCAAAATAGTAAAAGCATTGACAACTTAATTGCTTTTGATTCCTAGTCCATACAATTTTTTAAAATAATCACATACTTTTCTATATGCTAAATCTTATAAATGTTTTTTTGAAAATTAATAAAGTAATATATTATATTAATGAGTATAGTAATTTACACAAAAAAAAAATACCACATAATAATACTGAGAATAACATACGAACAATTTATAAACAAATTCGAAATAATTTTTTTTATTAGTTGCTTTGGAAGGCTAAGCAAAAACAACAGAAATATAAATTGCAAACAAATTTGAATATTTTTTTAAATCTTAAATTTTTCTTTACAAAATTTTTTTTTCATGCGCGATCTAACAAATAAATTACATATTTTCATGAAAACATCAAGAAAAATAACGTAAATTTAAAACAAACAACTCTTTACTACTAAGCCGAGAAGAAATTATTATTATTTGTTATGTGTATATTATATGAATATCAAGCACACGTACTGAACATCCTTATCTACGAGCTTTATGGGTGTTTTTATAACGATAAGATTTATCCAGTTATGGACTAGCAGGAGAAGCAACCTTGCGACAAACAATTGTTGACTTGAGCGTAATAAACTTGATCAACAAAGCGTACCAAAAGTAAATAATTAATTGTAATATAACAAAAAAAATAATAAAGTAGGGGTTTAGAAAGGATTCAAGTAGGAAACTCATTTCCTTATTGTGTCAATTGGGGTATTTCGCGTTGAAAGCGTCAACAGCAAGAAGTGTGCAAGAAAATCAAAGATAAACAAAATTACGCAATTTGGGCGTCCCGCGAAAAACATTGTACTATATAAATAGCCTAAATATACACGATTGGGAATAGGGAAAACGTGGTATGGCATGCAATTTTTCAGCTGTATCACTATGAGTTTCGAAAAGCAAGAGAACGAATGGGGAAGCCTACTGATAACAGTTGATACATATGTATGTATGTGCATTTATAGGTGAACTCTCTCCCAATTACGATAAGAAAAATGCAACCTGGATAATCGTAATCGTAAAGATTAAGGAAACCAGTGTATATATGTATATATAAATTTACCATAAAATATGTTTTTCAACAATAAATCATACAGTAATACAGTTGGCGTCCAGGCATGAAACATGTAGCTTCACATTTTTCACAAAAACGTCGCTAAATAAATGTGTTTAAACTAAATAAACGAACTGTTGTTGATATTGAGAACTGTGCGCAAAATGATGACTGAATGCACAAACAAACAAAAAGTTTGCTATATACATATGTATGTATGTATGTATGTACATGCATTTAATACGGTATGAACATTTCATATTGTTACGAAATTACAATGAGTGCTGATAAAAATATAATCATATTTATAAGAACTGACATATGGTGTGTGTTCCAGACGAGCATATACCCTAAACAACACAAATTAATTTGTGAAATATGTAATGAAACCTCTAATAATATTGGTATTTTCTAGTATACGCGTGTACATCATTTTTGTTAACTAGAATACGGTTTAGTTTCTATGTACATAGATGCTTCATATTTGGCGATTGATATGAAAGCTTTTTTTACCAATACTTCAAAATAGAGAGTCGATAAGATAAGATTTCATAGTTGAAATATGGTATAGATAGAGTAATCTAAAAAGCATTACCCATGTAGTTGAAATTCAGATTACTTTAAAGTTCTGGTTTTTTTTCTCTTATTGTCGGAGCCACTTAAATATGGAACAGCTCAAGGTAATTGATTTTTTCTTACAAAGTATACATTTAAAGGGTGCAAATTTCGTAGGTAGTATAAGAAATACATCAGCATTTATTAACAAAGAGTGTCAGCTTATCTCTAAGAGTTAATCAACGCTGAATTTTGCACGCATAAAGAAGTGTATATGTACATCACATCTGTAAGAATAAATGCAGAATATTAAATAAATGTAATTGATTAAAATTCGCATACGAAAAGCAGTGTTATACATACATTAATATGTACATACGCATCAGTGATCTTAAAAATAAAAATGAATTAAATCTATCGGACGAACGGGTTCGGTGTTGTATCAATTGGCTAACTTGCAGATTCTGCGATCGAACAACATAAGACTTTAGAAGTTTTTAAAAAATTGCTTTGGATTTGCTTCTGCTACAGAAAACGTTAAACAGGCACAGGTTTCCGATACACATACATACATAAATATGTACATTATTAGTTGTGTATATATCAATGCGTGAAAACAAATTTACTTTAAGTATGTTTATTTAAAGTCTTGAATTTCAAAGCCATATATTTTGTCAGTCGGCACATTTATTTGTATATGAACAGTGTGGGCATTTGAATTATGTACATATTTATAATTTATGCAGCTTTGTTAGTGTTTACCCGTATCACTTGGATTAATTGCGAAATCGAAGCTAGAATTTTTAAACACTATTTGATGGAAATTGAAATATTTGTTAGCATACCTCAATATCTCATTATCGAAAAGAATCTACTCTCGCACAATTACTAATTAACTTAACATACTTTCGCATGTATTGTTCTCTTCGTGGTCATTGCAATGATATTACAAAATAAATTACAATCTTAACCCAATTTTAAGAGTTTATTTTTGAAGAGACTTTTCAGCACAATTTCTTTTGTTTGCTTTGCTACTTATGTACTAAAAATCAAGAGATTTGAATGTTAAGAATAATATCAATATTCGACTTTCAATTCTCATAAATTGAAATATAAATTTCTCCAATTTTAAATGTCAATTAATGTTGAACTTTAGTAAAAATATATGTATTTTAACATGTGTTCGTATAAATGTAAGTGCTTAAGTATACATGTTTATATAAAAGCATGCACTTTTTGCTCAGCTCAATTACTTTCGAAGAAAATGTCAAATAAAAACTCGTCAACATGTGCTCTCTGATACAGCTTCTAATATAGGAGAATAGTTTCACATATGTCTATATGTACACCTATTTTAATGTTTTGTATAACAAGATCTTATAGTAATAAATATACATATGCATGATAATTTCTTTAAACATTTTAAGATTTCACTAACACATTTTTGTCTTTGGGTAAAATTCACCATTCTTGTTTCAGAAACTTGTTTAGCTGCTGTCAGTAAACTGTACTTGAGTGCTTCTTAAATAGCAGATAAAACCTGAGGCTAAACTGCTTAATTTTACTTCTTTCAATATTTTATATGGAAGATAAGACTGATGTCATAGCATTTATGAAAATTTAAATATAAAATAAACATAAATATATTTCTTTATCTAACATTTTAGATATACGCACTCATATGATTACATATAAGTATTTCCGCGGTTTCACACTTGATATATTTTTCTCCTTCTCGATACCAAAACGATTTGTTCATGCTCTAGTCAATTTCAATTACAATTAATTAAAATGCATTGTGCCAATCAGCAGCTTACTAGGCGTTTGTAATTGTTTTCACAACCAATTATTATTGGGTTGCCGACAGTTTCAGCCAAGCGTCTTGTTTAATTAACACATTTGTGGTGGAATAATAGTAAATTTAAATTATGTGAAAGTAAACATTTCTGTATATATCACTACTGCATTTTCTACATAAAAATGTATTAATTTATGATGCGAGTAGTTGGAAAAGTGAAAAAAGAAGTTATACTTTATCTTTCATGATTTTGCAAATCATCAAGAAAAAAAAAACACAATTGATAAGATACCACCAACCTCATTAAAACATAATATTTTCGTCATTACCTGGTTTAGGCTGAACAACTTTATATTCACGTGGTGGTGCCAGCGATTCATTTAACCCATCACTATCTTTTGTGCCAGAAAAGTATTGTTTGAGTTCTTCTTCCACTTCATTCTGAAAACGAAAATTTTCAGTGAGAAATTAAATAATAACCGTGCTCTTTATTTGTAGCAATTTCACTTACCTTGACAAATTTTAAATTCTTTTCAAGTAGGCTTTCATCCGCATCTAAAAAGTTCTTTGGATGAGACATTATTGGCAAAATGTAATTTCTGTAAATAAACACTAGAAAATTCTTTACAAGTTGCAAAACTCTAATAAAAATGAAGTTGATAAACAAACTGTACAATGAAATAACTACTGTCACCGTAAAATGACATTCGTTGACAGCAATTAGCTTTGTTCGTTTTTTCAGTAACGCAGAAATATTTTGTAGACTACATAACAGGGTGTTACAAATGATTAGATTAAATTTAAAGAAGGGAAACAAATGATTTTATTTATTCGGCTTTAGTTACTCATAAAAACGATGTATATAGATCGTGTAATAGAATATTTTGTTCTTTAAATTATCGACTCTTTTTTTTTGTATCTCTGGAAATTACGATATGGTTATCAACATTTGTAATTTTTTTCTATAAATTGAAGTCATATGAATATCTCTGTATAACAGCTGTTTTACATTTTCCAATTTCAGGTTAGCAGCTAACTAGCTGCGCGAAGGCCAGTGTTCGATTTGACAAATTACTTATTTTGTTACAAAAAATTCATGCTTATCCAGTTATTATAACAAAACGTAATTTTATTAAGAAAAAGCAAAGTGTGTTAAGTGTTTAATCCTGCTTTGAAGATCAAAATGACAGATAGTGGCAATCATCCCATGGATGAGTTTTGCGGCTCAGAATTTTGGGTAAGTTACAATACATTGCGATTTTTCATTTAAAACCTTTTTTTAATCTATTGTAATAGAACGCAAATCAAACTTGGTGGACCAGTGACCCAGATTTTACAAAATGCTTTGAAAAGACTGTTCTAGTATGGGCCCCATGTGCATTTTTGTGGGCTTTCTGCATATTCGATTTTTACTACTTGAAAGCAAGTTTAGATAAGAACATCCCTTGGAACAAACTTAACATTAGCAAATTGGTTTTGAATAGTGCTTTGCTTATTCTTTCGGCAACCGACTTTATTGTCGCTTTAGTAAAGAAGGGTGATGAGGCTACAGCCTCGTTAATCCATCCTGTTGATATCTGGGGTCCTATTATAAAATTTGCTACTTTTGTAAGTAACAATATTTATATTACTTACCCCTTTAAGAATTCATTATATATGATTTATTTGTTTTAGTTGTTGCTGTTCATTTTTATACCTCTGAATCGAAAATATGGTGTGCAAACGTCCGGCGCACAATTTCTTTTCTGGTTCCTGCTTGTAATATTTGCAATTCCTCAATGCCGCACCGAAGTCCGTGAAAGTAACCAGCGAAGTAAGATATTGAACTCTGACATTGCAGACAAACCCGACTATTCGTGGGATGAATACAATTATGTTAGTTACATGATTTATTTCGCACTTTCTTGCGCAATGCTATTGCTGAACTGTTTTGCCGATGCCATGCCCAGAGAAACTAAATACAAACGGACGAATGTAAGTTATTCAACAAATGTGCCTGACTGGTATATTTAATATAAATTTTTCTTTGTAGAACGAAATACCGGAAAGTTCGGCAAGTTTCTTGTCTCGCGTGACATACACTTGGTTCGATGGTATGGCATGGAGAGGTTATCGAAATCCATTAGAGGAGAAAGATTTATGGGATTTGCGTTCACAAGACAGCTGTAACGAAATCATGCCAATATTCGCGTACTATTGGAATAAAAGTGTGCACAAAAATTATAAGAGCCAAACACCACCACAGCCCAAGGCGCAGTATAGTAATGGAAAAGTGGAATTTGAGAACCCCCATGGGCGTTCAGAAGAGAAGAAAAAAATCACATCCATAATGCCACCTATTATTAAATCATTTGGAGGAGTCTTTTTGCTTGGTTCCTTACTGAAATTTATCTGTGATTTACTGGCATTTGCGCAACCTCAAGTGCTCAGTTTAATTATAGGTTTTGTGGAAGATTATGCCGACGAAAATGTCGAAAAACAACCCGAATGGAAGGGTATTTTCTATTCTGTGCTCCTATTCATTACAGCTGCTGCACAAACATTTATCCTGGGACAATATTTCCATCGCATGTTCGTCGTTGGCTTGCGCATTCGTACTGCACTTATAAATGCTATCTACCGCAAAGCTTTAGTCATCTCAAATGCAACACGCAAACAATCGACAGTGGGTGAAATAGTCAATTTAATGGCTGTAGATGCGCAACGTTTTATGGATTTAACAACGTACATAAATATGATATGGTCAGCGCCGTTACAAATTGCCTTAGCCATGTACTTTTTGTGGCTCCAACTGGGGCCTTCCGTATTGGCCGGTCTTGCTGTGATGATCATTCTGATTCCTGTTAATGGTGTTATAGCCAATCGCATTAAAGTATATCAGATCAGACAAATGAAGTATAAGGATGAACGTGTTAAACTAATGAACGAAGTGCTCAGCGGCATAAAGGTGAGGATATTAGTTAACCAAAGCTATAATAAAGTGATTTTTTTTTTATTTATATCCGTTTGCATTACAAGACTAAATTATTTGGGTTTTAGGTGCTTAAATTATATGCTTGGGAGCCAAGTTTCGAAAATCAAGTGCTGCAAATCCGTGAGAAGGAAATAGAGACTCTAAAAGCCGCTGCGTACTTAAACGCCGGAACCTCGTTTCTCTGGTCATGTGCCCCCTTCTTGGTAAGCTGATATAATTTTCCGAAATACCAACATTTCTTTTATTTACAGCACTATTCGTATGTCTTACGATAAACACGAATAAGTAAAATGTACATGTTTTTTATAATAAATTTTGCATTTAAAAGGTCTCCTTAGTTACTTTTGCTACATACGTTTTATCAAGTAATGAGAATCAGCTAACGGTATCCAAAGTATTCGTTAGTATCGCGCTGTTCGAGAATATGAAACTACCGTTGGCTACGCTGCCAATGTTATTTATCGATTTGGCTGAGGTAAAACATCAAATTTGTACGGATTGGTGGAGAAAAACCTCATAAAAACATCAAAAGAAAAACAAAACAAAAAAAAAATGAACTCACTCATTAACTACTATAATGCGGAGCGAATATCTATAGCAATGATTGCAAAACACATTAAGTGCAAAGAAAATACGTAGTTTCCACAACATTGCTTCGCATCTGAAAGCAGCATTGGTGGCAGTAGTCGTAGAAAATGATTACAAATAAAAAACTCAAGGCCTCTAGTGCATATACACATGCATTTCTAAACTTTCTTCTAAAAGTTATAATATTCATTAGTTCATATGTATTCACCGTTTCACTATGATAACAAACAAATTTCTTATATTTTATTTCTGCCCTTCTAGGTGTCATTGGTCACTTTCGGTACATATGTTTTAATTGATGAAAACAATGTTCTCGATGCAACTAAAATATTCGTTTCATTATCATTATTCAACATTTTGCGCTTTCCATTAATAATGTTGCCCATGTTGATAACCAACATGGTTCAAGTAAGTCGACCTGATTTATAATTGTGTTATTACATGTGTTGTCGTTGTTTTTGTTTTTGTTTTTGTGTTTACTCTGTTGATAAACGATAAATCGTTTAATGTGCTCAGTTACATACATATATGTACATACTTATGTAGATGTAAATTAATTTGTAAATATTCCCTGTTGCAATCCTTTGTACTGAAATTTGTAAATATAATGATATTTAAAAATAAATTTTGCTTAATATCTATTACACCACTCCCCAACTGACTTGTAAAGCGCTAACTTTAATATTTTTAAGTTTAAAAAAATATAATTAATAAAAAAAATTAATTAATTAATCAAAAAAAATAATAATTTTAAAAAAGTTTCTAAACAAAATTTCAAAATTTTTGCTGTTGCTGACAACACCCACCGTACACTTGTTGTTTGTTCGGGTAACCGAATTTTTTTATACTCTTGCAATTTGTAGACTAAAATCAGCCGCATGTTTCAGACTCTTGAAGATCAGTTATATGGTGCCTAAGGCAAGTTTTTGTCCAATTTTTATTAATTTTAGGCATAAAGAAACACTGTTATTAGAAAAATACGCTCTCTCCATTTCATTAATATAACTCCGACATGGGTCAACTGAAAGTTTGAAAATCTTTAAATTAGATACATATATATGGGAGCTAAGGGCAGTATTGACCTGATTCAACCAATTTTTAGTTCAATGTACTATATATTATTATCAAGAAAATATTTCATTAAATTTCAATAACATATCTCACATATTCACCGATATTTTCGGCAAAAAGTTAGTCATACGCACTGGCATCCACATCGGACTCGAGATGGCTAACCACAAAGCCACTATTTCTGCAAAGTTTTATCCGAATATATTTATTGGTGCTGTGTAGTGGAAAGTGAAAGAATTATATGGAATCTAAAATTGTGACATATGGGAGGTAGAGTGCTTCTAGTGCCCATTTTCACATCGTGACATACGATCGTTAGGATCGGTGTATAACGATTTTGGTTTCAATTAGTGGAGTAGTTGCGGAGATATGTGATTTCATCTAAATGTGGGCGGTGCCACGCCTATAAACAAATTTTGACACCGTGTACAAAATATAATGTTTCTCTCTCTTTCTCTCTCTCATAATCCTGATCATAACCCTATATACAACTCTATTACTTTTAGGTGAACACAACTATTGTACTCTGAAGCAGCATGTTGCAAGAGTATAACAATTGCTTGGTCGCTTTTCGAAATTCACTATAAGCAATTCATGTATAATTGGCTTAATTATAACGTTTTTCAATATCTTGTAGCATATAGCACTTGGTTTACTGTCATATTGTAGTTTTGAAACTAAAAAAAATACAAAAAAATATTTTCATTTTTCGCTTTTACTAACAAGGAAATTGTTCATTACTATATGTGCATACTCAATGTATGATAAATTTTATTCAATATATAAACTAACTTATATTTATTTCTACAATCCTTTTACACATCACCAAAATAAAACACAGACTCAAGTTTCTGTGAAACGTATTAATAAATTCATGAACAGCGAAGAATTGGATCCAAACAGTGTCCAGCATGATCCCAAAGAAGGTAAATATGATGCGAAACTTTATTGTGGTTCACTCCTAACTAATCTCATTAAAATTTTCTAACTTTCAGCCGATCCAATGATCATCAGAAAAGGTGCCTTTTCGTGGGGTGATGGAGAACAGACGTTGAAAAACATCGATTTGACAGTGAAGAAAGGCACATTGTGCGCTATCGTTGGTACAGTTGGTTCCGGCAAATCTTCACTCATACATGCGCTGCTTGGTGAAATGGACAAATTGTCGGGTCGCGTAAACACAGTGGGCAGTATTGCATATGTGCCGCAGCAGGCATGGATCCAGAATGCCACACTACGTGATAACATTCTATTTGGCTTGCAATACGATCGTAAACGTTATAATCGTGTAATAGATGCGTGTGCCTTACGTGCCGATATCGACATGCTGTCAGCTGGCGATCAAACTGAAATCGGTGAAAAAGGCATTAATTTATCTGGTGGTCAAAAACAGCGTATTTCTTTGGCACGTGCCGTATACAGCAATGCTGATTTGTATTTACTTGACGATCCATTAAGTGCTGTGGACTCACATGTGGGCAAGCATATATTCGAAGAGGTGATTGGACCGAATGGTCTGTTGGCGAAAAAGACACGTGTACTAGTCACGCATGGCATTACATTCTTGCCGCAAACAAACAATATATATGTAATGAAATTGGGTGAAATTAGCGAAAGTGGCACCTATCAAGAATTGTTGGCGGGCAAAGGTGCTTTTGCGGAATTCATTATACAACATCTGCAAGAGTCTCCTGATGAGGGTGATTTGGATGAGATTAAACAACAATTGGAGGGTACCATCAAATCGGAAGAACTTCTGGGCACATTCGAAAAGGCCATTTCCTTAGCACGTACTGAAAGTTTGTCAGATTCTGTGTAAGTTTAAATATTAGTTGTTGCAATTTTCAAGGCATTAATCTGTTTTGTATTTATATGCGTAATGTAGTTCCGTGAAGTCGCTAGAGAGTGGTAAAGGTAGCTTACGGCGCCGCAATATTGGTCGTCAAGACTCACAGACTTCAGCAATTTCAACATTGTCGCAAAAGAAGACTGATTTGGAAGAGGGTAAACTAATTGAAACCGAAAAATCAGAAACTGGTGGTGTGAGTATTTGTGTTTATATATGTATTTTATTTCCTTACGTGAAAAATTTACGATATATATATTTTTTTTCACCACCAATACAGGTACAAATGCATGTTTACAAGCATTATATTAAAAGTGTTGGCATTTTCCTGTCACTTGCTACCCTCGTTTTGAACTTCATCTATCAAGCATTTTCGATTGGCTCAAATTTGTGGTTGACAAAATGGTCGAATGACAAGGCTGTGGAAAACGACACGGGGCTGCGTGATATGTACTTGGGCGTTTATGGCGCTTTCGGTTTTGGTCAAGGTAAGCACAATGTTCTCTAACTCTATACACTATACACATAAGTAAATGTAAATTTATATTTTTTAATCTATTAAGTGTCTAGTGTTTTTATGTTTCTTTTGAATTTGTATGTCTGCCTGGCGTTTCATAAAGCTTCTTTATTTAATGCATTTATTTTGCTATTTTCTATAATTGGAATTATTTCATTTTGTACATACCATATTGAAAGGTACCAGGGTATTTTTTTTTGTGCTAGTCCAAAACTTTTATTTTCGTATTACTTTATGGTCTCATTATTTAGTATATATTACTTATTATTTTGTATTTTAGTTACTTATTTTCTATTGAATTCACCCTCTATTAAATGCTGGCCTTTGAAATACTAACGCTTCTCATTTGCAATATTGCTGCCATCATTTCTTGCACTCCTAATCCTCGTTCAAATTTAAAAGAAAGTTTTATTCAATATATATTCAGTCCCCTACTAACATTTGTTAACACTATTACTAGACTAGAAAGCACAAAATTTCTTAATTTTCAATTTCACTGGAAACTTCTATGCCTACTTGCACGTTTGTAAATACAAAGCAATTTCATCTGCTACGTATGCATATGCATACATATGCACCTAAATGCATAATATTCAAAGCTTGGCACAATTATATGGTACTTGGTTTAGCGGGTAAACGTAAATCACGCGGTTATATTGATTTTATTAAACACTTCTTTCGAACACAATAAAATAGTGCTTGGGAGCTATCTTGCTACACTTGCCATTTCCATCGGCTGCCTTTATTGCTCGAAGGCATTGCATACGAACCTTTTGCATAGTGTTTTCCGATGGCCTATGGAATTATTCGATACAACACCATTGGGAAGACTGGTAAATCGCTTCGCGAAAGATATCGATACAATCGATACTGTATTACCGCACAATTGGAGCTCCGTCATGATGACGGCTTATTCGGTAACTAATTTAGAAACAAAAAATATATATACATTTCAAGGTTAATAGCATGCAAACATGGCTTTCGACTATAAATAGCAAGAAGTTTCAACCTAAAGGCTAGAATGATTTAGAGAGGGATATCTCAATAATATGGCGTAATCAACATAACTGTTTACAGTCGAAATTTGTGTACCCTTAATATATTTCATATGCATCAATGTTTTTTTCTCACATTATGAAATATGTTACTAAATACTATCGAACAATGAACTTACAAAAATAAGATTTTTTTTAAACACGCGAAGTTGAATTTGGCTAACATTGGAATTCATATGCATACATGTATAGCATACATAAAATTTCATCTGGAACTAAGGCATAATTAAACCAATTTATACTCGTCAGACGAAACATTTGTTTCCGAAAAGTATTGATATTAACCAGTGTTCCTTATTTATCATAGCATATTTCACTATTTGTTTACTATAATCATCAATTTACCTAAGTCTCACCTCAATATTTTATAAAACAGAATTTTGTATATACAATTCATACACGTAGTACCCAAACAATTGATTTGCATTTCTCGATTAAATTTATATTTCTGTATGTTTATTATACCAGATTTATGTGCATACATACATACGTTACGTATCACTCAAAAACATTTTTTTTTGTTACAAAAGCGAAAACGAAGCAGTTCCAGCAGTGTAACTTCTTTGCGCGACTCATACCTCTTCATACATAAGTTTTCTCGAGTTGCTTATTCGCCGAAAAGTTGATGACCTTGCTTAAAATAGTGGTTGCTTACAAGTTATTACATAATTCGAAATATATTAGTGCATTAATACATAATATTTGCTTTTCTGCTTGATGTTGTAATCGCCGTTAGTATGCAAAGCTTCTACTTCGGCCGATGATTGTCCATTGGCATTTTAGTTGTCCGTTGCAAAGGTTGAAATGAAACCACCTAAATTAATATAATTAAATGCTTATTACTAAAATGCATTTATTATTCTTTTTTTTCTTTTAATTGGCTAATATTTTTTCACACAAAATGGACAACACCAAATGCGAATAATGCATGCATGCATGTTGTCATATAATCACCTATCCTCAATAGTGGTTTCCAGTTACTTTTCCGTATTGGCTATATCATTGGGTTGTATTTATTCATCGATTATACTACACGATCATTTATTGAAAAACGTTTACCGCTTACCAATGGAATTTTTCGACACTACACCACTCGGCAGAGTTATGAATCGTTTCTCCAAAGATGTTGATACCATTGATAATGTTCTACCACAAAATTGGCGCGTTGTCATATCACAATTTTTCTCGGTAAATTCAATACCAATTGATTTTATATTCAATATTAAACAATGTGAGCTCAGCAAAACAATTCTGAAAACGTTGTTCAAAAGTTGAGCACATATAGTTTAATATCAAAGCTGTATTTGCCATTTGCTGCGCATAAACGAAATTCATATTCCATTAAATTAAATTAATACTCACCGATCCAAACGGCTGTCGTGGGAATTGATTCCTATTCCATAAAAGTTTTCGCTTAAAATTTCGCAGCGAACAATTTTTTTATATACATAAATATTTTACTATTTGTACACAAATACAGCTTTGAATTTTATCAAAATTATTCCCTGCACTTTATAATTTAAAATGAAATTGCATTTATCATTCATATAAAATTCAACATTTTTGCACTCAAAGCATTACATTCGTTCAAAAAAAAAAAATCACAATTCTGGAAAATACTGCCGTGATGACAGTCTTTGTCCAGATAAAATTGGTTCGGTAGTGAGAACGGTAATCTACTTTATCATATTTTCTGCTGTTTGGTTACAAAAACCTCGGTGCTGAAAAGTTCAAAGCTTGTGATCCACTGATCTACTAAATTTGTGCGTTAACTTCAACTTCTTTGCTGCAATCTGACTGCAAGTGTTTTCACACCGACGTTCAAAAAATAGTTTTCTCATGATAATTTACTTTGATTATTTATATTTGGAAAGTTGTGCATATACTGTTCATCATCTCAATTGGCACAATAGAAAATTAAACACAATACTCACCATATTACCTCATAAATGTCAAGAAATTAGGTTTATATTGTAAAAATAGCAACTCCTCCTTAAGTGTGTTTGGTTGCATATATTAATCTTTCCTCTAATCATTTCCACAATATACGAAATATTAAAAAAGAAAATTTAATTCCACCCAGTACTTACATATCGTCACCTGAAATGCAAAATAACGTAACAACATTTTCGGAAATTTACAGTGGCATGAATGAAACACGAAATAAAATGGATCATGAGTGAAATAAAATTTTAATATTGGTTAAAACTAGTTTATATTTGATCGGAGAACCAGAAAATGTTGAACATATGTAATATTATGTAAGTAATTTGAAGTAGTGAAGCGTAATCTATAAGACATTCAATTTCGAATTTTTTGATGATACGTTATTTTGCATTTCAGGTGACGATATATACATGGTAGTTTGGTCGTTTTACATATTAGCGAATATTTATTATATTTTTGTTTTTGTTGTTGAAAATCATTTAGAAACTGTTTCAAAGATACATACATACAATTTAACTATAATACACCTAATCACACTTACTAACCCAAACGTATATTAGCACCTTTGTTTGTGACTCTGCACCAAAAACAAATATTGTCAAAGAGTTCGTTAAACAGATTCTTATACATATAAATTATTTTTACATACAAAAATCACTAAACAATTATACAAAACTCCTTGCAGTTGTTAGTCAAGCTAGCTGTTCGGTCACATTGGCACTCGGCTGTATTTATTGTGCTAAGGAACTTCATAATATACTACTATCGCGTGTATTACGATGGCCCATGGAACTCTTTGATACGACGCCTTTGGGTAGAGTAATCAATCGTTTCTCAAAAGATATCGACGCGGTTGATTTCACTTTACCACAATTATGGCGCACAGTCATAAGTCAATTTTTCTCGGTACTAAATAATTTTCCGTTTCATTAAACATCCTTTGCATAAACGCGCACACATACACGCTCATTACATATACAATACAGCAAAAACCAAAAAAAAAAAAATGCAATTAGACAATACTATCGAACCGCAAACTTAAACACACAATTACGAACTCATAACGTTGTCGTTTTGCCCTAAAATCTGTGATAAAAATCTGAATTATTTATCAATATTTCCAAAAATTTGTAATGCAATAATGAAAATTACATGGCGCTAAGTAGGAAATTACGTTGTAATGTGCATTTTTCGTTGTGTTGCAATGTGTTAATGGTTTTGCGTCTTAAAACCACTTAAAGAACTATATGGTGTATATTTTCAACCGAAATGTGCACCAACCTATCTCTTATGAGATAATCTGCTATATATGCTTCACAACCACAAACCGCAGAGAGATCTTATCCTTAAAAATTACTTTACAATTTTAATAGAGTTGCAAATATTGTCGTTACTTTATTTGTAGTTTTCATAATTCTCAGCTGATGTATGTAAATAAATGTAGCATTAATATACCCTCATTGGAATGCACTGAGTATTCGCCTCAGATTTAGCGACTAACCTTTTTTCTGTTTTTTGGCTTCAAGCGCATTTACTTACCGCTTTATTAATTTAGCTTTACTTTTCCTGTGTACATTTGTATATAATTTATTGAAATTTGCATGCTATTTCTTTTGTAATTGTTGCCATAGCACGTTTAATATATGTATTTCCGATATATACATATAATAAAAAAATATTGCTGACATTTTCGAATTTTATGCTATATTTTCTACTTTCTATTTTAACATTCATAATGCTACCAAAACAAATATGTCGCAAAACATTATACATAACATATATTTTGCAAACTTAAAACGGTGAATTTGTATTCGCTTAGTCATATCCCGGTATTTATCTGGACTGTGTTTGGCATTTGGTTGCCTAAATAGCTCCTTGGAAGTATTTGTAATACTGGTTAAAAAGGTAATGCGTTGGCCAACTGAACTATTCGATACAACTCCGTTGGGCCGCATACTCAGCCGCTTCTCGAAAGATATCGATACGTGCGATAACATACTGCCGGGTGTGCTGCAACAATTTATGTCAACACTCTTTGGGGTAAAAAAAAAAACAAAACAAAAATAATCCACTATAACTAAAAAATATTAAAAAAATATATACGTATATTTATGTATACATACATATGTACATATGTATATTTGTTACATTACTGCTTTTTCGTATGATTAATTTTACAAGGCTTCTGAAATTAACAAACGCCTACCAGTATTCCATTCAAAATAATTGGTGTCGGTGTTGCTATACAAATTTAAATTATTGCATGCAATTTAACAAAAAAGGTCGAAACCGACGGCATGAGTGCTTAACATGGCAACGAATAAACTGTAAATTAATAACTAATCTGGACGGTACATTTACTCACTGTGCTCATTTCAATATTGATGCGATTTTTTTCTAATAAAAAAACTTGTCAGAAGATTGATTTTCTTATGGAAAACTGCAAGCAATTTGGTAAAAAAACCTATGAGCCTTTGCAGTTTCTCCAATAAAAGTCAGTCTACTTATATACATGCAAATGCCGCCATTACTTGATTTAAAACCCATAAAAATGCACAACTCCATCAGTTGCATGAAAGTTGCTTTTTGAGTTTAAGTAATTTGTAACTTAACTATTTAAGTATTTTTTTTTTAATTTTGGTGTTTTCTTTGCATGCTGCTTCTGCTTTAACGCAGTGCTAAGAAAATATTTTTTTTTTTAAATATTTAGTATTAACGGTGTAGTTGATTAGTATCATACTTTATTTTACTTTATTATCGATCATTAGCGTAGTTTATGCGATAGAAATAGAGTATTCAAAAGCCATATACTAAAAATCATTTTTGAGCACTCCCAATTTGTCGCATTGCAGCTTTTTTCCTTATATAATTGCTTTAGTATAATTTTTTTCTGGTAACCATTCCATATCAAATCATTAGCCTTAAGTAGATATAAATTAGATATCACACGTTTTATATAACTGAATATTATTTAATTACTATTTTACATTACTATTATTATTACATTATTATTAATATTACATTTATTACCATAGCTAAAAATTATTGCTTTACTTTTACTATTATCTATCCTTATTTCGTATAAATCTTAAAAATTATTTGCATACATTCTTTTGCAGCAGTTAAATTTTAAAAAATATTTACATACATTTTTTTGCACTACTATTTATTTAGTAATATATTTCTCTTGCCTCCTTTCTATTACATTTCAATTAAAAACTCATGTTTCTCCTTTTTTGCTGTTTTCAAATCAATACTAAAAACATAATACATTTTCGCAATTTTGTAGGCTATGAAACATTTCCAAAATATTAGCGCACTCATGGCAGAAATTTCGGTTGCGGATAACCGTACATACATGCTTAAACACCAATAGCTCTCACAAGCGTTTTAACCGATTTTTAGGTATAGCATGTCTTCTTTTACACCACCATATCTACGTTTACCACCGAATTTTACATAATCGCCATTATATATGTAATACTTGAATAGGTGCAAAATGTTCATAAACATCCAACAATGCGTGAAATTTCGAATTTCTTGAGATTCTTCTACCCATTTCATAAAAAAAAAAATCACATATGGCCATGAGATCTTTGGTTCATCCAGCCCTACAATCTGCTTATAACGAATGGCAGCACAAAGACACTTTTACCCTTTTTCCGGAAATTTCAGTTAAATATAATTTTACTGTGTTTATTTTCCTAAAATTACCGTAAACACTACACATCCCACTCCTTGAACATATCATGGGTGCATATGCCGGAAACTGTGACTGTGTTGAAACATAGGCGTGTTTGCTTATTTCGCTGTCGCACTGGTGTACACTGGCACACTCAAGGCGGCCAAGGAGCTCCATAATGATCTGCTTAAGTTTATAATGCGCGCACCGATTTGCAATTTCTTCGATATCACGCCAGTAGGACGTCTTTTGAATCATTTCAGCGGTGATATGGAAGTGATCGATGAAGAATTACCCGGCACACTGGATAGTTTCCTTACAATAATTTTTATGGTATTTATATTGTTTCAGTTCTTTCAACTTCTTCTTACAGACTTGCAAAACATAATTGCAGCTGTTTACATAATTTATGGTTTGTAATTTTACAAAATTTTATTCATTTTTATTTCACTCAATTCATTTTCTTCGAACATTTAACATTTGCCAATCACAAAGTTTCCATACCTAAATCTGATTTTATTTTTGTTTTTTTTTTTTTTGAGCCAAAAAACAAACAAACCGCTCAGCCCCCCAGCCCAGCCTAACATTTATTTAATTTAGTTAGCGAGTTTGCACACTAGTGGAGTTTTATATAATATTTAAAACTTATACACTCATATCTCATCCGTATAGCTCTTTGCAGTTACGGCGCATCTTTAGCTGTTGCTGTGGCCACAATTCACGCATCTTTACGAATATCTCACGAACTTTATAGTAGCCTCTTACATTTGCCAACCGAATTTTTCGATATAACGCCCACTGGGCAGATTTTAGATCGTTGCACTAGCGATGTGCAAATATTAGACACAATAATGCCGCTCAATACGCGAATATTTATGTCGACCATGTTTCAGGTACATGCATATGATTATCTTGTGAGAAAACATAAATATAATAAAATGATTATAAGACCTTTCTTTATGTTCACATGATTTTTATAATTCTTTTCTTTACATTTCCAGTTACATACATATGTACATTTATACATTAGGGAGTCCGTTACTTCTTAAGTTAATTGATTTTTTGCAAACGCTCCCTGCAGTTAAAAATAAGAATCCAACGTAAACTAGCTCATTGTTTTCAATTCAATTAATTCTCTTTTTTAATTGAGTGGCATTTTGACGTTTTCTGTTATAATTGGTTCGCTGTTGCTTACATTTTATACGCAATTTTTGTTTACATTTTGTTAGGAAAATTTGTATAAAAACTCGAAAAACTTTTTCCCCATCTTTTTAATTGTAGTCTATTATTTTATTTTTCTATCTCTTTAAATTAATTTATTTTTTTGCCGACCAATCTCTGCAAAACCTTAAACAAAATGATTTTTTATAACCTCATTAAGTATAAAATTAAGCAAGCACAATTCGTTAATGATAGGTATGTAAATAACAAAATGTCTATTAGGTGTAAAATATTATATAATTAAGGATTATATATCACAAATATATTTCTTTCTTTGAATTTACATATAAATAAGTATATTAAAAAAATTGGAAAGCAAAAAAAAATTATTATTTTTATAAACAACTATATACTTACATATGTATGTATAAGTTATTGGTACATTATCGCAAGACCATTTTTAGCTTAGAGTCCAAGCTGTAAAAAGTTCAAAATTGTTAGTTTCTACCCTCTTAGTTGTATATACCACCCATATTAATAAGTTACGTAAAAAGTAAGTTCCTATTAATGCTTTTTGCTAACAGTTACTAGCTTATAAGATCTCTATCTGTGTGCTAGTATAAGTTTATTAAATTTAAGATTTCGCTTATTGTAAATTAACAATATTAAACTAAATAATAATTTTTTTGGCGATCTGTATGCATTTAAGAATTTAGTGTGTATCAAAAAGGAATGATTTAAAAAAATTATTTGTTCGTGCCTAACGAGTGTAGAAATATTTTTGGATACAATTAACTAACTACGTAAACTTCGAAACCCTCTGTGTTTAATTTAATAACTAAAACTGTTATCGCAATATTTCATTTATATGTACGAATTGGCATGTTCTGACGTCGTTTCAAATATCTACCAAATTGGTACTAAATGCGCACCTATCAGGGCAAATTTATATAACGGTTCCTGTTTTTGTTTACTTTCGTCGGAAATGCATGTTTGTACATGTCCAAAGGATGATGTGCACCTAACAGGGCAAATTTTTATAAGTGTTTTTGTTTTTTGCGTTCATCGAAAATGAATAACTATCTTGACGCTGCAATGAGTATTTATTTCGGTGCATTCTTGGCTTCGAAAAACTTATTCGTCTAAATTTTTAGGTTAATTATGCGCGTACCAAACATTTTTTTAACAAAATACGTTATGTACGTAAATATTATTAACACAAAGTTTAACAGAAGCCATATCCCTGTTAATTAAATAGGGTATGTTGTTTACATCGCTTCACTGACGACGATTTGCAAGCATTAACTTAAATGTGTGTACGAAATAGTAAACAATCGAAATGCAACCATTGTGATGTTAAAACTAATAACAAATCATGCTCATATAATGATAAAAGCGTAAATAATCTATGTACGTATGTATGTGTGTCCCATAGATTTTTAAATAACCAACGTGAAATCGTCACATGTCCATATAATTGAGTGCATTCAAATGAAATTTTCTTAAACAAAGATCTTTCCCTAAAAATCTTTAAGAATCGCCAGCAACTTGTAGCAATTTGAGCCAAAATTTTACACTATCACTATCATTCCCGCTGAGATCAGCTAATTGTATAAGAAAAACGTTAATAATTTGGCTATAGCAATAATATAGTATATTTGTTGTAACGCATCTCAAAGTGATTAAAGTTGCGTGAAAGTTTTATACGTTCTCTTTTTTGATAAAATCAAAGTATTTTAAGCATTATTGGTACATAGTATATGAATGTAGTAGTTAGATATAGGTTACAGTAAATACATACATACATTTAAATGTATATCTCTAAAAAAGCCACCTGTCCTGTAACTCGTTTGCAGCTGTAGTGTCATATTTAATGACTTGCGCCCCATACTTGGGTGCTTTGCGTGCGGCAACTGTGATCCATTTGATGCTATTAAAAAATATGCTACGCGTACAACTGAACTTTTTTGATACAACACCCACGGGTCGCATATTGTCCAGATTTTCAAAAGATGTTGATGTCGTTGATACAAAACTGCCACAATTAATTGATGACTGCCTTTGGTGCGGTTTTCAGGTATGCATATAAATACTAAATGCGTTCGTTTAGTTTCAGCGGGTTGCGTATTAATGCCGTATTTAATATACAAAATTTTACAATTATAATCAACAACACATATGTACATACATACACACATTATGTATTGTACAGGGGTATTTATGTATGTCAGTTCACTTACTTGAACGCCAATAATATGTATATTAATGTAATATTATAATGCTTACGATTTTTATAAAAAACTGTTAATATTACTTTGTTGTTGCCGCAACGCCTTAGACTTGAAATTGTATCGACATGCACACGATTACTGCAAATATTTAGGCATTTGAGGAACATAGCCGTCAGTAGGAAGAAAAAAATTTTTTGATCTATAATAAATTGAAGTATGTTGTTTAAAAGTAGGTATTATATTTCGAAAACAGTTACTGCATGAAAATTTTGAAAAAAAATATATAATGCTCACCATTTTATGTGCTCGAAGTACTCAAGATAGGCTTGATATAGAAACAAAATTACTATATACATACATACATATATAATATACCTTAGATTCTCTATAATTGAAATATCTAACTCTGCTCAGATTGCTACATCAATATCAAAATTCTTAAAATTGCACACGAACTTATTGTAAAGGGCCTCCACCCCTTTAATTTATTATTATGTAATTATATATGTATATCTCTTTTTGTTTGTTTTTGGTTGCAAAAACGTGGTAAGATTAAGTAAATAAATTAGAAAATGTGTATCACCAAGTTTTTGAATCAAGTAATGGCATTTCTAACCTCAAAAATATCCTGTTATAACATAACCAAAAAAAAAAATCCGTTCATTATTAACATCATGTTTCACAAGTATAACACATTTTTACATAAAATTTTGCCAAAATACATATTAACATATTTATTACTTTCCTTCTTCGATTGTTTGTTGAATTTCATTTAACGCAATATAAAGGTTTTGGCCACTATTGTGGTGATCAGCATGTCGACGCCGATATTCTTGGCAGTCATTGTGCCCATAGGCTTGCTATATTATTTTGCGCAACGATTCTATGTTGCCTCTTCTCGCCAATTGATGCGTTTGGAATCGGTGTCGCGTTCGCCAATTTACACGCATTTCAACGAAACGATCACTGGCGTAACGACCATACGTGCTTATTCGGTACAAGATCGGTAAATACCCATTAATGAAATGAATAAATGTAGAAATTATTTATACATACACATGTTAACATACTTATATTACCTTTTATAGCTTTATCGATGAATCAGACAATCGCGTGGACAAAAATCAGGTCTGCAAATATCCTTCATTAATCGCAAATAGATGGCTAGCTATACGTCTAGAAATGGTCGGCAATCTAATTATTCTCTTCGCAGCACTTTTTGCCGTATTAAATGGTCAATCGAATGCTGGCCTTGTCGGTCTATCTGTGAGTTATTCTTTGCAAGTGACGCAAACGCTCAATTGGTTGGTGCGCATGAGTTCCGATATTGAAACAAATATTGTGGCTGTGGAGCGTATTAAGGAGTATGGTGAAACAAAACAAGAGGCACCATGGGAGTTGGAAAACTCGAAAGTACCTCGCGATTGGCCAGTGGAGGGTCAGGTGGTATTTGAGAATTTCAAAGTGCGTTATCGTGAAGGTCTGGATTTGGTTTTGCGTGGCATTAACTTTACCATCAGCGGTGGTGAGAAAGTGGGCATAGTCGGTCGTACAGGTGCTGGCAAATCCAGTTTAACGCTGTCTCTGTTCAGGTGAGTTAAACGTAGGTAGTAATGGTGGCACTTTTAAAGGTTTTTTTTTAGTTTATATCACATTTATTTTTTTCACGTAATGCGCAACTACATATTTATTCAAACAAATTATGGTATTTTTTTTTTAGAATTATCGAGTCAGCCGGTGGCCGCATTTTAATAGACGGTGTAGATATTGCTACATTGGGCCTGCATATGCTACGCTCTCGACTCACAATCATACCACAAGATCCAGTCTTATTCTCAGGTACACTGCGCATCAATTTGGACCCATACGAAGTGAAATCGGACGATGAACTATGGAAAGCGCTGGAATTATCTCATTTAAAAACTTTCATTAAAACACTTCCCGCCGGCTTGAATCATGAGATTAGTGAAGGTGGTGAGAATTTATCTGTGGGCCAGCGGCAGTTAGTGTGTCTGGCGCGTGCTTTATTGCGTAAGACGAAAGTTTTGGTGCTTGATGAAGCTACAGCCGCTGTAGATTTAGAAACAGATGATTTGATACAGGTAAGCTGGCAGAAATGTGATCTAGATGCATAATGAGAAAATTATTATTTTTTGTTTTTTTTTCTAGAAAACTATTCGTTTGGAATTCAAAGAATGCACTGTTCTAACAATTGCCCATCGTTTGAATACTATAATGGACTCTGATAAGGTGATCGTTTTAGACAAGGGTGAAGTATCTGAGTTTGCTTCACCTGCGGAACTACTAGATAATCCCAAATCGGCATTCTACAGCATGGCAAAGGATGCCAATCTAGTGTAAATGTATTATTTAATTGTCACCTTTTTCGTTATGAAGAATTTCGTTTAGTTTCTGCGAGTTAAAGTTAACATTATTGAATACGTTACTATACGCAAACACAACAGCAAAAATAATACAACAATCAAACAATTAATATACATACATACATGTATATATACATTCACATCACTAGACGACAGCTAAATACGAAAAAATGCAGACACTGTCACCTTAATTTTGTTGTTCTTAATGTTTGTACTTACAAATACTGTAACTTACTAAGTTTTCAAGCATGAAGTATTTTTGTATTTCAAATTCATGTAGTTTTTATATTTGCTTCACTGCTAAAACCATATCCTGATTTAAACTTAACAAGTGTACTCACTCAGTAAATAACGGCCAGTTATTATGAAGAGATTATGTTACATATCTTTGTACTAAGTGCGCAATCTTAAACGTATACGCTATACTTAATTTCTGTTTATATAAAAGTTATTTGTAATTATTTCTCTTCTATTTGGTTCTGCAATTCAAGTGTACGGAGTTTGGAAGGTAAGCCAGATTTGCGCAAATAATCTATGTGATAACTGATGTAGCTAAATTCAATTTCTAAAACTACCTCACATTGCACCATTTAAGCAAACAGAGATTGATGAATAACGGAAACATTTGTTTATTACTTAATTGTGTTATGTAAGGTTTAATGTTAATATTGCTATTACGAGTACTTATATTTTTGCACCTAAACTGCATGTTAATTGGAATTATTATTTTTAAGTATGTACAATAAGTGTGAATAGTGTAATTACTTTATTGTCTTCAATTATGTTTCGATTATGAATAAAAAATAATTATATCTTTACGATATACTTATGCAAAAAAATGTCATAGATTTATGAATTTACATGTAAATATGTAAAATCTAATTATATAGTACATATTAGTAAAGAAAAAAGCATTAAAATTCTGTAAAACTATAATGCAGTTGGCCTTCTGATACTTAGCATGACGAACTAATTTAGATATATATACATATGTATGTATGTACATGTTTTATAAATTTTAATATTCTAGTGTAGAATGCGAAAAAAGATGTATGTATAACATTGTAAATTTTTTTGTATTGCGTAAATATTATAATAATAAAAAAGCCAAAATATACAAATTAGCTGTGATCTGTTTAAAAAAAAAAAACATTAGTGAAGCTGTATTCCTACACCTGGGCATTGTTTTGCAAGTCTATTGAATATTAATTCAGATCGTTCGCTTTAAATACTTGAGTTCATAACGTTATATTGCACACTGATATACATATTGAGCGTACGTTCTGAATTAAATGTTATCATTTACGTTCATATACTATATATTTGTTTAATCACTTATGTGTTCAACAACAATATTATTATAAAAATAAACATTTGTGAACTTACGGGAAAGCAATTTATACTATTGTGGATTTCCTTATATGCAAGCTAATACGGCCAACATATTTGAATATTATTAAAGTGATTTCCATTCGAGTTTGGAAGATCTTAAATGCGGATGACCATTGTGTGATATATAAAGTTTATCACAAATATTTTTGGGGCAACTTTCACCGCTCAAATGTCGGCCATCTTGGATATCAATAGAAACAACCTCAGATTCCCCTTGACATTTCTCAAGGGATGCCTCTCAGCTGTTGCTCTGTATACATCTTATCAGCTGATAATTTCTCTACTCCCCTTTAACGATGGTTAACCGTGCGATTCTGTACTGTGATACACTCTCAAGTCTCTAAATTTGAGACAATTTTTGAGACTTGAGACGATTTTGCTATTCTGTAAGTGACAGTCACAAAATCTATTACATTCCATTATTCAGAGATGTTTTTACACTTGAATGAAAATAAATATGTCGATAACAAATATTAAATTTTCTATAACATAGTCAAAAAACATAATTATCAATAAAAATAAAAATATATGTTGACTTTGTTTCATAATATTTACGAAATTTATGTAAAATTGATTTATTTTTAACCTTTTCATGTTTGAGTTGCTTACAAAATATAAAGAAACGACAATCGATTAATATCTATGATGATCTCTATTCAGTATATTCAAAATGGCAAACAAGAGCTCTTTTTAGATTTGAGACCTGCTAACTATCAGGTCTCAAATTTGAGGCAATATTTTGAGACTAACGCTAGAGACTGTTTAGTGAATAGTAACTAGTCACAAATTGATACTTTACCTCAAAATGTCTCAAATAGAGACTAGAGACTGGTTACAGAATCCCGCTATAAGCCTTACAACATCTCAAACAATGAGTTCGAAACGTTATTGAGTTTCTTCGTACACGTCATATGATACATTGACGAACTATTGTTGTTTTATATATTGTCAGAGAGGTAAAAATACAATTGTAGATACAAAAATTGTTAAATTAAATATATTTACTAATCGGCAAACTTTCATAACAAAATTATAAAAATTTTGATAGCAAGTACCCTGTATTGACGAAACGTTAATGACAGATAAAACACGAGAAAACCAAATGTCAAATGAAATAAACAGAGAAGAGAATACTTTTGTACGCTTGTTGTTGCATGTGCAGTAAAAAAGTCTAGCTGTTTTAAAATAAAAGTTTTCTTAAATTTTCAAATATCATTGCAATATAAAAACGAGTTATTCACATTGAACTCGCATACATAATTTTGGTAAAAATGTCCACACCAAATGAGGAACTGGTGGAACGCGTCGTTGAAGTAACGGGTGCAAATGCAGGTGAGGCTAAACACTTATTGAGTGCCTGCAACAACGACGTAGAGTCAGCTGTTGCCTTGTATTTTGAGCAAGGAGGAAGTGCTACTGAAGCCGTCCCAGCACCAGTTATTGACGATGAAGATAATGTTAGAGCACCTATAGCGCCAAAGCGTGAGCAATTAATAGGACCTGAAGATGATAATTTTCTAGCTGCACCCTCTTTATCTGCTTCGGGGCGAATGCAACGCATGAATCAGCGTGTTAAAGTCTGTCCTTTTCGTGATTTCGCACGTGAAGGAGCATTAATGGAAGAACAATTGCAAGCAGACGCATCTGGTTTAGGATCATCAAATGGAGCACCAGGTCGACGTTGGGCTAGTACTCGCGCTGCGTCTATGGTGACATCAGCCGTTAGAGCGCAGCCTACAGATTCCAAACCATCCACTTCATCGCGTTTGGGTGATCTCTTCCGTCCACCAACTGATATATCATTCGCTGGTACTTTCCAGGCAGCTCGTGCTCGTGCGACGGCGCTCAGCCAATGGTTGCTTGTGAATGTTCAAGATGAAAATTTTAATTCACAAGTATTAAATCGCGATGTTTGGTCCAACAAAGAAGTGCGACAGGTTATTAAAAGAAGATTTCTATTGTGGCAAGTGAGTATGGTTATGCAAACTTAATTAAAAAATAGAATTATTAATTCAACATATGCGCAGATTGATACTGATACTTCGGAGGGACGTCGTTTTGTTACATTTTATCATTGTGCGAATTTGCCGTATGTTTGTGTGGTTGATCCACGCACTGGTGAAGAGATGTGGAAGTGCACAGAGCCGAAGGAATCGAATGTTTTATGTGGGTTGCGTGAATTTATTAGTGAGCACAAGGAATTCATGGATGACGGTGCTGATGACAGTCCATCTACTTCCAAGCGCACTATTACCTTGTCAGATGATGAACAGGAAGTGGAGGGCTGTGTAGAGAAAAAGAAACGCTTAAAATTGCTCGATTTAACAGAAGAAGAGCAAATTAATTTGGCGATACGTAATTCCATGCGAGAAAATGGCAATGCAAATGGCAAAGGTAAAAGTAAGCATACTGCTAATAATGAAGACCGTGAGGAGGGCACTAATGATGCGGACGATAGTAGTGAATTCGAGTCGATGGAAGAATTCGGGGACGAGGATAGCAAAAGTGCATATGAACATACGAATACATCATATGAAACTCAGCTTGGTAAAGATACCAACGAACTAACCGCTCTTAGACTACGTTTACTCAATGCCGAAGGTAATGATGAGGTGGTACAGTTGCGTTGGCCATCGGATACGCTACTGAAAGTGCTTCGACTATATATTGGTGAAAAGCATGCACATGTTACAAAAAATGGCGGCACATACAAATTGATTTGTGCGTTCCCTCGAAAAACGCTTGAGGCAGAGCATGATAGTGCTTCAATGAAGGAATTGGGTTTGCATCCTTCAGCGAATTTACATATAACATTAGATGAGTGATTATTTATATATGTATATCACAAAGCCGAGCATTATTATTACTACCTTTAATTAAATTTAATTCAAAATATTAAATTAAGATTACAAAATTAAGATTTGTCAAAACATTTCTTGTTTAAAGAAAATGTGGCGGTTGTTTTTTCTTTTGTATTACTAATTATTATGTAATTTAAAGGATATTGGAATCGTCTTTCATAAAATACATTATGTCGTACACAATTCTTATTAGTGAATTGAAATTTTTAGAAAATAAAGGCTTTGGATGGAATACCATTTTTAAAAGGGGGTCTTTAAAAACAAAAAAAAGAAATTAAAGTATTTTTCGATTTGTTTACTTATCGAGTCTTATTATGATCGATAAAAACTATCACTAACAGCAACATCACTCATTGAAACAAATCAGCTGAGTACGCGCGTAAATACTTCCAAATATTTGTGATGCTGGAATGAAAACAAAAAAATATATCGTATAAAAAGCAATTTAATTAAATGTAAGTGAGTGGAAATTAAACATTTGAAGTTTATCACAATTAATTAAACAATTTGGTGAATGTGCATAGCTCAGTATAGAAATGTCTGAAAAAGAATCTGCAAATGGAGCAATCTCGTCGCAATCTGTTGAATGCACCCGATTACGTGAATTTAAAAACTATCTTCGTGAGTTAGTGCGGGACAGAGTAAATAATGCAACCACTGCTGGAGAAAGTAATCGTGCTTGCATTTCGCGCAACAGCAACGAAACATACCCAGTGTGTTCTCAGGAAGTGACCGCTGAAATAATTATGACTGTATGGAATCATCTACAGTTGAAGCGATGCCCACGATATTTTCAAATATCCATTTTGCGAGCCGTCGTTGCAGAAGTCGAACAGGGATTTTCTAATGCTAAGGAATGTGAGTTCACTGTGAAAGGAATTAACGATTCCACTAAATCAACAGATAATGAAATGGTTTATGATTTGGTCAAATTACAAAAGTATATAGTAAACAATTTGGAAAAATTGCTGACACGTTTGACCGATAATTCTGAAGTAGGCAACATACCGAATTTTGCAGATCCAGAAGATTTATGTCTGGATGGAATAAAATGCAACTGCAATACGAAGCTGCCACCAGTAGCTTACACTACTGGTCATATTAAAAATAAACCACGCAAAATGGAAGATCGTCATATTTGTTTGGAACGCTTTAGTGAATTATATAAACTAAAATCTGCATACAGTTTTTATGGTGTATTCGACGGTCATTCAGGCCCATTGGCAGCAAGTTACGCTGCAAGTCAAGTACCATATCTTCTAGCTGAAAGTTTACGATCCATCAGCAATGACCTTGATGATGTTACAGCGTATAGGGAAGCTTTTGAGCATTCTTTTCTACAGACAGATAAAATGTTCTCTCGGAAAGGAATTTCCAGTGGAACAACGGCCGTTTGTGCACTTCTAGCGCAACAGACTCCACCGTCTTACGGGCATTTATACGTTGCATGGGTAGGGGATTCAAAGGCACTGCTTGTTAGCCCAACGGTAAGTTTACAATTAGTTAAATCACATAAACCGGATGCACCAGATGAACGCAAACGAATTGAAATGTCAGAAGGTGGTGGTACTGTGCTGTATGTCCAAGGGCAATGGCGTGTAAATGGCATTTTAAATGTATCTCGCTCCATTGGCGATTATTCAGTGATTCCAGCGATTGCAGAACCCGATTTTGTGGACGTTTCCCTAACGGCGGCGCACGATTTTATCGTTTTGGGTACGGACGGTTTATTCGACCATGTGCCCGAAAATAAAATAGTGGACACTATTTATAAATTATTGGCCGATACTGAGCAAAAAATTGAAAACATTCCAAAAATTCTTATAGAATTAGCAAAAGATGGAGACTCCCAAGATAATATTACTGTTGTTATTATCTTTTTAAAAAATCGACTCGATATTGTTCAAAATTACAAAAAATATTAAAGTATTAAAACAACAAAGTATAGATGCTAGCAAAGTTTTAGGGATATCAACTACAGCGAATATACAAATACATACATATATGTATGTATATTGAGAAACATACATATAGTAGATATGTGCATACTTACATTACCTTAATATGTAAATTTCTTACTACGTCTTCCTTTGACCTCCAATAACTCTTCGAAATATTTAAAAATATTAACATTCTATGATTTTTTGACTTATACATACATAAATACATTTCGGAAAACTTTAAACAAAATTTAGAAAAATATTAATGCTATATTCTTTATAGAACTTTTATCATATTAAGGTAATGATTTATACACATAAATGTAATAGTTACCACAATTAGCAGATTTTATTTTTAAGAAAGTATCCTCAATTGCAAATGAAAAAGTGCTTTAACCCTTAGAATATTTACCATAATTTTTCTTTTGTATATAGACTTTTTATACGCTTTCAAATGCTAATCATGTCAATGTTGAATATTTGTGCCTGCAGCACGCTTGTGCGAATTTGCAATGTTTTCAGTGCTCAACAGACGATCATTTAAAAGAATGCGTTCGAGAAAAGTTCAAATTTTTATGAAAACAAGTTTATATTTACACAAATAAGTACATATGTATATGTATATAAAAATTCGGCGATGTAATTTTAATACAGACGCACGTTGAAACAAAATAATAAACGATATAGCATATATTTAAGCAAACTTAATTTTATAGCTTAATGCATTCATATAAAAATACAGAATTTTCAAATATTATTTTAACGTTATTGTTAACAGATTAGATTACATATTACCTAATGGTACGTGTATGTGTGTGTTAAGTGCACATTTTATCGCTTATTATAATGGCTAAATGTTTGTTGTTTATTGAAGTTTTCTGTTTACTAAATCAATATTTGTTTTAATAGTATTCGTAGTAAATTGTTTTATGTTTTAAATCAAAATAAATAATGAACAAATAATCCAGATTTCGCCCACTTCAATTATGTACCTACACAAAAGTAGCTTAAGAATATTTCAATATTTTTACCACAATATAAAAATAAAATACAATGACTATTTAAAAAAATTCAGTTTTATAAATTGTTGAATAATTACTAGATATACATATGTATATACAAATATTAATTATATTGCCTATAAATTAGCTAACCTATCAGTGGCTTTACTCTTATTCGGCACCAGGTGGAGCTGGTTCTGCTGGTGATTGAATTGAAGTTGTAGATTGAGGTTGTGAGAATGGTTGGGACAGCGTTGATGAGCGAAAAGCAAAGGGATTTGGAACGTATGCGGTGGGAGGATGGGACATTGGGTGCATCTGAAGTGGAGGTGACATTGCGTGTATTGGAGGCGGCGGTGTCATTTGCGGTGGTGGTAATGCATGAGACGGAGGTGCTTGCATTTGCATTTGAGGATGTCCATACTGATGGAACTGATTTGGTTGTGGCGCAGGGTTTCGATATAATGGACGTTGTTGCTGATATGGACCGGCGTATGGTGTACGATAACTATGTACAGGTGGTCTTTGCTGATATTGTTGATTGTAATGTGAGTGCCAACTATTGGTGTTATGCTGCGGTTGATAGGTTCGCGGTGAGTATGCACCATGCTGCCCAAATCGATTTTGTCTTCTATTTTCTCTATGATTACCTTCAGCAGTGCGAGGATGCCTCCGTTGTGAATCTGTGGTGTTTTCGCCAGCAACAACATTCATTCGGCTTCGTTTCATGGGGTCATTATCCTTATCATCTACATCCTCTTTATCTTCTTCCTCCTCTTTAACGCTCTGTCGACGATGTTTTCGCAGCTTGTGGCGAGCTTCACGTTCTTCTTCATCATCCGAGTAATCCAAATATCGTGGTGGTGGTTCTATATCATTTTCCCAGGATGCGTCAGATCCACGCATTTTCATAAGGCTCGAAAGGATAACATATTGAGTATATTCGGTTTTCGGTGCCACGTAAACCACATCACCTACATTTATGCCTTTCTCCTGAATATGTTGGTTGTTATTGAAACGAACACAATACAGTGGATCTGCAACTTGACCCAAAACATCAAACACTTCACCAAGTACACGTTTTCCTTTTTCCAAAAAAAGTACTGTGTCCAAATCTAACAAAATCGAATTTGGTAAGGCGCTCACCAATAGTAATTGATCTACAATTGAATGTACACGCCCAAGCTCTATACATTCCTCTGCTGGCACTGAAATTTGAAGATCTTGTATAGGCGGCAATTCATCAAGTAACATTTCTCCTCGAACGCGAGGAGGTTGTCGCCGTCCTCGCTTTTTGGAGTCACCTTCTTCATCGTCATCATCTTCGTCCTCGTTATCATCATCATTACTTTGAATCCGTTTCTCAATTACTTTGGCAATTTTTGTTAAATATTCGGCTTCCGTTTCCGATTCAGAATCTGACGAAACGGTTTCAGTGGAGTCAGAGTCAATTTCCACGACTGTTGAGCGATAGTTCTTATTCACAGCAGTCGGTACTTCAATTACTGACGCCGTATCGGATTCGTTCGAATCATCTTCGTCAGCATCGGATTCGTATTGCGACAGCAAACCCAGGCCAGTGGGAGCTGCTGTAAATTTGAAATTTTTATTTAGAATTAGCATTTTGTTAGACAAAAAAAAGATGTTATGATATAATAATCATATTACCAGTTTTTGAAACTCCAGCACAAGAAGGGATAGTTGGTTGCTCTTCAATCAACTGAAGGTCATTATCTTCACAAGAAGGGATAGTTGGTTGCTCTTCAATCAACTGAACGTCATTATCTTCTTTATCTGTAATGTCCATAATTTCAACTATGTCAGGGTGTATATTTTTGTTAGCCTCAATGTGCAGAATTGCATCACATATATCGGTTGTGGCGGGCGTAAGTTCTATAACTGACTCAATAATTACATTATTACTGCTTGCAACGTTATTTGAAATTCGTTCATCATTTGTAGATTCCCGTCTTTCAATTGCTTTGCTCAATATAACTGGAACATTTTCTGTTACATGGCCTTCATCTACTTCGTTTTCATTATCACTTACAGACTCCAAATCAACAGTTGTGTCCGAAGTATGAGTTCCTAGCTCCATATTTTCATTCGAATGTGAGTTAGAATCTAAAACCGGTCGCTGTGATGTATCAGGTATTTCTTCAATGTCATTCACTTCACTATCCACGTTTTGATTTAGGCCTGATGTTTGAAAATTATAGTATTTTTCAGAAAATATATAAAAAACAAAATTTACCAGTGCTTTGAATTGAGTCTGTAGGCACATGTAGCACAGGGCTAACAATGTGTACATTTTTTGTATCCTCGTTACCAATACACTTGTTTGAGTCGATAGTTTCTTTATCCATATTGCTTTTTGCACGATAATTCCAAGTTTCTATTTTGAGTTTACTTAATTAAAATTTAAATCTTTCAAACTAATCTAAATCCGCCAATAGAAACTCGTGAATACAAAACGTGCTCGGGAATAGAGATGGTAAATGTCATTCACACTTAATCGATAGATATAACCCTAAATCGATAAATTACATATATTAACCCTGCATTGATTTTGTTAAACTAAATATACGTCTAAAACAAATTCATCCTATTTAGTGCAGTCCGAAGTTATATTGATTGATTAATAAATTAATTAATGCTGTGTTTTTAATTTAAATTATTGAGAAGTGTTTGCCTTTATTTTATGTTGGCAAAAACAATTATAAAAATATTTATCAGTAAATGTAATAGTCGACAACAAAACTATGTGTAAAACAAGTCCATTGTTGCCTCCCCTTTCTATAACCAAGGATTTTCATCGGCGCTGGCCGGGGCATTTAAATCGCTGTTACCGCTCTCCAGAATTTCGCGCAATTCCTCATCATCTATTTCCATACGCATACCGGTGCCCGAAACATTAGACCCATCGTCATTTGAGATGCCAATAGTGGTATTTTGCGAATCTAGTTGTAATTGGGGCATTGATACTGGTTGTTGAAGAACTTCTGGTAATGTTACACGTTGATTGACAGATTGGGGAGGTGGTGGTAGACCAACTACATAAAAGGGAATAAAAATTATTGAAAACTTTGTGAAAGATGCAAGTCATTCAAGTTAAGCTCACCATTTGACATTCCCATCGCTTTACGAAGACTATATGGATCTACTACAGCCGATGGTGGTAATTTCTTAGCAACATCACTAAGTTGCTGGGTGATTTGGTGTGCCAGATGCACTTCCTCAGCACCAGCTTGTGGCACAAATGCCAAATGTTGAGGCAGTGGCTGTGATAATCGCTCGTGTTGAGTGGCACGCAATTTTTCAATTAAGTTTAGGTTATTGCTCAAATGTTCCTGAAGACGACGAGTCAATTCGAAGTTTTTCATTTCAGATTCGATGTTATCTAAAAAGTCGATATCTATGCCCAGATCTTTTAGGGTACGTAAGCGATTGAAATCAATGCGTGTGTTTTTGTACTTTTCATATTCTTCTTCAATTTGTTCCCGCGTCTCAGATGCTGTATTTACAGTTTGAAGACCACCAAATCCACCGCATGCACTAAAACACTTGAAGACTTCATTCTGTTCGTGATTTTGTACTTGCATGTCATAAAGATCTGACATTGCTTTACTGTGCTCACCGTTAGTGAGCATGTCCAATAAGCCATTAGCCAGAGTTAGTGCGTAATTAGAATTTTTGGTGAATTCCAATATGCTTTCAGCATACTCAGTGCTTGTAGCATCACCTGAACGAGAACAAAAATAAATTTATTATTTAGAACTGAACATACTTTATTACTGCTGCAGCTTACCATAAGTTCGCATTACCAATTGGGTTTCTTCGCGGCTTAGATTTGAAAACCGCGAATCAAAGCTTGGCGCAAAGGAAGCAAAAGCGCCATAATTAAGTGGTTTAACCATTTTCGCATCATTTCGTTTGTCTTCTCGCAAAGAAAACAATTGTCCGGAGCCGGACTGCAATTTGCCTACTAGTTCACCAAGGGTAACCACTTTTTCTGGTCCCTCGTTTTCATCTTTAATAAGTAAATTTAGCGAAGTGGTTCCATCTCTATTCTGTCGCAAGAATCCCATTTTATGGGCTTTTTCCTTTGCTGATAGTCTTTTTTTGGCAGCTAGTGCCGCTCCTTGTACCTGTGCCAGTATCTCTTCGGAAGTTAGATCATCTACATAGGGTTCAAAGCGAGTTTTTGGTTCATTCTCTAGGCGAAGTGCTCGCCTTTTTTCCTCCTCTTCTAATTGTGCAGCAGTTGGTTCTTCCGCTCCCGTGGAAGCGCCTTCATCTGCTGAGTCGATAGCATGGTGATCATAACTACCAAAATCACCATGTAAATCGAAACCTAGTTCCTTAGCAGTTAAGTCACGCAGGTAACCCGATAAAGGTTTGAGACTCCGTATTAAATTTTCAGGCATAAGATGCTTTGTGCCTACTTGTAGTAGCCGTTTTGCGGCCTTATTATAAACGGTATCAACATGGTTATATCGGATAGCATTCTCGCACATTAACTTGAAATCATCAGTGAACTCGGTTAAAGTGCTATACTCGCTATCGTCTATTTTTTGGCGTATGGTGGAAAAATCCATCGGTTTAGTAATTATTGAAGAATAACCGGGAGCTATGTCGTCAGTAACAGGCCATGCAAAAAATTGGTGAGGATCCCTTTTTTCAAGAAAACGTAACAAATGATCTAATAACTTATTCAAAGGCGACTTTTGCTGTTTCAATTTAAGCACACAAGTACGCGGTTCTCGACCAGATTCACTTGATGAGCTTGGAGTTTTCGGTGCCTCTAACGGTTTTGGTGTAAGCGCAGCCAAAGAACTAGTTCCACCGGGTGTTGATGCTGCTGTCGATGCTGATGGCGACGGAATTAATAGCTACACAAATATAAAATTATAAATTTTAAAACAAATTTTTCTAGAATTTCCATTAACTTACGTCCTGTAAAGGTTTTGTAGGACTAATCCCTCCAATTACCGCTGCCCCAAATGAAGAAGATTGCAAAGAAGAGGATGCAGGCGAGTCCATTAACGTATCATCGGATTTACGTGGCACTATGGGTTTTGACACTGGTCGACAAGATGGTGAATTATCAGTTGTGATACCCGCATATAAAAGTATATTTTCTGGTAACGGTTGGGAATCGCCATCTTCTATAAAACTGAAGCCATCTTGGCTGGAATCGCCATCCACAATTGGTGGTGGCGCACTTCTAGGGCTACGTTGTGCAACAGGTACTGTAGCAGCTGTCGTTTGAATCTCTTCATCCATTTTACACTCTTCATTCGGAAGATCAGCAGTAGCATCTCGGTATTCGGCACCACTATTTTGTTCATGCCGCTCGCTGCGGTGCCGTTTTTCTTTATGATGTTTATGTTTCTTCTCTCGGTCCTTCTTTTTCTTCTTCTTCTTTGATTTTTTGTGTTTTTCTCCATGGTATTCGCCATGTTGCTCATCTTGAGCCATGGGACTACTTGGCGCTGCAGACATCATTGCCTCTACGGCAGTTGGTGGACCGGCAAGCGGAGAATCACCACTGTATTCGGGTGTGGAATTGGAGCCTACTTTAAGAATTAATTTCAAACCTCGTTGGAGTTGATTAGGATCCATGCTATTGCTATATTCTAAAAAAAAAAATGATTGTAAACAACATTACATTTAATTTCTATCAAACAATGAAAACCTTCATATTTTTCTCTGCGCTCGGATTTGTGTTTCTTATGCTTTTTAGACGATCCCATTTTATGTTACGTTGAAATATGCACTTCTTGTGAGTTTTCGTATTAACAATGATTACAGTAAATTATTTTTAAACAAAAACATTAAAAATGAATTGAAACTAGACGCTCTCACATAACCGCACGCTTGTAAATTTTTGACAGTTTTCTCCATTTTTCTCGCTAGCTTTGTTTTTTGTTTCCAATTTGCCACAGTGCAAAACTCAGGGTTGCATTTGTTGCAGACTAACAATGTGACCAAACTTATATCAGCAATATTTAGCAGTGCCTCGTTCTTTAGTTCTCGTAGTTTTTATCGGTTAGTTCCCTTGTTAATTACCTGTGTGCGCTACCAAAGATTTCGGTTAAAGTTTGGCGTTACTTTTCTCAGGGCAGCTGGGTAATTTTAATTGTTTATAAGGCAGAGATACATTGATTTTATTTTAATAGCAGACCTGAATATCGTAAAAACTATTCGGTATACATTCGGTACTATTTGTATATGGCATAAAGGCAATGTCTAGTGCGGAAATCGTTATATTGGGAGGTGGAATTGTCGAGTCCGATTTTATAATATTTATTTAAGAACATATATTATATTTCCACAATAAGCCATGCATATTAGCTAAAATATAAGATATAAGGAATTCCATATACATTTTCGATCTATTACGAGTAGAACCAGAGGAATGCATGTTCTTAATTACTGATATCGATCTTGGTGCTTACTTTTATGTCGCAATATCCCCACCATACGCTTATAATTATAAGGGTTCGATGGATATATTTTTTATCTCGAGGTGTATTGACTATGGAAGATGAGGCTTGTCCGGAAAGTAATAGGACTGATTTTCTTCCGCTGAGACTGTACTTCGGAGCGTGCGCGCACGGACTGGATTCGTTAGAGAGCGTTCCTAGCTAACGAACAGGCGGCTGGTCAGTTGTCTCCGAGCACCTGGAGAGTCAGGATCAACATTTTTGCTCAACGGTACGCCATTAAATTCTGTGTTAAACTCGATAAATCTGCGACAGAGACGTTTGATATGATCAAACAGGTTTACCCAGATGCTGCTTTAGGAAGAAGTGATGTGTTTCGGTGGCACCAAGTTTTTTTGGACGGTTGGGGAGAGGTCGCAGATGAAGATCGGAAGAATGAGCCAATGAGCATAGTCCATCGTGAATTTGTTCTTCTTGGACAAACCGTCAACGCCAAGTTTTACGTGGAAGTCTTCAAGAGAATCAAATGAAGGGTCAATCGGGTCCGACAAGACATCGCAGCTGATTGGAAGTTGCACCATGACAACACCCCGGCTCACACCGCCTTTATTGTGAACAGCTACCTAACCAAGACTGGCATCCCAACGCTTCCGCAGCTGCCCTACAGCCCAGATGAGGCCCTACCGGACTTTTTTTGTTTCCTTGCCTGAAAAGGCCGATGAAAGGTTAGCATTTTGAGACGACAGCATGCAACTCGGCGCTCAAGGCTATTCCGGAGAATGCCTTCCGTGACGCCTTCAATGCTTGGAAATCGCGCTGACAGCGCTGCATCGACGCGGAAGGAGCCTATTTTTAAAGTTTTTAAAGAATTGTAACGATTGGTTCAATAATTTTTTTTTAACTCGACTCAGTCCTTTTAACTTTCCGGACAACCCCTGTATATGGTAAACAGACGAAATCACAATAATTTACAGATATGTATATAGGAATATGCAGTTTTTCAATCTCTACATTTGATTGAATTGAAAGAACATAGTAAAAAACAAGCACCATGATTTAATTTTCAAATAAATTTCACTCGTTAAAATATGAAAATAAAATTAGCTATCTTTGTTTCTCTAAATTTCATTGTTATTCTTCTAAATTTTAAGTAAAGACTAAATTTGGCTTATTTAAATAAATTACTTCTACTTTTAAAGTTAATAAAAATATAAAACAAGGTACAATGGCATCTGAACTCAATATGAATCGTTTAAATTTACCAAACATGGTTGATCGACAGCTAAAAGAGGTCTCTTTGCCCGTTGAAACATACTTTAGTCCAAACATTTTAACGGGAAAGCGCAAAGTTCTTGAGGAGAGACCGCTTAAAACCGAAATAAGCACATCATTCAATAGCATTGTAGCATCTGTACATAATAAACTAAGAAGTACGTAAGTTAGGCATATGTGTAAGGTATGTATGGACCATCAGTGGAACTTATATGCGTATCGTTTTAGATCGGAAAGTTCGAAGAGTTGAGAAACCTGCAATCATCGAAGAAAAATCAACTAATGAGATGCCGGCAGAAACTTCACCACAAAATCCTGCAAACGTTAAATCAGAAATGGTAGAAACTAAAGCAGATCCAAAGGTCAATAGTACGAAACCAACTATACCATTTAAAGCGACTTCCATACCACAAATAAAAGCGGCTCGCGCACAAAAGCAACAACAGCGCATGCGACGTGCAATACATAATTACCAGGATTACAATGATCCCGCAAGTCATAGGCGACTGCTCGAGGTGCAAAAACAAAAAAGAATTCTCGAAGAAATGCTTTTGGAAAACGAGCGAATGGATCGTGATCGTCAAGCTATGGCCTTAGAGATACAAGCGCTGCGGGAATATATGAATGATTTAGGACACAAATTGGATAGCTACTCTAAAAGGTTATCGACGAAACCGATTACGCGCTGTGAGCCTTTGTTGAAACCCAAACTGAATCTAAAGCCACAGCCGTGGAATAGTTTGAGTTCCAGGAAAATACTTAGTCCGATAAGAAAAGCGCATGTACCACAATCAATATTGAAAACTACAAATTCTACACCGAAATCAACAAATCAAGCTAAAAACACAGCAAGTAGCCCCGTGCGACATAATCGTAGTCCGATACGTAATTCACCCAGCCCAGCCCGAAATACAAAGCGTTGAGAAGCAAATTAGTGCCCACATGCATATGTATGTATGTATGATGGACGAAGTTGTTATACAGATAACTCTGCTGAATTTTCGAATGCAGTGCGCCCACAAATGTAGGCTATGGAATATAGTGGCTGATTTAATTGTCGGTGTACCATAGACAACAATTGAAAATAATAAAAAAAATAGTAAAATACTAAAAACCTTGTTCGTTGCCACGTAAAGACATACAAATATACACTTTTTGTTCATATATCATCTATATACCATTGCTTCGAGGTCATATACCCATACATATACAAGTTTGCAATTTCTGAAACCTAGTAGTTGATGGAAAACACGGCATTTAAATTCTTAAACAGTGATTTATTTCAATTAGTTTAGCACTAAAATAGCTGATAGAGGTGTGGTGGTGTATATTAGATACCGGCTAAACCTTGAAAGGTTCACCACCAATCTATTTTACTACCCATATTTAAAACTATCAGATATGTTCACAAATCTGATTGGTGTTAGGTATTGTTACCAAAAGACGAATGATGGTTAATCTGCTTTGGTTTAATGTTCACCGGTATAAATAAACACAAAAATGTAATTTTAAATTTGACCTCTATTCTTAGCTTTTTATATCTCCTATTACATATATATACATTTTTTTTTTAATCAAGCTAAATAATATACTAATACGAGTATAAGTGAAAGCAAATATACCCAAAGAAAACACGACACATATTTTAACGTGCTATCCGAGAAACACTTTGAATATTAATATTATAAATTATTTTTTATAATCAAAATTGATATCATTTAGTATTCATTATATTGTACAATATTATTAATACGAGACCTCACTAAAAACCAAATAAACATGAAATAATTGTATTCTTAAGCTTCATATATTACTAGCATAGGTCTAGGTGGAATCGGCAGTATATGTATTATAGTTGTTGTAAAACTAATCTCAAAGTCTTGAGTTACTATATAGTCAATGCCGACATCGGGTACTTAGAAAGTTTAAGAGCGCATTTGTAAGCAGAAAAGGCTTTCTTAGAAACGAATGCATTTCGTTCGAAAGTGTGAAGGATACCAAGGAAAAAACATACTCGTTAAAGACACGCGTTTTCTGATCGAAAAACTTATGAGGATGTATTGTATTGTAATTCTTCGTCCAAAATCTTTTAGAATTGTATCTCAAAGACTTATGTAAAATTTCATGAAGAACGCTTGAGTAGTTCGCTAGAAATCTTGCCAACCGACTTCAAAAACACAGTTTTGAGAAAAACGCGTTTAGAGATGGCGCACTATTACTCGGCTCAACTTGAAAATTTAGGACAATATTCTAGAGGTATTGTCGAAATTAATAAGACAATAAAAAAATCGATTTTTTGAAACCCGTAAACCCATGTAACCCTTTAATTGGTTCGATCCACTTAAATTATCTGTAAGCGCTTGAAGACTGATAAAATCAGCGTTCCGGCATAAGCAGTTGCTTTTCAGTTACATAGCTGCGATAAAGACGAAAGGCAAATAAGTAACCAATTGACCTCCTATACTACTAGTACTTTTATCCCGAATATATGTAAGTAGATATTATCGTCACTAATCAGTCGTCTGGATAATCATCACCGCGACTTCGAAAAAAATTATCTCACACTCGGTTTTTTCTTTGCAGACGTACATATTACATATGTACTTTTTGATTCAATTTGATAAGATATAATAATTTAAGTCTGCATATATTGTGCGCTATAATAAAAGGTGCATTTTCGTGCACGCTCTTACACGAATAATCGCGGTGATAAGTGCAAAAAGTTTTGCTTTTGTGCATCGTCAATATGTTCACTCGTCAATTGCATAATGCTGATCCCAGCAAAGTAACGAAAATACCAGATCCTCAAGCGCCTAATTACCGAATGGGCGATTATGGTTACGGTAAACAGGGAGTGCGTGTGTTTCAACTGAAGAAGGATGGACCCGTCCACAGCGTGACTGAATTCAAAGTAAACTCACATATGCGTTTGCGCACACACAAAGAATACTACGAAGGTACTTTCTTTTTGCTTTATTATTTATAGCATATAATTCAATGGATTATATTTTGACATTAGCGGACAATACGGATATCATCGGCAGTGATGTGCAGGAGAATACCATTTATGTGCACGCTCAAAGGCATGGCCTGCACACACCTGAAGAATTTGCACTCACGCTTACGCAACATTTCCTAGAGACATATGAGCAAGTCGAAGAGTCAAATTTGATCGTGGAGGAATTGGCGTGGGATCGTTTTGGTGAGCAAGAACACCAGGGCTACTATAAGGGCAAGCAACACAATCACGCCTTCATGCGAAATACGAATGGCACTCATGGTTGTGAAGTTGTGCGAACAAGACGTATGTAACATTTTTAAAAATATTATAAATATATATATATTAAATTCAGATTATTGTGATTTTCTTTCTAGAGGGTCCAGCACTTCTGATTGGCACTTTTTATGGTTTGCGCGTCGTAAAGACCGCTCGTGCGCCGTTCACCGGCTACGTGAAGGGTGATATGTTCTCCGAAGGCGATATGGACGATCGCATCTTATGTACAGATATAAATGCGCGTTGGCAGTACTCCAAAGTCGTTGATATCGATTTCAAGACACATTGGTTGAAAGTACGTGACTTGATATTGCAATCGTTTGCTGGTGATCCAGAGGAAGGTGTAATCATCACTAGTGTCCAATATGCGGCGTATGTTGCAGAACGTGCTGTGCTCGATGCAATGCCCGAGATTTGTAGCATTTCTATAAGCCTTCCAAATTATAAACATTTTCCTTTCGATTTCTCACGTTTTCCGCCGATCGAGCCAAAAGCTAATGTCATCATTGCAAATCCAGCAGATACGCCATTGGGCTTGGGATATGCGCAATTGGACCGTTTGGAAAAATGAAAGCAAGCAAAAAAAATTATATTATTTCTATCGATTCAATTGTATTTAAGGGGATACTTTTATCATTTTTATATTTAATTGGATATACATATGTATATAGGTACATTGGTTATTGGTGGAAATAAATTCCTTACATAGGATTGCTAATTATTTGTTAAGTAAATTTTATTTATAGCGTTGCTCTTCGAGGATGGCTTAAAATTAGTCAAAAATTGTCTGTTGAGCGCACACTACAGATAGATGTAGAAGACATGACAAAAACCTCTAGAAAGTGTATTCATTCAATCTGCAGCTTAATTGATTCGATCTATTGAAATTCCCTATAAGCGCTTGAAGAGTGATAAAATCGACGCTACAGTGTATAGTAAGCAGTTACTTTTCAGCATCAACCACCAACATCAACGTAGTGAAATGAATACCGAATACGGTGAACGCAGTGGTCACCCAAAAGAAGTTGTTATCGACGAAAAAATCAAACAGCCCACAAATTAATTTTTGATGACCATAAAGTTGCTCGAGATTGCAGACACTCTAAAGATATCAACTCACTTTTGACCAAAAAAAAAAACGAGTTGATGATACGTAACTGTGTTTGGAGATGTTCAAGTGCAATAAGCTCGAGTTTTGGCGTCGATATGTGACAAGGGATGAAACATGGCTCCATAATTTCACTCTGAAGTCCAGTCTTCCAAGTGGACTGCTCACGCAGAACCCGGAGGTCTTCGTCTTCCTCTGCTTTCCCCAGCGAGTACTGAGTCGAATACTTTCAGAGCTAGAGTGTTTTCATCCATATGGACGACATGACTTAGCCAGCGCAGCCACTATCTCTTAATTCGCTGCGCTATGTCAATGTCGTCGTATAACTCGTACAGCTCATCGTTTCATCGAATGCGATATTCGCCGTAGCCAATGCGCAAAGGACCATACATTTTCCGAAGAACCTTTCTCTCGAAAACTCGTAGCATCGAATCATTAGATATTGTCATCGTCCATGCCTCCACGCCATATAGTAGGACGGGAAAAATTAGTGACTTGTAGAATTTGGTTTTTGTTCGTCGAAAGAGTCTCAATTGTCTACTCATTCCGAAGTAGCACCCGTGGGCAAGAGTTATTCTTCGTTGGACTTCGAGGCTGACATTGTTGTTGGTGTTAATATTGATTCCAATATAGACGAAATTATCTCCAACTTCGAAATTATGATTATCAACAGTGTCGTGGGAGCCAAGTCGCGAGTGCGACGACTGTTTGTGTGATGATTGGAGATACTTCGTCTTGCCCTCGTTCACGATCAGACCCATTTGCTTTGCTTCCTTATCCAGTCGGGAGAAATCAAAAGGTACGGCGCGGATGTTGAGGCCAATGATATCAATATCATTGGCATACGCCAGCAGCTGTACACTCTTGTAGAAGATTGTACCTACTCGATTATGTTCTGCAGCTCGAATTATTTTCTTCAGCTGCAGATTGAAGAAGTCGCACGATAGAGAGTCGCCTTTTCTGAAACCTTTTTTGGTATCGAACGGCTCGGAGAGGTCCTTCCCAATTCTGACGAAGCTTTTGATATTGCTCAACGTCAGTTTACACAGCCGTATTAGTTTTGCAGGGATACCAAAGTCAGACATCGCGGCATAAAGGCAGCTCACTTTCGCGATGTCAAAAGCAGCTTTAAAATCGACAAAGAGGTGGTGTATGTCGATCATCTTTTCACGGGTCTTTTCCAAGATTTTACGCATGGTGAATACCTAGTCAGTTGTTGATTTCCCAGGCCTAAAGCCACACTGATAAGGTCCAATCAGTTTGTTGACGGTGGGCTTTGATCTTTCACACAATATGCTCAATAGAACCTGAATGCGCGGATTGTGGATTGGGCAGTGCACACTTAAATTTAAATCCTTGGGCATGCTTTCTTCCGACCATATTCTACAAAGAAGCTGATGCATGCTCCTTATCAGTTCTTCGCCAGCGTGTTTGAATAGCTCGTTCGGTATTCCATCGGCTCCCGCCGCTTTGCTGTTCTTCCGACGGATAATTGCTATTCGAACCTCTTCATGGTCTGGCAATGGAACGTCTGCTCCATCGTCATAGATTGGGGTTAGCGATTATTCGATCGTTTGAAAGACGAAATCGTCGAAAGCAGTCATATTTGAAGAAAAAAGTGCTGTTTCACCTAGCCAATATACCGTGTCATAAGTCACTGAAAACGATGGAAAACTGAATTCTCCAGATCTGGCCAACATCGCCTATACCCTGTTCTCAGAAAATTTCGTCGAATGAAGGAGGTGAACGCGGAAACTAAGGACTATTTTGAGCAAAGAACAAGTTCTACTACAAAAATCATAATCGAAAGGTAGGCTGGGGACTTTTCAATTGACGTGATATACAACTGGTACTTTTATCTAAAATAAAAGTAGATAAAAGTATCATCATCACTAATCAGTATAGTAATCATCATAGGTTATCATCACCGCGATTTCGAAAAACATTTATTTCACTTTCGGGTTTTTCTTTGTATGTGCATACATTAGTACTTTTTGATTCAATTTGATAAGATATCATAATTTAAGTATGCATATGTTGTGCGCTATAATAAAAGGCGTCAAGTAGGTACTACAGCATTTTTGGCAATGTTCTTACACGAATAAACACGGTTTTGCTGTTGTGTTGTCAAGATGTTCACTCGTCAATTGTATAATGCTGATCCCAGCAAAGTTACGAAAATACCAGATCCTCGAGCGCCTAATTACCGAATGGGCGATTATGGTTACGGTAAACAGGGAGTGCGTGTGTTTCAACTGAAGAAGGATGGACCCGTGCACAGCGTGACTGAATTCAAAGTAAACTCACATATGCGTTTGCGCACACACAAAGAATACTACGAAGGTACTTGCTTTTTCATTATTATTTATAGCATATAATTCAATGGATTATATTTTGACATTAGCGGACAATACGGATATCATCGGCAGTGATGTGCAGGAGAATACCATTTATGTGCACGCTCAAAGGCATGGCCTGCACACACCTGAAGAATTTGCACTCACGCTTACGCAACATTTCCTAGAGACATATGAGCAAGTCGAAGAGTCAAATTTGATCGTGGAGGAATTGGTGTGGGATCGTTTTGGTGAGCAAGAGCACCAGGGCTACTATAAGGGCAAGCAACACAATCACGCCTTCATGCGAAATACGAATGGCACTCATGGTTGTGAAGTTGTGCGAACAAGACGTATGTAACATTTTTAAAAATATTTTAAATATATACATATATTAAATTAAAATTATTGTGATTTTCTTTCTAGAGGGTCCACCACTTTTGATTGGCACTTTTTATGGTTTGCGCGTCGTAAAGACCGCTCGTGCGCCGTTCACCGGCTACGTGAAGGGTGATATGTTCTCCGAAGGCGATATGGACGATCGTATTTTGTGTACAGATATAAATGCGCGTTGGCAGTACTCCAAAGTAGTTGATATCGATTTCAAGACACATTGGTTGAAAATACGTGACTTGATATTGCAATCGTTTGCTGGTGATCCAGAGAAAGGTGTAATCATCACTAGTGTCCAATATGCGGCGTATGTTGCAGAACGTGCTGTGCTCGATGCAATGCCCGAGATTTGTAGCATTTCTATAAGCCTTCCAAATTATAAACATTTTCCTTTCGATTTCGCACGTTTTCCGCCGATCGAGCCGAAAGCTAATGTCATCATTGCAAATCCAGCAGATACGCCATTGGGCTTGGGATATGCGCAATTGGACCGTTTGGAAAAATGAAAGCAAGCAAAAAAAATTATATTATTTCTATCGATTCAATTGTATTTAAAGAGCTACTTTTATAATTTGTGTAAAATTTGATATACATATGTTCATATGTATATACATATGTAGGTATATTGGTTATTGGTTGAAATAAATACTTTATGTAGGTTGGCTAATTATTTGTTAAGTAAATATGATTTATAGCAGCTATCCATGGACAGTCTGTTGCTCTATTAATATCTAAAGAAGAATGATCGTTCAAGAGATACTCTAAATAAGTTTACTATTACATATTTACAAAGCAGTCGCTTATCCAGGGGTCATTTTTCTCATTGGCTAAAGTTGTCGGTACTGTATGCGCTGAAAAAGACTTTAAACTAACGCTGAAAGAACGCTTGTTGATGTCAATTACGGCCTCTCCATACAATTTTTGGTAATGCAAGTAATGTACTTTATTGACCGTACGACCCTGTGGCAAGAGGTAAAACTGAAGAAAACGGTTAGCAAATCCATTGCATTCGATCTTACTTGGCGCGCCTTTTTCGATATTGGCTAATGCGGAAACTACCAAAAGGATGACTGAGCTTTGCTTTCCACGTCATAACCATAAAACCATGATTGGTTACCAGTTATGACCCTCTGGAGCCGATCTGGGTCATATCGAACTAAGTCAAACACCTTCTGAGTAATGTCTACGCGACGCTGTCGAAGGTGAGCAATTTCGGCAGATTCAGATTCCCTATGTATAACACATATCAATCCATTGCTTTACATCAACGGAATTTTTTTCTATCAGGGAATAATGTTTTATGAAAACACGAAATTATTAGCAGAGGTAGCTTTACTTCGAGACCGATAACTGGGGAACCATTCTGTTTTGTTTGTCAATGTTTATGGCTATTTTTAAATCATTCGATTAATCACGACCTATACTCATCTACTAACCGATGATTTTTTTTTTAACATGAATCTTTTAATTATTAGATTTTCGGTTTTAAGCAAAGAATACTGTAGTCTAACACGTTGTAAAAATGTACACCTTTTCGGTTAGGCTATATACTTAATTATATACATAAACCGCTGCAATGTCTTTTTTGTGACGCTATAACTTATCACATTCCATTTACATATGTACTCTCCTTTCATTCGTTTCTCTTTGGAGCGCTCGTATTTGTTGTACAATCCGTTAGCTCTTGCAAATTTACACACGTCTTACACTTAATGATATACTATGAAAAGAAAAATCATAAAAAGATAATTGTAGATTGCAGACATATGTTGCTCTGATAAAATTGCTAATGGAAATGCATATTTACTTTTATTTCCAATTAATTATCTCCTTACAAGTGGTAAGTAAATGTGTGACAGATTATTACAAGCACTCCAAAAAATATATATATATCCTCTTTCATTTGAAGTGCTTAAGCCAAGTACGACCTGATGCCGCTAATGCAGTGCCCTTTGCACCCGCCACACCACCGATACTATCGAAATGCGCGCCCAAATCCCCCACAAGTGTGCCGAAAAATGCATTGCAATTTCGTTTACCTTTCATGGATATGAATATACAAAATGAGCATAACTTGCATATTATGCATGAAATTTCGAGGGAACAAATTTTTGTCCTGCATGGCAACGAGTTATATGTATTGATCGTAAGCGGAGCGGAAAAGCGTTTATCCTTGGCTGGGGTGTTAGCTGGTGGTGTGCGGCATCATGAACCCATAGCAGCGGAGGTAAGAGTGAAAACTATTTACGCATGTGTCTAGACAATTAATTGCATAAAACTAAATTTATTTTAAAGGTGATTGCTTGGCGCAATTATTTGCTGCTTGTTGTGGCTTTGGAAGAATATTTGGAGATTTATCAATTGAATGCCGTCGTATTGGCGCAAAATGCTGAGGCGGCAAAATTATTCCAAGTTAACAAAGAGACTATAACGAGTTTCGAACCAATACAACAGCTAACCATAAATGGTAGATTTCGTAAACTTTTCCTCTTCAGTGCTGACGAGGGACAAATCATGCTTTTAACGGCCGTGAATTATACAAAACTACAATCAAAATTACGGTACGTATGGCTGCTAATCTCTCCGTTACCGCTTCCTAAAAAAAATATTGGGATAAGCAAGTCTTCCAAATTTTTTTTAGAGGCGTGCTTTCCCATTTTCCCGATTAAACGAAAGTTGTGAGCTCTTGTAAACAAAGGTAGATCAACATCCAAAAGAACTCTTCAAAGTGTTAAATCTTCAATGGGTTTGTCCGGAAAGTAATAGGACTGATTTTCTTCCGCCGCAACTGTACTAGAGGGCATTCCTAGTGTTTCTGTGAGTGGTGCAAGCCGAAAATGCAGCGTTCGTTTGAGCAGAGGTACGCGATTAAATTCTATGTGAAATCCGGTAAATCAGCGACAGAGACATTTGATATGATCAAGCAGGCTTACCCAGATGTTGCTTTAGTAAAAAGTGGTGTGTTTCGGTGGCGCCAGACCTTTTTGGAGGGCTAGGAAGAGGTTCAGAAGAATTAGCAAATCCAAAGTGAAAACGATGCTCATTGTCTTTTTTGACATCAAAGGGATCGTCCACCATGAATTTGTTCCTCCTGAACAAACCGACAACGCCAAGTTTTACGTAGAAGTCTTCAAGAGACTCAAACGAAGAGTCAGTCGGGTTCGACAAGATATTGCAGCCGGTTGGAAGTGGCACCAGGAAAACGCCCCGGCTCAAACCACCTTTATTGTGAACAGCTGCATAGCCAAGGCCGTCATCCCAACGCTTCCATAGCTGCCTTACAGCCCAGACTTGACCCCCGGACTTTTCTTTTGTTTTCTTGCCTGAAAAGGCGGATGAAAGGCAAGCATTTTGAGACGACTGAGGGGATCCAAGCAGCATGCACCTCGGTTCTGAAGGCTATTCCGTAGAATGCCTTCCGTGATGCCTTCAATTAACTCAGTCCTATTACTTTCCGGACAAACCCCGTTGCTTATATGATTCTCTGAAAAAAATGTTGGTTGCTTTGACGGAACAGGTCTCAGTGTCCATCTACTAGCTTAACATCACTTCAGTGTATATTAATTATGATTGTTTTGTCTGCAGTACATATGAATGGTCGAATACGTTCTTTGAGTTAGTGGAGGATCTTACAATACCAGCTATACACGTGTTGAAAGTAATTGGCACGACACCGAAATTTTTGCTTAGTGGACGTCTTATAAAACATCAGGGCCGGGTATTTATTATAAAACTAAATTTTTACTAAACACAATAAATTATAATAAATAATTACTAAACAATTGCTTCCTTAGACTATAGTCGTTGTTTACGAAGTTAGCACAACAGATTTGCATTTACGCAATCGTCAGACACTCACGATACTCTCGACCACCATACATGCTTACACTTTTCATGGGCGAAATTATCTGATAGGGTGTGCGGCACAACAGCAGAAATGCAATAGTTTTTGGATGAAGCGTGATGAGACACAATTCTCTCCCTATCGACAATTCAATGCTAAAGAATTGACCTTCGAACGCTTCGGTGCGGGAAAGCATTTTTTGGTTGGTACAAACCAGAGAGCCGTTAATGTTTATCCGAATGCGCGTATGGACTGCTATGCGAGCTACACGGCAAAAGAAAGCGATGTCAGTGAAATAATAACCCATGTGAGTTCGCAGAATGAATCGCTTGTATTGCTCAGTTACCGGCGCCCGTTTAACACCTTGTTGCGCATTTTCGAAGTTGACGCGGCGGATGGCCAGAGGTTGGGTGCGCCGTTGTCAATGAATGAAACTCTGCTCGAAGGTCAGGTTACTTAGTTTGCCTATTTGTTTTTATTTTAACTAAATACAAATTTCAGATTTAAATATACTACAACAACACCGGCACGAGTTCGAAGGCACCGTGCAACGTCTTCGCAGTTTGTTGTTGCAACGTAAAGCCGCTATGGACGCCTTTCGCAAAGCTGCTCTTATTCTACGTCCTAAAATTAAGACATTGAAAGCGCCTCATCCGGTTCGGCTACAAGTGGGCAATATAGGCATTGTTAAAATTGTGGCTGAGTCACTACAGAGTCCACTGCAATTATTGAAGCGAGTGGAGGAATTACGTGCGCCCCAACGTAGTGCGCGTTTCATGCGCGCAGCACATCAAAAACCTGGTTTTGTATTAGATATCCCGCCTGTGGCACGGATTCGTCGCCTGCATGTCGGTAATCTTTTGTACAATGGCTCACTTCTACCCGGTAGGTTACAATCAATGCAACAACAAGTTGTGAAAACCTTATACATTATAACTTGTTTCTCAAACAGGTTTCCACTTGGATAATACGTCAAGTACACGACAACCTATACTCTCCATACGTACCGCAATACGCACTAAAGTGCTGAGCACATCGCAATTACTGACACGGCAATCGTTTCAAACTCGACGTGAAAGTTCTGAATTATCACGCCTTGCACCTCTCAAGGTGGGCGATCTAAGCGTGAAGCGCATTAATAATGTTTCAGTAAATGAATTTTTCAACTCGTTGTTTTTACGAAATCGCGATCGCAAACTGAAAGGTGTTCTCAAACTGCAAGGTGAAGCGAAAGTGGACTCATTATGGACGCCAATACTAAATGATTTAGTGGTAGCCCAACTTTTCAACCTAAAGGAGCCACAGGTAGTAAGCTCGAAAATAATGATAGACACAATAAATGCGAGGGAAATGCACGCGGATTTGGTAAATGGCTTAAATTTTACCGAAGATATAGCGTTTAGTGGCCGAGATGATTTAATTGAAGGTAATCCACATTCGTGTTATTAGACTTCAATTCATACCTATAAATTAACTAACGCTATATATGTATATTACGACCCCATTTAAATATATTTGTCTAATGAGTACAAGGTTTGTCGGAAAGTAATAGGACTGAATCGATTTAAAAAAATTTATTCAAAAATAGGCTCCTTCTGCGTCGATACAGTGCTGCGAGAACGATTTCCAAGTTAGATTTTTTGTAACCATCTTCAAGCACGCCTTGCGCATGTTTAAGTGCTCCGTCACAATGTCATGAACCCCAGATTTTGATAAATTTAACTTCTGGGCATTTAAACGAATACTTAGTCGACGGTCTGAGTTTAAAACTTTGCGCACACGAGTCACATTGTCGGTGTTTGTCGAAGTCGCAGGGCTTCCAGCACGGTTTTCATCAGCGACCTCTTCCCGGTCCTCCATAAAAGCCTGGTGCCACCGAAACACACCACTTATTGCTAAAGCAACATTTGGGTAAGCCACTTTGATCATATCAAACGTCTCTGTCGCAGATTTACCGAGTTCCACACATAATTCAATCGCGTACCTCACACCACAGAAACACGTTGCGCTCGGAGAAAACTGACCAGCCGCTCGTTCGTTAGCTAGGAACCCTCTCTACCGAATCCAGTCGGTGCGCGCACGCTTCGAAGTATAGTCGCGGGGGAAGAAAATCAGTCCTATTACTTTCTGGACACATTTTGAATATGCTAGAGTAGTTTCTTCTGAAGTAGTAGTATTATAAAGAATACTTAATGCTTAGTCATATAAAATTTTGAATTTTAATCCCTTAAGGTCCTGTTGAAATTAAACACATGAGCATAGCCGGTGATCTAATAGTTGATTATCAACCGAAAGTGGAGCGTGGCAGCGATGATACGGACTTACAGTTTCAACAATTCTACACAGGCAAAGTAATCATTAACGGCACTTTAACGGTGGATAATTTAAAACTTGATAAAAGCATGTCAACGGAGGTTTTTGTGAGTGGTCAAGCTTTTGCAGAGTCGACACTGAGAGAGACGTACTTGCTACAAAATACACCACAGGTATTGAGATTTTAATTATATACTATATACTCAAAGTTAATATTTTGTAGAAAGTAAGCTAAATTTTCACTATAATTCCGCATTCGCTTCTTTCTTTTACTACATAGGATATAAGTACAGCTGTACATTTTGGTAATGCTAAAGTAACCATACCTAAATTTACAAGCAAATTTTTAAATGACCACCCCACCACACAACATTTACTCGCCAGTGGTCACCAAATGTTAGAGGCGCCACTTTTACTCATATTTATGCAAGCCAAAGTAGATGGTGACGTTATCTGTAAGAGATACAAGTCAAATTTACTGGAATTATCCGAGGATGTCGTGCGTCGTGGCGACTCAGCAATTTTAACTGGTTTCAAGATATTCGAGGCACCACTTACCGTAGAACACATAACGGCAGAGAAGTTAAAAAATGTGTCCACAAATGACTTAGTTTTGAAGTCGCAACTGAAGAATGAATACCATTTCTTTGGTAACAAATCTTTCGATAGATTGGCGGTTACCAAAGACACATTTGTGGAACAGCATTTAAATTACACCTATTTGAATGGCATAAATTTGAACGCACCATTAAAACGTGATCACTTTTTCAAGCATCTGTATCTGCCATACCAACTACAAGCAACTAACATCGTTCTACATAAGATCAATGGTATCTCCTTCGATAAGATCTTCGACAGGTTGTCCGTGGAGAATGAAAAACTTGTGCTGCATAAGGACTTATTAGTCAAGGGCAATGTGGAATTCCTCGAAAACTTGCAAGTGGATACCATAAATGACATAAAATGGACGGACTACATAGCGGATTTAGTGCGCAATAATGAGAATGCGGTAATAAATGGTTCCACAATATTTACGCAAGGACTAACTGTGAAAAAGACACTAAAAATGTCTCTAATAAATAGCATTGATATGAGTGATGTCTTCAGCAATGTGCTCTTAAAGTCCAAACCTCAGCAAATAACCGGCAACTATACTTTTGGCAATTTGCGCTTAACAAATCTGGACGTCAAGACGATAAATGATGTATCCACAAAGACTTTTATCGATACGCGCACCGAAGAGGTCAGCTTGGCAGGTGATCTAATCTTACCAAAACTCACTGTACAAGGCGATGTGAATGGCAAATTCGAAAGCTCGTTTCGTTACGCTTCTCTCAATGAGCGGATGCAGCAGCTGCCCCAGAGACGTTGGCGCAAGCTGGTTGTGCACGGTAATGCATATTGGAATGAGTCTGTTGCCAGCAGCACGAAACAATACGAGATGTTGCAATACCTTTATAGACATGCGGTGCGACGCAGCGGCGATCAAGTGATTTCGGGCACGGTCTATATGACACAGCCGATAATAAGTAGAATGCGTACGCGCACGACATTTCCTAAAGATGTGGATCTAAACTACATAGCCCGTGATTGCCTTTTAAAGAATACTACGACACCGCAGACCATAACCAGCGGCAAGTTGTTTCATAAACCGTTGCGTTTACAGCGTGCTTTGGTGAACGGTCCATTGCGTGTTACTACATTGAATACGATCGATGTGCAACGTTTTCATGCGTCCCTATATCGCATTTCTAGTGATATGCCGATCGAAGGTCCTTTGTATTTCAAGATACCACCCATCGTCGGACAGCTGCTAGTGCAGGGTCTGGTTAATGGCATGCCTACCGCGCAAATATATACCACCTCGAATGGTTTGATGCCACCAGTAAAGTTGTATAGCTTAGTGGTTGATGAGGAACTAGAAATTGGTGATGTGAACGATTTGAGTCTTGATTATTTGCTGTCGAAACGCATAAGGCTGAACGGCGAACCACAGGATGTAGAAGGCTTCTTGGTATTTGAAAACCTGATTTTAAAGAATGAAACTATGCTGCAGTCAATAAACGGCATACCAATCGATGATATGGTGTTCAAGGAAAGTGGTCATGTACAAGTGATTGATGGACAAAAGGTGATTGAAGGCAATCTTATTTTCAATGGACCTGCGCATGTTTTAAAATTAAATGGTGAACGTTTGATAGACATGTATAAACAGAGCATTTTCACAGCGGCTAACTATCATTTCGATAATCTCACCATTGACCAAGGCACATTTGTAAAGGGTTTGGTGTTAGTTGGCAACATGCCGATGAAATCTAAGTTTAGAACCATGCACACTGATAAGATAAGTGAAAAACTTGAAGATACGCTACAAGTGGAGGCAGATCCAGAAGACTTCATTGAGCTGGAAGATGATGCCGCCTTTCGCGAAGAATTAACCGATGTCGTGAACGAGTTGTCCGCACTGCTTAGCACACAGAATGCAAGTTTGAGCCATCACAATAATGTCAGCCAGCAACATTTGCTTTATCTGGATTTCGATTTCAGCACGGAAGTGCTGAAGCATTATGCTAACGAAAGCGTGGATGAGACCTTTCTCACTGATCTGCAACACATATCTATGTGCGAACATCGACTGCTACAGGTGCAGTTCGCTGCAGAGAGCCGTCGTCTGTTCATCACCAATGTGACCACCAGCTATTTGACAGCGCGCACCGACACCATATGGGTGAAGGCACAAAACTATTGTGGCGATCGCTATAAAAAGGTGAAAAGTAAAGTAACGGTGACTGGTCGTAAAGTTGCGAAAGTTTTTGGCATGAAAAAGTTCATAGAGAGCGTAGAATTATTTGTGAGCGACAAGCAGCACACGTTCCTGCTGCTGCATGCCGTCGATGAGACACGTAATCGTAATGAGGTGCGCGTTTTGCGCATCAACGATGAGCGCGACGATATCGCAGATTGGCAAACGATACCGTTTGGTATGGGCAAGTCCATGCGTCTGTTTAAGTTCAAAAATTTTACAGCATTACTTAGCAATGCGGTGGTGAACAATCAGCAGGTAGTAACCATTTATCATTTCAACCCTGAAACGGAACACTTCAAGCTCGCACAAGTCATTGACGGTCCATATGATGTGTTGGAGATGGTAGCGGTGCAACCACAACGCTATCAATTGCTTCTAAGTTGCCACAAATGCCATAACGTCAACGTTTACGAATTGACTCGCGAAAGTGTGAGCTCGTATAAGCTACTGCAAATCATAAAATTGCCAATGCGCATAGATAAGTTGCATACATTCACCATGGGCGATGGTGAACTGTTCCTTTTGACTTTGGGTGAGCAGCAACAAGATTTCTATCATTTGCACAGATATGCTTTCATAGAGGGTTGGGTGCACAGCACTTTCGGATATTTCCGGAATATACAACTGGCTGTACCGCTGAGTGGCATGTTGTCATCTTCAAGCGGCAATGATTTGTTGCTATTGCTGTGCGATGGTGATGAGAGCGGTAGATGCAACGCAGTGCGTGCATTTACACAACAATCGTTATAATTTATTAACTCGCTTTTTCTTTTTTTGTTTGTAAATATATATGTATGTATATGTTGAGCTAATATTTTTGAATGTTTAAAAATAAAATAAGATTTACGAGAAAATAAAAAAAAAAAATATTTATGTAACCATGGAAGCGGAAATATACATAAACCATGTCATTAAAAAAATTCAGCCAAAAGTTTTATTTTTTAAAAGTCACATACTAAGGTGTTAGAAAAGTAAATGTGAAGTTCTACTCTCGAATCTTGAGGGAAATTAGTCCATACTATTTCATACAATGTGCGGCCGGAAGCAGTCGTTACTGTTCTTAATGCCTCTATTAACCTTTCTAAGTTCCCCCGCACTATTTCACTCCGCCGCGATAGTTTTTTCGCAGAAAGCCACGGAAAGTTCTTTGCGAAAGAACTGTCGACCACGCAAAATGAACCTCAAGTATAAGTAGTATATTAAGTATCTCTGCGAAAGAGTTGTCGTGGCCGAGTGGAATAGTGCAGGTGAACTACGAAAGTTCGATAGAGGGGCTCCGCAAGGTGGAGTTCTGTCTTCTTTACCCTGGATCTCAGTGGTAAATGACCGATTAAATGAACTCGAGGGACGCGGCGGTCGGGTAATAGCTTATGCTGCCAATCAAAATAAAACTGAACTGATTTTATTCACTATGGCGTATAAAATCTTAAATCCACTCCTACCCTCATTGGCGAGCTCTGTACTTTACTCTGTCGAATAGGTGAAGTACTTGAGCCTCATCCTCGATAGAAAGCTATCTTGATGAGAGGGTGAGGAAAGCATTGCTTATGTTGTTGTAACGGAGATACTGGGAAGCGGTGTGGTCTCACACCAAAAGTTGTCGTTAGGCTTTACAAAGCCATAGCCAGTACTTTTGTTAATTTGTTTGGTACCCGGCGCTCGGTGAAGCCACACTCGCTAAATAGTTAGTCTGCATTCAACGAGCGGTATCAGTGGTACACTATCTACAACTCTAACGATGGTACTTAATGCCATTTTACATATAGCACGGAGGGACATAGAATGCAAATGCATTGCCACAAAGGTTGCTATTAGACACCGGGAAACTGGGCACAAGAAGGTTCCCAGAGAGGAACATTCTGAAATCCTCTCTCAGTTCGACTGCTATCTAACTAACTTGATAACTTGTACCACTGCACGAGGGAATCTACTCCACCAAAATACCTCCCATTGTTATGCGGTTGGGGCAGAGTCGCTGGAGAAGACGCGTAGTGAGCTATGCGGTTGGGGCAGAGTCGTTGGAGTAGATACGCAGTGAGCTTTTTCGTGAACGGATCGAAGATCAAAGGAAAGGTAGGAGGGGAAGACATAAAAGGAAGCTATCAATCAACTCTTGTTTCCGACTGTCAAAACACTGTAGTATTTTTCAAGCAGAAGCAGGAGCCATCATAGTAGTACAGATGCACTTCTCCGAAGCGCAGCTTCCACCCCTGTAGCAGAGTCGCTTTGAGCTCGCTGACTGAGAACTCTTAGCTAGAATGGAGTAACTTTCAGTCACGGTCAAAATTCAAGCGGTATAAGGTCTACATAAGAAGAAGAGATGGTGAAATGAGCTGTCACCATCGAATAAACCAAGTTTCTTTTAAGAGTTTCGTTCAAATACGTGGTCCTGAGAAGGGTTTAGCTTCTTATAAAAAAACGACAGCTAAATCTATGTACGTATATTTATTTTGAAAAAAAAAAACTGTAAGCTTATAATAATGCTAGAGAAAAGTACTAAAAAACTTAAAAATTTTTTTAATGACTTTCACAAATGACTTTTTAGATCCTTTCTTGCTAACTGCGCATAAATGGTGCCATGTGGCTTATCGGTTGGAATAAAGACTTCATTATTCTCACCAGGCACAACACTTTGGAATGGTTTCGTATCGAAATTAAAGTAGTGCTTGTTCGGCAGAGTCATCGAAATGACCGACACTTGCGGTATAACATCAAGTACCTCCTTTTCAGAGAGATATAGCGTATTTTGTACTGACACCGAAGATACGCCAACATTTGGATCGCCAGCGAAATTTCTAATGATGATATTCTTCACTTTATTCCAAGTTTGGCAGAATTTCACATCATCGATATTGGAATATTCCCAACTGCAATCAACTACGGTGCTGAAAAGGCGATCATATTGATCAGGTAACGTGCGAAACTCGTCATTTACGAAATTGACAAACGACGACTGAGTAGTCTTCAGTACGCGTAGACCTTTAATGCCGCTGATGACAGTCTGTTTGGGATCTGCATGTAGGAGAACGCAAGAGTTAGAAAAAGAGAGTGAAAAATAGAATCTAATAGGAATAAGTAATGTGCGGTGCAATTTCAAAAATTAGACTAAAAATCAAAAGTATTATGCTTATTGGCACTTACCCGTGCGTCTCAGCACGACATCACAGTAGCGCTGCGCTATCGGTGTAAAAATGAAGGCGTGATTGTGACGATGACGATTGTTGATCGATGTGTAATTGTCATCACAAATGCCGCTGTCCTCTTGTGCGATGCGCTCCCAAGGATACTCCTCGACATGTACGTGTGCCTCGGCAACATGTGAGTACTTATTGAGAAAGTGATTGGCCAGCAGCAATGCAAACCTTTCGGGATTTTCAATACCGTATTTCTTAGCTAGCAAGTAAACGGTGTTCTTCTGCGAATCGGTGGCCACAATATCTGAGTTATCACCTGGTTGAAATGGAAAGCATACACATAATTGGATTATATAGAATTCACTGGCACATTATTGAGGTTTTAGTAGCGGACTAGTTGGTATGCTAAGCAACACTGAGTTTCCTTCTTATGTGTCACATGCTTGAAGGTGTTTCTGTGCTTACCGTGATAGTAATCCTTTTGACTGTATAACTTCAAATGTGTGCCCACTTCGAATTCTTTTATCGAGTGCACCGGCCCATTCCTCTTAACATGCAAGACTTTAACACTATCCTTGCCATAGCCATAATCGGAGATCGTATACTGGTGTGGTGTGTTCGACGTCGCTGCCGGTTGTACTTCGGGCGTTGTGATGTGACTTTGAATTGGTCTCGCAAACATTTTTGCTGTTGATCCTTACTTGTGTAGTTAACAAAATTGGACACGTGTTGCTTATAATCCGCGCAATTAATCGCAACTGCGTTTGCGACGATATTTTTGGAATAACAGTTATACGCTGATGGAATCAGTTTGATAGAGTTGTCAGACTCTGACTGCGTACATGTTGCATTTGTGCTAATTTATATAAGTTTATTGAAGATGTATACATACATACATACGAAGAAGATAGACGAGCGACTTTAAACGAATGAATCTTGTTTATATATCTACTTCCAGTCCAGTGATAAGCAGGCATGATTAACTTAGTGATATGGAAGTGAAGATAAAAACTTATATCACGCATATTATGAGACATAGCAACAATGTATACTATATGGCAGGTGTAAATAATAGCGAAAATAATAAGGAAAAAATGCAAAGTATTGCAAGTAATTTAATCCATAAGTCCGAGATGATTTGACAATTAAGTGCAGTGAACGGGCATAATAGCAGGCGAATGTCATATAGGTTGCTCTTTGCGTCCTGTTAGAACAATGCCATCACAAAGGACACAATAGCAGCTCATCAGCCGACTGTGTGTGTGTGTAACAATAATAATAGTCCCGCACAATGGTAGGCAAATTGATTGAGCACAGTTTGAGCCTTTAAATGGCTGTCGCAAAACCGTTAGCGTCGCTGTTGTTGCTGTGAATCCTCTGGCAACCTACAAAGTTCAAGTTCGCACGTAATCAAATGTGTACGTGTGTTCCAGTTGTGTCTACCTACAGTTAAATACATGCCCATCTTTCTCCTTGCGATATCAGTGTCACCGTCTGTCATTGTTGCTGATTGTTTACAGTTTGTAGCTTATCTGCATGTAGAAGCATATATCCCTATGTACTAGTAACTATGTGTGTGTTTTGTTTTCTTAAGTGCAAATGTAAATAGTAGCGATGCCTCTTATTAGTACTTGACTTTCTATAATTATTATTTTCGATGTTGAAAGCACTTGTCGCGCATTAAGCTTTCACACTTTTTCACGTACGCACACTCATACATATATACATATATATATAAATTCATAGACATAACCGCATATATTCCTAAATATTTACTGAAGTGTGGACTGGCTCGCTTGCAATGTTTATCCTGTGATAAGATTAGCGCAATTTTAAATATTTTGATAAGTATGTTGATTTCAAAACAAATCTTGTATTCAAATGTATATGTACAGAGATTTTATTTTGTTTACATGCATGTAAAACTCACTTTCCGGTAATTTATGCCAAGTTGCGGGTAGCAAGTTTAGGAGACTAAAGTACAGTGCAGCCCAAAGTGATAATGATAAACGATTTTGTTAGTAACTGGCTTCGGGTTAATGATGCTTTACTCAACTGATCATATATGACCCAGACTGAGAAAAAATCAGTTTTTAAAAGCTTCGACTGAGATGGCCTTTAGTGTCTTCAGCGAATTTTGAATTTTTAAGAAATTCTTTCGGTTTCGCGCAGCTGGGTTTTTGGAGCGCCATTGCCTATAGTGTTGGACAGCTTAGACTTCATGTCAGAACCCCAATCAATTTCTTATCATTAGTAATGTTGCGTTTCATTAATGTAGGGTCCTTAGCTGTTAGTAATCACCTTGCCGACCTCTATTCAACGTTGTTTTTTTTTCAAAAGTATTAAACAAAATATATTGAACCGATTGATAAGAAAGAATTTTCTATCTCTCTGGTGCCAACACGGTGATTTGTGAACACTGTTTCTTTAAATTTTCAATGTTATCGTCTTTAACAGAGGTTGATGAACGACTCGCATAAGGCGATTTTCGATGACTTCGGGACGTTCACTGAATGCTTTTTGCCACTCAAATATTTTTGGTCGTGACAAAGTAGATTCCACAAAATACTTCTCCAACATTTTCAAGCCGTGATTTCATTTAAAATTCAAAATTTCAAGAAAAATCGCTGTTCGCTTCATGTTAAAAATCGCCACACAGTTGACATGTGGAGATCAAACTTCACATGAACTTAATTTCGTTTTTAGCGTTTTGGCTTGCATGCGCAATTTAAATAGAGAAGGTAGAGTATGGGTAATTTGATCAGATGGTATGCTTATTTTTTGAGGTTAGGTTAGGTATGTAGGCTGATTTCTTGAGAATCCACTAATAATAGGAGTTGTTTGAGTATTGTTTCTGAAATTTAGCCGCTCGGAGAGGATTTGTTAGACTAATCAAACCATGCCCCAAATGAGGATAGTTAGGTTAAGTTATGAGGTCGATCCTTACTCTTTTGCAGTTTAGAATGCCGGTCAGTTATAGTATCTAAAACTCCTATATAATAGATCATTAGACTCTGACAAATCGACAAAACGTTTTGAGTCTATTACAAACTTATTGAGACGGCTATATCTTCAGGCTCACCGAAGGTAAGACTGCTGATATGTTTCAACTTCAGTCTTCTAGAGACATGACAACTGAGGAGAAAGTGACTGGATGTTTCCAACTCATACTCCTCCATATGTATAACTGTTACAACTTGCATGAACGCCTATTGGACAATGGTCATTAAGAACCGCCAGGATTGCGCAAGGTAAACTTTGCTAAGGGCAATTGATTCAGTAGATTTTCTGTGATTTTCAAATGAGGAAATACGCCTCATTGGGTATAAAATGCAAAAAAAACTAGATGTATGCAAGAATTTTTTGGAGTGAGCTAAGCGCTTATTGGTTTATTTAAAATAACTATAAACATGACAAGCAGATATTTTTGAGTTTTGTTTAGACAGTAAAGATAACTAAATCCAAACATCTGGCATCATAAAATCCGATAAAAATCATAAGAATCAACACCCTCTACAGAATTCCCCAAGTTCAAGAGTGGCGGCCTTACATTGTGTCCACAAATACAACTGTAATTAAACTTGACATACATACCTTGAATTTACTCATTTTTAGTGGACTGTTTTTGTTGGTCTAGTACATGACTGTTTAGGCGTATGCAAGGTGAGACATAGTTCTAAAATCTAATCAGATAGCTTAAAAATGTCTAAATATTTTCGAATAAGTTTAAATTTATTGTATAAAGATGTATGAACAGTAAACTTATCTGTGGCTTAGTGGTGGTAATGTAAACATTTCCGCATTTGCTACAAAAATATTTATTTTGTTAGTCATTTGACACAATTAGCAGATATGCTAACAGATACTTGGCTTTTGGTCTCTTTTAATCTCTATATGGCTGTAGATATGTATGAATATGCATCTTTACAATAATTATATTTACAAAATCTTTGCTTGATTAAGTCGAAACCGGTAGAACGATTAACCTTTACTTGGATGGAGTAGTTATATGGTTAATGTGAGAGCTGAATCTAATTGCTTCCCAGAGAGATGAACAGTGAAGTGGAGCATAAGAGCGTGAAGTAACAAATCCTAGTAATCCTGCAGAAGACCGAGAAACTAAAACTGTTTATATAAGTTTGCTATACCATACATGGCGTATGAGTAACTTAATTTTTTTATGTGCAGAAATTAACATAAATAATAATGAGCAAATATTATATTTTTGTATATATAAAAATGAAACGCTATTTCATTATGTGTTCTCTTAAGGCCTTAATCGCAGCTCGGAAAGACGGGAAAAATTGCAGAGGTATCCCTTTAGAACTGCAGAAGATCCTAACGGTGGCCTTTTTTGCAAAATCACTGTCGATCACCGGCAGAATCGATTTGGCTGAAAATTACTGAGGATGTAGCTTAGAACTTGAGGACGGGCACAGGCTACTTATTAGCTTTTTATGTTAAAGTTTAAGAATATATTTCAAACCATAACCATGTGTTCAATATTCATGTAAGAATCATTTGAATATTTTATTTCCTTCAAAAAAAAAACAAAAAAAGAAAAAAACATCAAGAAAATTATGGGTAACGTTAACTTTAGTGGCAAGCTAGAGGTTATAGGAGCTACAATATTTTGTACACTTTAAGAATTTATATCCACATATATGTACATATATGTATATATATATGTGTGTATGAGATTGAAAACGAGCATATGAAATCGGTCCATAAAGTCCGCGAAAATTTGTTAGGCCGTAAAATTGGCACATACATATTTACTTCAACACTGCTTATGTTACCACAGCTGCTGCTTTCGATATTTCAGTTGAGCATCAATATGAGATGGCGGCGACAACACGCATACACGCGCAGCCCACGAGCGCCATTAACTTCGCACTACGTGTGTGCCATCTCACACATCAAACCAGTCAGTAGAGCTTACTTTTCGCTGCTAATGCGGCTACGCAGGCTATAAAATGTCTTTTTTGTTGTTGGTGTTATCATAAACTCCATAAACAAAGGAGTTAACTGTATAAGCTGCCATCAAGCGATATGCGTAAACGTGTGTGTTAAGTAATTTGCATATGTATGAGTATGTGAAAGTGGAAATAGAAGCTGACATAAATATTAAATTTGTTGCGGTTTTTTTTTGCGTAAAGCTGGTGTTTAACGAAGTCCATTAGAGCCATTAGAGTTACGACGAAACGCTCAGCAAATGCTCGCCAGAATACCTACATACGTAGGTGGCGATATGTAGGCATTTTACACCCACTCTCATGTGGTTTTTTGTAGATATTTGCGCATAATTGCACAATATTTGATTTACTGTAATTTTCATGTTAACTTTACTATGGCGGCTCTGTTTATGTTTGTTCTGCGATTGTATGGGTGTATGTGTAAAAAGTTTAAAAGCATGAATATGCGTGCAAATAAACTTTTACGTGATGACTAAAAGGTGAAATCGCAAAGAAATAATGGAACTACATACATAAATTTGAAAAAAAAGCAATTTAATAGTTTTGCTGTGCTAAATGGGCCAATATTTTTTAAACGTAGAAATTTAAGTAATTTGATTTATTATATTCTAGTTTCTTTATACATATATATATATATATATATAACACAAAAAACACCTAATATCGACTTTCTGGGTTATGTATAATCAATATTCTTTTCATTGGTAGTGTGCTTTTACTTTAGCTCGCCTTCAAATGGATGTTCTTTTGCTACCCAGAGGATACTTGGTCTAAGACCGGAAGTCGTGAGCTGCTTTAGCCATGTGTAAAATAATCATTTCTGGCCACTTCCAAAACGAATGGCGCTCAGACAACTTTCCTTACTTGCATGAACTTCTACACATGGTTCCATCTCGACTTGCATTTCTGCTCCCTGAGAGCACTCAGCAGCAACTTGGTATAAGGGAACTGTGGGATGGCTTCTCCATCTCCTTACGAACAGCTGCAAACTAAACCTTTGGTTTACAGAAAAGGAAAAAGAACAGAAAAAGACCAGAAAACGTGCTCGTGGATGGCATAAATACCGAGAGTTGAAAAGGTAAACCAGATGCATTTGCAGACAAAAACAGAGAGTGGCCAAAATGCGAAAGTACGAAGAGCTTGACAAGCTTGCCGACAGGGGTAATGCTTGAAAATTCTACGAAAAGACGCGGCGACTAATAGAATGTTTCAAGACCGGAGCATGCTCTTTTGGAAACCGCAGAGGTGATCTAGCAACTGCTGCCCAGAGCATACTAAAATTAAGGAGGGAACACTTTGCCAGCCTACTGATTGGCAGTGAAAGCATAACAGAAACGTGAACCCGATTCCTCAATCGATGGCGATGAAGGGGACTATGAAGAAGTACGAATAGCAATTAACCGTCTGAAAAACAACAAAGCAGCGGGACCGATGAATTGCCGGCCGAGCTATTCAAATATGGCTGCGAAGAACTGATAAGTGAACAAGAGCAAGATGAAATATCTCCTGACATCAAACAAAAGGTCGTCGTACACGCGACTTGGCTCCATTTTCACTGTTGACAGTCATAACTTCGAAGTCATAGAAAATTTCGTCTATCTTAGAACCTGAATTAACTCCAACAACAATTTCGGCCTCGAAATCCCACGCAGAGTAATTCTTGCCAATAGGTGCTACTTCAGACTGAGTAGGCAATTGAGAAGTAAAGTCCTATCTTGACGAACAAACCAAATTCTACAAATCAACATGGTGCAGAGGCATGGAAAACGATAACATCTAACGAGTCGGCGTTACGAGTTTTCGAGAGAAAGGCTCTGCGGAAGATTTATAGTCCTTTGAGTATTAGAAACGGAGAATACCGCAGTCGATGGAACAATGAGCTGTACGAAATATACGACGGCATTGACATAGTGCTGCAAATAAAGAGACAGCGGCATTGGTGACTAGGCCATGTCGCTTGAATTGATGAAAACACTCCAGCTCTGAGAGTATTTGACGCAGTACCCGCCGGGGAAGCAGAGGAAGAGGAAAACCTGCAATTCGTTGGAAAGACCAGGTGGAAAAGGACCTGGTTACACTTGGAATCTCCAATTGACGCCAAACAGCGAAAATGAAGAACGACTGCGTAAAAACTCTGATACAACCAGCGATATCTGGAGTTTTTAACCTCAGTGCTTTGAAACTTCAAATGACTTACTTCCAATTGAGTTTATGAGTCTCTTTTAAACGAAAACTTATTTACAGTGCGCATATTTCGCGAAAAATTCGCCTCACTTACATTTCATGTAGAGTGTATTCAAATGTCTTGCTATGTGTGTATGTATGTATGTATAATTTTTGCTATTTGGTGTGTAAATAAACGAATCCGTCTAATTGACCGGAAACAATGGCAGAGGCAGAGGTGTGAGCATTCAACTCATTCTACTTGTTGACACTACACTTCTTCTAGTTGCTGTTGTTGTATTTAACTTTTATTTTATTTTTCCTAAATATGAGTACACCAAAACTATGTTGAAATAAAAAGAGCGCTTTTGTTGTGGTTACAAAGAAATCGTAAAAATATAAGTAGAAAAATGTACGCAGAAAGAGCGCTGAAATAAAACAATCAAACAAATTGTTTTAAGTAATTTTTTGTGTATTTGCATTTGGTGTTTTGTTGTGAAAAGATCAAACATTTAGTTTCAAGCGGCATTTCGCACCTTTTGCTGTTCTGCTCACACACACACACAATAGCTGTTAGCTGCGTATGTGGAAGTAGCCGATAGTTCGTTAGAGCTTAGCTCAAGCGTTAAGCGCCGGTGTTTGCTTTAAAGTTTGGGCGAAAAACGGTTTTGAGATGAGTTCGGTCGCCGGCAATTACACGCCACAATATCACTTGTCGCTTTAGTTGCGACCGGGTTCGCATTGAAAACGGTTCGATTTCCGCGTCGTTGAGTTGTGCATTTGGTTGTCAGTTTACAAATCACAAATTGAAAATGATTTTAAATTTAGCGAAAACACAACACATCCTTGGCGCGCAGAGTGTGTTGCTCTTATTCGGTGTAGGTTGTCTTGTTAGTGGCGCGACGCATGATGAATTGCCACAGTGCAGCCTCTCGGGTGTTTATAAGACACGACAGAGCGTTGTGGAGTCACCGAATTATCCAAATAATTATCCGACCAGCACCTGTTGGGATTACGTGATACGCTCGCCTTACCGTTGTCCAACAAAGTTCCATATACAATTCTTAGATTTTCATCTTGAATCATCGCCGAATTGCACAAACGATTACTTGGCCATTGGTGTGGAGAATGATGGCGATGATATGGATTTGCTATGCGGTCAAGTAATTGGCATTAAAAAGTATCACACACCGGGCGGTATATTGCGGCTGCGTTTCTTTTCGGACAGCTCGCCATGGACGACGGCGCGCGGTTTCAAATTGTTGATCACACGTTTGGCTTGCGAGCGCGAGGATTATTTACGCGAAAACCTCAATACACATGACGAGGATACCGAGGAGGTATTAGCGCCTTCGTCGAATTTCCAACCACCGCAGGCCATTATTCCGCAACTATTTCGTAACTGGACACAAGTGGAACAGCATAGACCGTATCCTACACCGCCGTTATTCGGTTGGAACTTACCAGCGCCGCCACCACCCACTATTGGTAATTTATACGGGCCGTTGCCAAATCCGCAATACAATAAACTCACCGAAAGCATTAAGCCTTGCAAGCCCGAGCAAACATATTTGAGTCCATTTCCGGCATATCCACAATATCCAGGCTTGGGTTATAGGAGTAATGACGCGCAGAAGCCTGTGAGCTCTGATCAGTATGTCGGTGATTGGCAGTTGGGCGCGCAAGCTCAGCAATTGGGTGGAGAACAAGAGCAGTCATTGAAAACTAAATCTTTGGTTAAGTCGGTGAATGATCCGCAACCGCGTCAACAATTTTTCGGTGCCGCTTTGCCTGGCACGCAACTTGCAGGCTTACAACCTAGCGCGCTGCCACCACTTAACGCGCCGTTCGGCGTTGCTCCTTTTGGTGCTTCGCAGCCACCAACCTTAGAAGATGGTAGTGCGCTATTCGATAATACTCAAGGAGTCGTTACAACGGCATCTACACAGCATTGCTGTACATCATCCTTTCATCAGAAGCGCTTCTATCTCTCCAGCCCGGGATTTCCACGCACTGCTTTCACGTCACTCTTGCCAACGCAACAACGTGATTGCCAATTTGGCTTGGAAAAGAATGCGGATAACATATGTCGCCTGCGCGTGGAATTCAAATTTTTCGATTTTGGTCAAACTTATGTGGGCACTGGCGCAACGCAGGGCAATCTCAATGTGGCCATCAGCACAAGTAGAGATGTCTGCACCGAAGACTTCATCGAAATCAATGGTGAACGCTTTTGCGGCTGTCGCACTGGCTATATTTACACAAGCCCTTGGGGCTTAGGCGCTAAACAGATACGTATGCGTATGGGCTATTCGGGCGTACCATCGAGTGGTTTCTTGCTTGAGATCTACCAAGAGGAATGTCAAGAGACCGCCTTCGTACAGCCGCAACGTCCAGCACATGATACTCCGACAACTATTTCACGTCCGAGCCAAGTTGGCGTCGGTCAACAAAATGTCATTAACAACAAAAATATAAATAACCCTCTGCAACAAACCATATTTAGTCAACAACAATTGCCCGTCTATCAGCAGCCACCTTACTTTGCGCAATCACCACAAACACTCATATCACCAGATCAGATACCATATCGTCCACTTCAAACTCCAACCGTTAATCCCTTCTTGGCCGCACAACAGCAGCAATTCTGGCCACCGGTCCCACAGCAGCCATTGGCCGGCCTGCCAAGCCCATTCCCACCGTTTGGTGTGCCGCCAGTGCCGCTTTACCGTCATGCGCGCACTTCGAGCTCGATTGCAGCGGCGAGCACACAACAACCAATGACCGTCGTCGAGACTAATTCGACACGCAAAGAATACTATTACTATGATGGCGACGAGGCGTTTGGTCGCCTACGTGCCGGCGATGAGCCGGACGATGTGGATCGCAATGGAGTAACGCCGTCGGCAGGGGTGCGCGATCGTTGCAGTTACACGACAATGGATGCGCTACGCTTGACCGTGGACACATTGTGGATAACCAAGCCCACTTGTTATGCACCGTTGCGCAGTTGGTTTAGCAACATTTTCGGTTAAGCAGATGCCGATATTGACACCCGAATTCTTATGTAATAAAGAGATTATGCTGTGTACACAAGTGTGTGAGATAAACGAAATAAAATCGCCGAGCTGCTCGCGCTCAAATAAATTTAGACCTCCAAAGTGTTTGTATTTTAAGGTATGCTTTATTGTTGCGGTTTTGTTATCGCAGCAATGTGTGAACTTTGATAGAGGTGTTGGTAACAGATAAAACGTTTAAACATCAGCTGTGCCCACATAAACACCTACACAGAGATTTATATATAAACGAGCGACTGTGTACCTTAAATAGCTGTTTATATGTACCAAAAGATACTACCAAATGCAAAGTGTACATGTGCGTAACTAGGTTCGGCGGTGTTGTGTCAATATGTATATCAATATATGTACATATGTCAACATCAACTTCAAAATCAATTATGTATGCATGCATATCGTCGCAAACGAAAGTGAAATTGGTGCCACGTATTAATTACCTCTTTACTCTCTTTGCCACACCTTCAGAGATGATCTTTCATAGCGAACTCTCGAACTCACATCACTTCACATTTTCTCCTCTTGTTTGTTTACTCAATTTTGGCGCTACGTGTTAGCTTGCATATACGACATACTTACACGTTAACTGTTTTGTTGACTTTATGACATTATTTTGTGAGCAAAGTTTTGTTTACAGACGTTCAAATGTATGTATGTGCGCTATTGTGAGAGTGTGTTGCAATGTTTTTGTGGAAAATTAGAAGATGAGACATAAAAAGATTAAAAAGTGCGTGTGTGTGCTAAGAACACCTTGACTTTTCGGCACAGTGACACCGATTTACATATATATTTACATACAAAACTGAATATAATTGTCGCGTCTCTCATAAGTTCCCTGCAGCAATACATTGAACTGGTTTGAAAAATACTACTCTGCAAATAATTCGTTCGAGCTTCAAATGAACTGGTTAAAAAAGCCCTTACCTGTAATAAAAACATTTATCATTAACTGCATAATTAATAATTTTTATTTTTCAAAAGGTTTACGAAAACACAAACTCAAACTAGCTGCTTTATAGCATAATTGAATTATATTTTCTGTATTTTAAACTAGTTTGAGACCAGCAAATTTCTAACCGATTTAAGAAATACCAGTTATTTCCCAAGGAGAAGACACTCGACTGAACTATTATGCCCCGAGTTCATACCAGTTATTATATGTATAATGTTCAACTACTACCTTTCACTGCTGGGATACTACATAACTATCTTATTGCTATTCCCTTCCGCACATATAATACATCAAATACATATTTGTTTTAACAATTTTACGATATTGGCGCTAATTTCGGAAAGTCGTATTTAACAGTGGCATGATTTTGTCTCTAAACGGATAACAATGATCTGTTTTATTATTTATACATGATACATAAACTATTTTTTTTTTTGGCAAAAATCAGTTCTGGTAGTCAACATTAGTACTTTCGAGGGCGACCATTACACCATTAAAGCGATATTCGAGCTATATTTTAGCAATATTCAAGGAAATTTTTGTAGCTTTTGGAACAAAAAGAGTCGCCAGAAGTTTTGAGACGTGGAGGATAACTCTAATCAGGTCGATGTTTGCTACTAAGTACCTCTTGTACCAATTGTCTGATAGATAGTGCATTACATTACTATAGGAATTTATTTCTCCCTCTCTAATTTACCATGCACTTTAGCTTTTCAGTTTATGATAAATTTGGCAGAATTATAATTAGAGGTCTTTACTACTGAGGGGTAAATGTGAAAACAACTTTAATGTTGGTCAAAAAATGATGCTGAACTTTTAACCAAGGGACCACAAACCAAATTTCGGCGTATTTTTTATGTAGAGAGCTTCGACAATATCTTATACATTTTTGTTAAATTTTATGGAGGTTTTGCGACGTGGATTTGGATCGTTAGAACCGTCATTAATCACGCGCTTGATGATCGTTCGGCTTCATTTCTTGCACAAGCTGGATTTTCTAAGCCCGCATGCAAAGATCATTTGCAAAACCTTCCATAAAGTGGTTGGGCTCAGCTCCAATTATTGCGCGCGATGGTGGATGGACTCATTCGAGTCTTCCTCGATATTCTGCTTCATAGTAGCAATAGCGTCATTGGTGTGCTCCGTACTTCATCTCTGAGGATGCGCATTTTCCACTAGAGTAAACGCGAAACCGATCCATGCTTTTTCGTTTCACCAACTCTGCTGGCCGATTATGTCGACCGAATATTGTACGCACCGCGCGACGCTTCGCGGGAACCGAATCATTATTTTGGTAAAGAAATATGAACGATTTGCAAACGTTATTCCGTCTGTTCATTATAAAATAGCAAACTGAATTAAGTATATATGAAGCAATAACTGTCAAAAAGTCCAACTATTGCCGTATTGAAAACAACCCGTCTAAACACAGTTGTTATATATTCTTTCCCAGCGGCTGACATAATAAAGGGTGCTCCATTTCGAGGATCCCTACTTTTTAAAGAAAAAACACAGAAACTTTAAATTTAATGGGGAATGTTTAATATCATTCGAAAGAACATTCTTTGGCATATATTTTTTAGATATTATCTATTTCAAATGTTAACCGCGACTCAGATGGTCTATCCCTTGAGTTCAATTTTCGATGAGTAACAGTCATTTCAACTGGTAACTGGCGAATGACACGCGTGGTGTTTTGTTTGATCTTGGCCCAAAACGTGAAAATATCTTTTCACCGAAGTTTTCCCTCAATAAATTCATTGATTGATGCGAAGTGGCGCCGTCTTGTTGAAACTAAATGTTGCCGAGATCACGGGCTTCAATTTCAGGCATCAAAAAAGTCAAATATCATGGCGCGATAACGGTCAAATTGACGGTTACGTTCTCGCCGGCATTATTTTTGAAGAAATATGGACCGATGATTCCACCAGCTCATAAACCACACCAAGCCGTCGTTTTTTCTGGAAGAAATGGCAGCTCTTGAAGCTCTTCAGGTTGCTTTTCGTCTCAAATATGGCAATTTTGTTTGTTTACGGACGCATTGAACAAAATTTGTCTCCAAAACGTCGGATCTTTTTGGAACAATTCAAGAGCCCATAAAGCGAAGCGATGTCGCTTGTTAAGGTTGACCGGCTTCAGTTTTTGCACAAGGTGTATTTTGTATGCTTTAAATTTAAGAACTCGACGTAAAATACGCCAAGTCAGATCCATAAGTTCCATAACGATGAGAGACATGCGTGATCTGTCAAAAAAAGTTATTGAAAAAAGTACCTTATTGGATCACCCGTTATTTGAATTTTTTATTTCTAGACCTTCTTTACCTTCAACCCTTAATAAAGCGTTCACTATTGAGTTTCAACGGACTAATAAGAGTCATTAGTCCCGTTTATTAAAATTAGTTATTAATTTTATTAATACATATGTATGTCTTACATAATTATTTTTCATGCTTGCTATGTACATGCATACAAGTACATATATGCAACTTATTGGCTTTCATATATTATATTTTCTTTATGTATGTTTTAGAGGAACAACTCATGCTTTGGTCGAACACTAGTGCTCGTGTATGTATGTATATTTGTAACGTATATTTTATTATTTTGCAACTGTAAATAACTAGTGATTAAATGCTTAGTGTATATACAGACTTATATACTTACTGGTATGCATAAATATGTGTGCACAAGTAAACCAGAGCCACAACTACATACAAATAAACGAAAGTATGGCGGCTATATGTAAGTATCTGTATGTATTAGTATCAAGGTATGTACTTTGGTAAATAGTATCAAGTTATGTACAAGTTCGTATTAAATTTAAAATTAAATTACATCCTTTCGTGCGCTTAAGGGTTTGTTTTTTGTTTTTATTTAACTTGCAATATGTTATCATACACACATATAAATTATGGTACTAGACATTATATTTTATATACAATAGCATATGCTTGCGTTTATAATATGTTTTTTTAAATATGTGCACAAAATTCAATTGTCTACGTTTACGCTAGGTTTTAAGAGAAAAGTTTAATTAATACGAGACTGTTCACATCTACACAAGTTTTGAGGGTAAAGGTTGCATACTTGTATGTGGGTTAAGAATTTCTTTGCGGCGGCCATTTTATATTCACTGACAAGTTGGCTAAAATTAAATTCAGTTTGCTTTGCGGACAACTAAGACCTAGACCAATATTATAGAGCCTTATTTTTGAATATTAAAAATATTTTTTATATTTTTTTTTAATATTTTTTATTTCAAATAATTATGCTAAATTATTATATTTTCAGAGAGTTAGTAGCAGCAGTGTTGCAATTTTGTTTGTTTTTAAAATTTTTTTATTTTCTGAACTGTCAAAATCGCACGCCAGACGTTGTAAAGTCCTGACATCTCACATACCGAAAGGAAAAACAAAAAGCATGCAGCTGCTACGCGCTTCAAGTACCTTGTGCTTTACTGGGTTTATACTGTGTGCTTTGCAAACTACTAATATATTTATATATTCGTTTTTTTTTTCAAAAGTTATTTATTATATACATACTTTTGTTGCAATAGTAGTGCAACTATAATTTAATTGTGTGAATAAAATATTTTTTGCTAACAATGCTGTGCTTAGCTGCCACTTGTAGTATAACTATGTAAAATACTGTTTATATAATATAATATATACTTTTTGTAAATTTTTAATTCCGAAAAAAGTTACGCTAGAACTCTACACGCTATAGCTGCTTAAGGGCCTACAATTCTTTTATTTCTCCAAATTAATTTTTATGCATATTTTACAATTTTTTAGTTTTTTTTTTAATTTACTGAGTTTACTTTACTTTAATTTATAAGTACATATAGAATTTTGATTGCGAATTATGTTAAAAAGCTATGCTAATTTCTGTAAACAATTGCTTCCAGCCAAGTGCCGTGCAAACACACAATATTCCTAATTTCTTCCGCCACATTTTGATTTCCGTTTCATGTCAACATCGTTTTAAAATATTTCTGTGTCGTATTCCGTTGCCTCTTTAAATATGTTTTCTTAACAGTGTCGCTGGTCAGCTTAACCCAGAAAGCGTATGTTGGTGAAAATGGCTTTGGCTGGCCGCTTGCGATTGCAGAAGTTTACAGTTTTGCTGTGATTGCCTTTGCGATTTTCATGCAGGTTCATGAGCAGCTTGAATACATCCTCTTTGGTGGGCGTGCAGGCATAACGCAGCTCTGGCTCGTAAGTGCTAAAAAGATAAAAGCAGAAATGTACAGGAAATATGTAAATAAATGTATAATTTTTCATTCGCTAATTTCTCAATGGCACGCCCGCCCTGCCTCACCTGCGATTCCTATTGTGGCGCTTCCATGGATAGCGGCGATAGTAGCGCGAGCGCTTTGCCACACCAGCGCCCAAGCTGCTCAAGCGATATGCCACATTATTGCTGCTTATTTCGGCATCTTCGTCAGATGGTTCGTCGTCGTCCTCCTCCTCGACATAAATGACCGGCAGCGTTTGTATATTCGGATCCTCGAGCATTTTCATTAACAAAGCTGATTTAGTAACAATTTCCTGTTCGGCGCGCAAATCTTTTTCCAATTTGTGTAACATCTCATATTTGTTTGCCACTTCCAGTTCGTTAAACACAGTGTCAGCGTAATCGGGTTCTTCGGGTAGCGTGCCGAGCTCCTGGCCATTGATGGCAGTTTCGGCGTTCAAAGCGCGGAGTAGCTCTGTTGGTGAGTAGAGAGTGTTATTGAGGTTAAGTAAGGTTGAGCAGCGAGTAAATTTGGTATTTATTTAAATAAAATATATTAAATATTTAATATTAATAAAATTTAATTTATGAAAGTCATGCGCTTCGATTCTGAAACACTCGAGATTTAGCCTACTATAGTTTTTAAAAGATTTAGTTGCTCTCAAATAGTTTTCTTAAATATTCCTTTTTAAATTGCTAACAAAACCAAAAGTAATATAAATAAGCGTATATTTACCTAAATACTCATACCCATATACAATATATTATATAGATACAAACATGTAAACAATATTTGCCATACTCAGAAATACTCATAATGCGTCAAGTAATCCTACCGGCTCTCTCTTCAATCTAGCTTGTCTACTATGCCCATTACGCTGTCATTTAGCGGTCAATCAATGGCCAGAAAGTGACCGTGGAAAGTGGAAAAGGCTTATGGCATTCAAGGGTATACACTAGGGTGGGTGAAAAAAAATTTTTTTTCAATATTTCTTTTCGCTGAGCTCTTAAATGTAATGGGAAGTTCCTCCGCCTTACAATTTTCTATTTGCTCCTTATTATATGTATTTCTTATAATCCAAATCACGCTTCCAACTCTTTAAACAAAAATCTCATTTCATAGCAAATTGAATGCTCTATAAAATGGTCGCTTACGAGTTGTTTGTGAGATTAAATATTAAAAAGATGTTAACTGTCAAAGTTTGATTATTTTAAAGCAAATTTTTTCTAATGAATTTTATAACTGCATGAAAAAATCGTTGTAAATACGAAAGCTAGTTTTTATTTTGGAAATTTACTGCTCAACAAAATGTGAATTTAAAAAAAATAATATTAATTTTCTGACCCACCCTAGTATACACATTGGCAAAAAAAGCAAAACTTGTAGCTGGACGAGCTCATGCTGACACTCCGTTTAGGCATTGTAGTCACATACGACTATTTACTATTTTCGTGCTTTTGCCATGCTGTGTGTGTGTGTATATGTGTTCAGCAAGCGTGTAAGTGCTCGAGAAACTATTGGCAGCACTGAAGCGGAAATTGGAATTGGTTGATTTTTGCCATACGGTTATTTCTGTAACTGTTGACTTAAGCTTAAAATAGACAACACATGTCTGTGTGTGTGTGTAAAGCTATGCTGGGCTGGGAATAATATAAATTTTATACAATTAAGAAGATATTCCCTTCAGGGTTGAATTTATGAATAAAAGTTGTACAAAATATTAAAATAGAGTTGTAAAAACTAAAAATAATAATTGAAATACTATAAAATCAAATAAAAATTTTAAAATGAAATTAAAATCAAATATGCCTAATAGAAAATAACAATTAAATGATTCTAATATATAATGAAAATTCTTAGTATAAAAATATCCATTTTTTTGCAAACGTAAGATATTATGAAAATGTTGTTTTATGCATCTACGCATATAACTGCTGTGCAATAAATCCCTGCATTGTGCGTAAGTGAAACGCATTTACCAAAGCAGGCAAATGAATGACAGCACATTCATAAGAACGCCTGTAAGTATGCTACATAATAAAATTTTTTGATACATACGTACATACACAAACCTAAATACATACAAACATGTATAGAACTTTTTATTGTAAGTTCATCCTTCGTTAAACTTCATTTACGTCAATAGCAGCAGCAGCAGCAGCCACAGCCTAGCCGGCGGTTCGGTAGTATTTTACTTCACCTTAACAATAGCTTTTGCTGTGCTTTTGATAAAGGCGTATATATATTTATAGCCTGTACGTGAAAATATTTTCGTTGACAACAGAATTGCAAAATATACAAAATCTGTTGCAAGTTATTGTTCTATAAAGTGAGTTTTTGCACCTTTGAAATATTTTTCAAAACTGCAGTTCGCGAATTACATTTTTTGTTAGCAAAATAGATAGCTATAGGAAGCGAATGGTATGAAATGCATTTTTATTTGCAATGCTTTATTTTAAATTGTTCTGAATGCTGTGGTATTTTGAAGCAAAACTTGCTGGAGATCTTTAAACGCTTAATTTAATCTCAATTTAAGCATAAGTTAATAAAATTGTTCGGAATGCTATTAATATTAAGCTGTCACATTCATATATAGTATCATGCAAATGGACCAGTCCGGAGTTTTTGACTCTCCAATATCAATATATACCTGTGTCTATGTATAAGTGGTAAGTGATTCCAAAAAAGTAAAACGAGTGAAATCATCATCATAAAAGGACGAGTTTTTGCTTGCCGAAGCATATCGGATAGAAAGGTTTATTTATTAGCCAACTATGGTTTTTGAGTTACACCAAAAATCTTTGATAATAAATCAGCTGCTATTTCCGGTTAGAAATTTATACTCGGTGCATAATTAGCAAGTTAAAATTTGTTTTGTTTTATAATAATTAAGAAGTACTACTGTGGTTTTGAATAATTTTTGTGTATTTAGTTGAATAACCACCTTATCTGTACATATATTAGGGCGGATCAAAAATTAATAATGCTCAATATAATGGTCTCTTATAATTTTTCGATTAAGTTAAGCGTTTACTACAAGTAAAAAGTCATTGTCAAAAGTCAATAAAAAAAATATTAAAAATAAAAAAAATTGAAAATATAAAAACCGAGCATTTTTGTAGAGCAGTGAATTTCCTATAAAATTACTATTAGATCGATTTATACTTATTTTTTGTTTTCTACATGAGTTATAAAATTCATAAGAAAGAAGCAATTTGACCTAAATTATTCCAAATATTTTCAACGGTTAGGCTTACGTAAAAATTGTAAGAAACCTTTTTGCGGAGCATTCAATTTCCTATAACATCTAAGAAACAAGATATTTTTTAAGTAGTTGACAGCGAGATATGCATTTTGCTATCTGTTAATAAGAAAAGAAAATGGAAAACTCTAAGGCAGTTGACCTTCACGTTGCAATTAAGAGCTCATACTTGGAGACATTTTCTTGGAAGTGTCTAAGCACAAAGTCTTCGGAGTATCCAGCAAAAAATAATAATTTTTTCCCCCACCCTATATATATATGTATATATTGACTTGTGTTTGCCATTCATTGAGTCAATGTACTATCGATTTCGATATGTTTGGAAAATATTATGCAGCCAAAGGAAAATGTGCTTGAGTGTTTATATTTTGCTATTGGGAAGACCCTCAAGGTATTCAATATTTCTATGGAAGCGAAGCGAAGCGAAATTACTTTAATTGCATTCTGGTATATTTTGCATAAAATTAACAAATTTATTTGGAAAGCGAGCTGCTTGAGGATCGTCACTTGATCGATGAAGCTTTGGGCTTAACTAAAATGTCAAAACCAAACAAACGTTTATCCACTCAGTGCAGCAAAGTGCTTATACCCAACTTAATAAATCACTTGTAAAACTTTTGACTTTGAAGTTATTGTTTACTGAGTTGAAATACGCTTTCATATCACTTTTCATATGCATAGCATACTACTTACGTTGATTGTTATTTGAAAGTTTTCCCCAAAATAATAATTTATGTAATGCTGTTGATTTGAAGTGCAATATTTTCTTATAAAAACTCTTTGCACATGACTTCACAATTCAATTTGGTCACATTCAATTTAGTATTAAAATTTTTTGAATGAGTGATTTTCGCAGTTTATTAAAAATAATTGAATTAGGTTATACTTATGTATGTAACTTATAGTATTATACTTCAGTGATTCAATGAAAACTAAAAATCAACAAAATGAGCTCTGTATGTCCCACAAGTGCTTTTGTGAAATTAAGTACCCCACATATTTGAAAATATCCTCATTGAAGTAACCCTTATGAGTGAGGTCAATAAAATTCGTATTCATTGGTGATTTCAATATAAATACATTTGCTTTACTTTCTCTGCTGCCATGACAATGAAAAATGATTAGAACCAGTGTTGCTGATAAACTAATCGAATAGAAAAGAAATAATAAACTAATTCATTGCTTTCGAAGCTGTGTTTAAAAATAGTTCTTTGGATAAAGGTAAGCATATCAAGTATCAATAATATTATCATTATACCTGAAGGTCCACAAGTAAAAAATAAATTTTTTTACTCAAGGATAATTATTTGTTTACTTGAAGTACATGTGTGTGGTATAAGTACATACATTAGGGTGGGTAAAAAAAAAATATATATAAATATACATATATATATTACTCGCTCGCTTGATACTCTAAAAAATAAGTTCTTAGGAGCGAGATATGAATTTTTATATCTGATAATAAGGAAAAAATAGAAAATAGTAAGGCGGAGGCCCTTCCCGTTACAATTAAGAACTCATACTTGGAGAGACTTTCTTAGAGGTGTCTAAGAAAATACCCAGCCTAATATGTATATATGAGGTGAGATGTACTGACCGAAATGAAGTTGTTAAGCTATAAGTAAAGTAGAAGAATTACTACTCCTGTTCATTGTCTCCAAGAGATATAATTATTTGTGATTTCTCTAAAACGATAATTACGATTCTTTTCCTGCACAAAATTTAGAATCTGCATAGAAAATGTTTCAGGTCTTATCTTCTTCTTCCTTCTGACAGCTTGTATAATAATCATTATATGGCCTTCCTAGTCTGCTGGCATGCCTGGCGGTTAGACAGTGATCTGTTAGCACCCCTACTGGAGCTCTTATATAATTTATTTTACATTTTAATAACTGGCACGTGCGACGCATATTCTATTCATACCACGTTTGCCTGCTTGTTCAGCATGTAAGTGATTGATTCCACCGAAAGCTATGTTTATAATATGTTTGTCAAATAAATATATAATATATTCCAGAGTTTAATTGTAGGGCAGTGCCTGCTCTGCATCTTATGAGGAATATCTCTATGTTCTGTGACCCATTGCAGGTTTACATATCTTAAAATAGATTGTTGGAACCAAGGCATTCTTTCACTAGCTTTGACGAAGCCCTAAGAGATTTTAGTGATTTCAAAGCTCTCTGGCAATTTGCGTATATAAATTTACTTATACCTCATTGTGAGCACGCTCTTTGTTAGAACAAGAAGGTATTCTTTAACTATGGTTAAAGTGATCTGGGAGATGGAATCAGATTTTGATATCTAGTTTAACTGAAAGGGCATCTCGATTATCAAGCTTGGACCTATACATATAGATGTTTATCTCTGTGCCCTTGTTCACCTCTTCTCTTCTTTGAAAGTGAAAGCTCTATTGGAGACTGAATATATATTCAATTCTATAGGATTTCGAAAATCCATGGTATTGGATAGAAATGGGAATTTATTGAGTATCATAGAATTTTACTAGTGACTTTAGCTAAATTTATAATAATGTGAACCTTGAATATCAAAATTTTTTTACTACTTGCCGGCAAGCTTTTTAAATAAATAAACTTTTGCCAGTTATAATTTACTGAGACTATTTCCTAGTTCCGAGGATTTGGAAATATACAGATCAGTAAAAGAGATATAGGTATTTTGAATTTTGTTTAGAGAAATTTCTAGGGTTATTTTCGATGGAACGAGCGCTTTAAAAACATTTATATATTTCTGAAAATATCAGCTATTGAACTCGGCCGCGTCAAGAAGAGCAAGCTTCAGCCAATAATCTTGACACATTTATTTACAATATACATATACGTAGGTATGTTTCTGGTTAACTTATTTTCTTTTATTATGTTTTGCTTTAACTCACCATCACCCGGATCGTAGACCGCAGCACGTCCGTTAGGCTCATTCAGCAGTTGGTGCGGTGGTTGCACAGCAATACTTCCGGCTACATCGTTCAAATAACCCGCCGATGAAGCAGCCGCCCTATCAGGATATGTGCCGGTCATTAATTCCGCCATATGCTTGGCATACATCTTCGTATCTGTTGCGCCGGCGTCCGAGGCTCCGACTCCGGCTCCGGCTGTTACGGCGGCCGCTGCTGGCAAGGCGACATATGCGTATGCATACCAACAGTTTCCGAGCAGCAAAACGGCTGCGGGCAAGGCATACATGAGGAACGCGTTGCGCTGCATTTGTGTGGCTTTAGGTTGAGATCGCTGTGTGACTTTTATTTATTTTTATATATTTAATGCTTGGCTTGCCTTGCCTTCCAGCGTTGCGTCCTCGGTTTCAGTCAGGGATTAGTGTTGATGTTCAAATTGTTATTGTGCCTATGTTGTTGCTGTTGCTGTGGTTAGCCTTGCCGATGTCGGTAAGTTGAAAAGTGTGTCCTGAAAGTTGTCAGTAAGAATTTATAATGGTAATTAACATTTTGTCTGCCTTGCAGCGCGATTATACGCGTGAAATTATAAACAAACGCCCACACACACACACAGACACAAATACATATGTATGTAAACCACCAACCAGCAGATGCCACCATTGGCAGGAGCCAGGCGAGAAGTCGCTGAACACACAGCGCTTGGCTGTGCGTCATTGTAGCCGTCTTTGCTTGTATAGGTCAAAGTGCACACACACAAATATTATATTTGTACAAATATTGTATATGTATGTGTGTGGGTTATTATTGCTATTTGCCTTTCTTCAATGCGTATATTTTCTTAACTAATTTCGCCTGTGTGTAAGAAGCAACTGGTGACTGCTATTGACAACGTGCTTTCGGCCGTCTGTCTGTTTACTCTCACAATTAAGCGTGCTTATGTTGTTTGTTGCTGTTTTTGTGTATGAGCATTTGCATTGTTTTTCTGCCTTTCAACCAATTCAATAGCTTCGAAGGAAGCTGGTTGTGAGCTCTAACCTAAATTGTCTCAGCGTTACGCTGTCAGTCTACGCATGACTCGTTAGTCTTTTAGCAATCGTACGACTGACCCCTTTAGCACTTCTAGCCGTATGCGCCATTGCTTGTCGAAATTGTTGTCGTGGTAATTAATATAAATGAGCCGGAAACGGGAGACTGTTTTGTTGAAGTGCGAAATGCTTTGGTGCTTTTACTTGTCTAAGCGTTGCGGTGCCTATGGTTGGAGGATGTGGTTAAGCTGGCTGTGGTCACACATACATATATGCTTACATATATAAATGGTATATGTCTCCATAAATATGTACATTGTGCCAGCGGCAGTGTTCACGGTCTTCGTACTGTGTTTGCAGTTAATTTCACGGTAAAACACGCTTTGTTTTTATGCACAGTGTGATAAAAGGAGGAGGCTCATAACTTATAATTTTCTTTGTTGTCACTTGTGCGACTTTAGATGTATTAGTTTTGGCATTGGCGGGTATTTTGTGTTTACAATTTATAATTGGTCGGTGTGCTAAGCGGAACTTAGCCGTCTTAGGTGATGACATTTTTTAAACAAATTTTAGGTTAATCTTTGTAATAAAGTTGTGATTTTAATGATTATAGGCCTGCAAGGCGGCAGTTGCCAACCATTGGAGAGTGATGAATCGAACAAACGACATTAGTTGCGTCAATATGTTTATTGACAATTTTGTATGCTCTTAGTTATGAATCTCGGGTGTTCTATAAAACTTTGAAAATCAATAAAAAAGATGAAATGAGCCATGTGCTACGATAGAACTGGTCTGAACTGTGTACAAAACAAAGAAAAATAAGGGAGAGCTAAGTTCGGGTAAAACAAAACATTTCATATTCTTGCAACTTACAGGGATTAAAGCCAGGGAAGTACCTACAGCTACATAAGGTCTGTTAGTTATATGGGGGCTTCTGTGAGTTTTTACCTGATTTTATTAATTTCTAGCACAAATATGCACCGTTATCAGAAAAACACGCTTTCCCAATTTTATTAAAATAACTCACCTATTGGCCGATATATGCGGTATAAAATCACCCGAAAGTTCGAAAATCTGTATATTAGGTGTATGGGGGCTAAGGGAAGTGTTGACCCGATTCGGTCACAGAACATAGACCTTGGGACACGAACAGTTTTTGTTGGATTTGGACAATTTTTGGACATAAGATGGCATGCTTTAAAGGCATTATTGATGAAGGGTTTAATGCCGTTATATTATTGACTTTTCGAAAGTAAAGAATCAGATGGAATGTCAAATTGTGTTATATGGGAAGTGGGCGTGGCTTTAGTCTGATTTCGCTCATTTTCACCCTGAAATATAAAAATGTCAGGGGAATGTCATATACCAAATTTTTTTGAAATCGGTCCGACGGGTCTCGAGATATGTGATTTGGCAGTGTCACACACATCGTTCATCTCTAAAAAGATAGTATTGTAGATAGTAGTTATAACACTTTAACTAAAGTAAGCTGATACACTCTTTGTATCGAATTCAACTCAAGAACTTGGTTAATTTTTTACTCGCAAAGATTACGAGCATAAAAATGACGAATCGAAGACGGCGTAAGACTCGTGTGAAATTTTGATTATTTTTTTAAATATTTTGATAGTTTATACATTTGAAAAAATCGTAACAAAATTTTTACCGATATCTCGAAAAGTTTTTGAGTTATAGTCTTCTAATATATTGCCGCTCAGATAAACCAGCTCAAACAGTTTATTGTAAAAAGCATTTTTCTCGAAACAGCACTTTTCGAATTTGAAAACTCGTGATAGCTCGAAAACAAATGATCACAAAATGATTTTTCTGTCTGTTCTATATATAATTCTACATACAATGAGCTATCGGATTAAAATCGAAAATTAAGTTTTGTCAGACCAAAAACGATCAAAATTTGGTTTATACGGAGAATATCTTTTAGTTTAACGAAAATGTTTTGTTTTAGCGATGTCGGAGATTTCTCATGAAAATTGTGTAAGCTTTTCTTTCAAAAACTTCTGACTTTTTAATTCCCAAAAATCGACGTTTTTGAACTCATAGCTTTCTTCATTGCAACTCGTGCGAATATAACCAATAATAGATCCATATTTTTTTTTTTAATTTTCACGTTTCTTTTTATCTGTTTGTGTAAACATTCGCGCTCAAACACTAAATGGTCAATCACAATAAGTACGTACCATCAACTCCCAATCAAAGCGCTACTAAATATGCGTTGTTTTCATTGTGCAAGTCAAGTTCATTGCTGTAATTATTTTAGTTTAATTAACATGTTTACACAACAAGTTAACAACCAACAATTAAGGACTTAAACAATATGTGTAGGAATGTGTGTAGGCACCAACTGTGTGGTTTTGCAACCAAAGGCATGCATGGTGTGGGCAATTGCTACGCTTTTTGCTGCTAAGCTCTTTCCTTCATCATCAGCTTTGCTATTGTTTTTGTTTTCCCATGTACAGCCCACAATTGGTTAATGTTTACTTCTGGTCAATGTTTGGTTGGTTAATGTTCAATTTGGTGATTTCGGCCTAAGTTTATGTTTAGGAGAATATTGGGTTCGTTGGTTTGTGTGCCTAAAAAGATGGTATTATCTTGCTAATTAAAAGTTAAAGCCATAAAATTAGCTTTTTGATGACTAAACGCTACATTTTCTTAATTTAATTTTGGGATTTCTTACAAAAAGCGGTTAAGGTGTTTATGGGTTGACTTTAGTTTTATGATTCGGAGGACCAAAGGAACTGCTTTCATGACATAGACTAATTGCCTTAACAAAAAAAAGCAGAAAACCCGTAAACTTCGACTTCACCGAAGCTGTAATAGCCTTCACAGGAATATTTCTTATAGCCTAAGAAGGTATTATCTAGATTTTGATCTGTCATTTTGTATTGTACGTTATAGTAGTCCGATTAAATCAATATGTTTGGAGATTGTGGCCTTGCGTAGATTATTCTACGCCAAATTTCGACAGGATATCTTGTCAAATAAAAAAAGTTTTCGATACAATGACTTAATTTCGATATATCAGTTTGTATGTCAGATATATACTAAAGTGGTAGATTCCGATAACTGAATCACTTCTTTGGGATGAAAGGAAGTGTGAAATTTTCAGATCGTTGACTTAAATACTGAAAGTGAATTGCTTGAAGCGTTGACTAGCTCTGATGGCGACTTAAGACTGTTTTGAGAAACACTCGTTTAACATTTTTGAATAACTTCATATATCCTTTAATTTTAAAATCAATTATGAATTTTTTTTCACTTGTTACCATTTTTGAAAAATTCAAAAAATTATTTAGTATGAATTTCATTCACTTTTTGTCATTTTCGAAAAATTCGAAATCGAAAATGTATGGTCTATTTATTATTTATTATGCATTTTTTCACTTTTTACCATTTTCGAAAAATTCGAAATCGAAAATGTATGGTCTATTTATTGTTTATTATGAATTTTTTTAATTTTTACCATTTTTGAAAAATTCGAAATCGAAAATGTATAGTCTATTTATTATTTGGTATCAATTTCATTCCCTGTTTACCATTTTCGAAAAATTCGAAATCGAAAATGTATATTCTATTTATTATTTATTATGAATATTTTCACTTTTTGCCATTTTCGAAAAATTCGAAATCGAAAACGTATGTGTTAAAAATGGGTTATGGAAAATATTCTAATTTTCAATAAAAAATTCTCACGTTCGATTTTTTTGAAAAATCAGCGGACTTATGCTGATCGCAAATCTGTTGGACTTGACTTCGACATATCAGTTTGTATGGCAGATACATATACATATGTAATAGTGGTGATATGGGCAATCTTATTAACCAGTTCTTTTTTACCTATTTTTATTGCAAAAATGCAATAATCAAGTTTTCATTGTTATTATTTTTTGCCGCCTGCATATTTCAATATTGCTCATCAATTTTGTGTCAACAAGAGTTATCAAGCAAGAATTACTTCCGTTCTTAAAATAGTTCCGGACATCTAATGTCAACGACATTTAAATTATTATGTTTATGAAACCTCTTTGTTCGTTTATTAACACTTAGTAATGTCTTATTCGGATGCTGCTCCTACTTAGTTGCGCTTTTTCCTTGTGGCTGTGTCAGCACGTACAAATAGCCGAAAGGAAGTACATACAATACATTTGTGCATATAAATGTTGAAGGAAACGAAAATATACGACGAATGTGTAGGTTAACGCCCACATTGTGTACGCCTACAGTGCTGAGTACTAGCGAGCACCCACAGCCCGCATTGCACTGCAAGATAGCCGGACTGGATTGTGGCAAAAGCGAGGTGGTGTTCGCCTCTTGGCTATGACGGAACTATTCCACGGTTATGTTACAAAATGTTGGCGGCTAATTTCAGCGGTTGCGTTGGCACTTTCGCCTTGACTGCGCTGCCATGCAATTTCTCATTTTCATTAGCGCTTCTTCTTTCGTTTTACTTACAAAATCACTCGCAAGTTCTTTCGAGTTTTTATTGCATTTCGTTGGTTTGCGTATGCCTTTTGTGTGCTCATTGCGCTTTGCCTTCCATTCTTGTTGCCTTACTCATTATTTATTTGGAGAAAAATTTGTTGTGACATTACAAATGTGACGAAGGCAAATGAAAAGTCTTCTAAAACGTGCTCATTAGTTTGACGAAAGTGTGAAGTGTGAAAGTATTGCCCCGGCAACTTTTCATTACGAAATTGATGGCAGTGACGTTGTGTTAATGTTGACGCATTCTTTAATGTACATATGTATAAGTTTGTAACACATAAAATGAGACGTCGGAGATGATGTAAAGTATATAAGAGGTGTGTTCAAAGAATAACGGGAATTTTTGTTTTTTTTTTAAATAAAAATACTTATTCATTTGCCTAAATTAATGTTGTCTCCTTCAAAGTGGTCACCATTCGATGTATTGCACTTATGCCAGCACCACTTCCAATCGTCGAAAGAATTCTCAAACGCAATTTTTGGGATAGTATTTTGCTCTTTGGGCGATGCGCTTTTTATATCTTGTAAAACGACGGTCTCTTTGATCATTTGTCACAACTTCCGGGACACTATAGAATATAGCTGCCATTGGAAAGGGCTTAGGGTGATTTAGTTTTATCAGAAACACAAACCTACGAGTGGTACAAAGCCTTCAAAAACGGTCGGGAGGTCGATCTTCGATCTTTTCAACTGCTGCAAATATTAGAAAAGTGGAGGATATGGTATTCAAAAATTGTCAAGCAAGTGTTAGAGAGCTCGACATGTCTTGCGAGTCGGTTCGAATGATTTTGGGGGGTAATTTGGGCATGAAACGCGTTCTTGCTCGACTCGTCTTGATAAAGCTAATTTTTTTTTCAAAAGAGTACCATAAATAAGTTCCATTGGACATGCTTGATCGTGCGTATTCCGATCCAGGGTTCATAGTGAGCAATATAACTGCTAAAGAGACATGTTGAAGCCAACAATCGTTAGAATGGAGCGAAAAAAATGAGCCAAAACCAAAATACCAAGCCTAGTCACTAGATCAATGTGATGCTTATTGTTTTTTTGTTATTCGTGGTTTGGTGCAACATGAATTTGTTTAGCGAATCAAAAGAAAGCGGCTGAGTTGGCTAGGTTATGTTGTCCGGATAGAAGAGAACACTCTAGCTTTGAAGGATTTGGAGTTAGTACCCGAAGAGGAAGACCTCCCCTCTGTTGGTGGCGAAGGACTTGGTTGCACATTGTATCTTTAATTGGCAAATGGCGCAAAGAAGAAACGAATGACGCGCTGTTGTTAACTCGGCTGTAACCGTGTAAGCGCTATCTACGCCAGTAAAGAAAAAGGAGAAGAAGGTGCTTCAGTATGTTTGGCTAAGCTATTTTTGGTGAAGCTCTGTCTTTATGAGCTCTGTTTGTATAAAAACTCAATTACCAATTTTCAACGGCGTTTTACAGAAATATCAAGTGTTTCATAAATTTCATCACATGTCTCTTTTTAATCAAATTATACTTTGAGTGGAGCCATGCCTTAGTTAAAATCAATTTGTTCTTTCATTATAAGCAATTTGTCATCTTTCTTTATTGTTTCATCAACCTACAAACAACAGTTATATGCAGCGTAACTATTCGAACGCATGCTCAAGTAAAGTTTTGCTCTGATACGCATTTGTTCTTATCATTTCGTTCACTTGTTGTATGCCGCCTCCCATACTCATTTACAAGAAATCATGACATGTGACACTCATTTAGTGCTGCGCTCTACGCATATGCGGGTGGAGTTGTTACTTTCGTCGCTGCAAACTTTGTTTTCATGCACGCATTTTTATTTCCTCCCTTCCTTTACGCGCTTGCATAAAAATTAAAAAGAAAAGCAACAAAAAAAGAATTTCAATAGATCGCTAATTGCCGTTAAAGAGATACTTCCGTCATGCGAAAAGTTATGCTTCACAGCGAACACAGAGCGTTCGTTAAAACTGTGCAAGGAAAGCAAGCAGGGAAGAAGGAAGTGCACGCTAATGCATTTATGTACTAAAATGAGAGTGCAGGTTGTAAAAGCGAGTTCGCAGAAGGGGTAAATGTTTTTATGCTGCTCGTGTATGGCTCTTCGAAAGCATGTATGGGAGGGAAATTATTGTATATTAAAGTTTAAAGGAAGCGAATTCGCTTAAAGTGCATTAAATACTATTAAAAACGTAATTTCGGTGGGGTTAATTGTGGTATGTCTTGTATTATCAGCTTGCTGTTGAGGGCTGTTAAGCGGCCTGAATTAAATTGACGGTTAAGCGGTTACTTTCAAGTCACTGTGCAGTAGTTCACAGTTTTTGTATACTTTTTTTTTGTCAGTTCATACTGCATGCAAATCGCTCTGTATTCGAAAATAACAAATTTTTATTCAATTTCTAAAATACCAAATAGTCGATTTCCATAAAGAAAGGCCATTTTTACTACATTTACATACTCGTATGCACGTGTGCTCCCATTCTATACACATATACACCTTTTTGTTTTGCATGATTAATGATTTGAAGAGCGCTAGTGGACGGTGATAAATGTATGTGTAATGGACCAGTAGAATTAATCCTAAAATGTCAGCTAATAAAAACAAAAATTTGGCTGCTTAAGTTAGGCCACTTTTTCAATTAACAAGCAGAATGTGTCAAATATGAAAGAGAAGTTAATTCATTTTAAAATCTTACTAAAAACACTGTTTATGAGTGCATGTGAGACCTTACCAAAAGTGCCCAGTTGAAATCGAGTTTGTGCAATATTTGTAAAATTTTTTTTTCAAGTAATACAACGCAATTATGTGTGACCCAAATCAAAAATATCGAATTCTCCCGTCTCAACTTGCTGCTGGCAGATAGCCAAGTGAGTTGACCAAGTGTGTTGGCTTATGGAAAATGTGTTGGCGTATTGAAAGTATGAAAGAAAAAGGTTTTGCAAATAATAAAAAAACTACTCTAAAACCACTAGACTACCAGTGGGGTGTCGTAGCCACACCAACGGCCAAGCTAGTAGAAAAGTTTTCGATATTACCGCAGGATTATAAAGTAAAGCCACGTTGCAAAAGGATTTGTGCCAACAACTTATTTACTGGTAGCATAAATCTTGGCAAAACTTTATGCTTGCAATGCTCAATCAAGATTGGACATTGTCGGCTTAACGTGTAAATTTGAAGTAACTCATGTAGCGGCTGTATTGGTGGCAAAAGAAAAAGAAAATATGCATTCAAAAGCTAGCGAATGGCAATAGAAAGAGTTTTTTGTAAAAGTTATATGACACAACTATTCAAATAGGTTTTTGAGTAATTTGCGGACGCTTGTGAACATTGCCTATACGTACGTTGCCTTTTATATTTTGGGATTTGACAACACTACTGCCGCAATAATGCAACTAACAACTTCATCGTAAAGTTTGACCTTATACATACTAAGAGTTTGACATACGATACTTTTGATGAAACATCCAGCGCTCTTTGTGCTGTTTACAGTAACTTCAAGTATTTATTTCGGCCAAAAAATGAAATTCAAGCGCGAACATTTTTGCGCAATTATTTTTTACAACTCTCGATATGGATTAACTCATCAACAGTGCATCGGTGAACTTAATTCATTCTCTATCGAGAACCAGTTCAGTCGACCTTCTCGAATTTCGTTTTGGAGTGATCTAGTATGATCTCGATTGAATTCAGCATACCACAGCTCATCGATCCAAGACGAAGTTCGAGAAGGTCGTCCAAAATCAATTTGTTGTCAATCATCCAAAAAAGGCTCATAACGACTGGTCGGGAGAAATGTTAAAAAAATACGACATCGGTGCTTCGAAACACACCTATGACATTCCTATAGATGATAAATTGTGAATTTACTCATATGAGCTCGAAAGTAAACAGTAGTCGACTGTATAAGTGTTTCATCAATACCTTAGAATATTTTGTAGTATAGCAGTTTGCATATATCTGTTTTACACTCTAATATTTTCATAAGCTCTTCCAGTATATCTTGCCTTAAGTGCTATTTATAAATCCAAATTAACTTTTAGTCCGTATGCGACACTTTTTTCAACTAGAATTCCTTGAATTTTTATTGCTTATATAAAGGCTTTGAATAAAGTTGAATTCTAACCTTAAATTCACCAGAAAAACTTACATGCGTGGGTGGCGATTGTGTAAAAAGCTTGGTATAAGCATGAAATTATGAGAAAATAAGTAAGAATGGGTTAAGTTCGGGTGTAACGAAACATTTTATACTCTCGGAACTGGTAAAGATCAAAGACGGGGAACACCTTCAAGAGCTGGCGCAACTTTATGTTAAACTCGGCTAAATAACTATTGTCTTAATTTTAACCATTTTAAGCAAGAGGATACACATTTTTGGCACAAGGAATGCTGTCATCACAAAACTATTTTCCAAAATTTCAACACAAGAACTCATATACTGACCGAAATGACGTAAAAAATCAACTAAATGCACCGGGGTCCAAATTACATAATTTCAATAAATGATAGATATTTTTTTTCTGAAAAAAATAAAATTAAATTATAATATCTTTAGGCTACTCATCTTGACGCTGTCACAATGTGCATGTTATTTCTGTGTCCACTTACACGCAAATACACAGCCCACATAAGTATTATGCCTCAAGGGTTACTTGGTGTGAGTGAGTATGTCAAATTAGGAATAACATTTATATTTGTGATGTGAGTACATATTATACGTGACATGAGTGTCACTTCACTTTTTTTGCTACTAAAACGAATGATACACAATTCACTTGTAGCAACGCATACACCGATAACTGCCGGACAAGCGACAAGACTGGTAGACTGAAAGGCCTAAAAGGTTTTGCAAAGCCAATTACGCTATTAACATACATACATAAATTTGCGTGTAGGTGTTAAACGGCACGCACATATACATAAGCGTGACAAGTGAGGAGTAACCAACGACACGCACACGCAAGCATGTAAGCAAACTATCGCCAACGCTAGTGTTGCTTATACGCACCGACGCACCGACGCTCAACCAACAGTATGATTTGTTTGCTGTTTTTTTTTTTTAATATTATATTTATTTTGGTTTTGCGGTAAAACATAGCTCAAAGAGCGTTCGTTCTGTCATTGCCCAACGCACTCATCGTTCATCCAAAACCTATTGTTTCATTGTGTTTGTGGCGCACATGTGTTTCATGCGTGCTGCTATTTCATTTCTATATGACTATATCCTTTACGACCGCTTTATTGTTTGGTACCCCTACTCACATTCGCAATTTTTGAGTCTATGTAATTTACGGTCTAGTGGCGGTGTTTACAATTTAATTTAGCTGTTGGCCAAGCCTTTGCTTGGTAGCGTAACTCTCTGGCGGTTTGTAGTGTGCTTGACCGCCAGAAGTGCATGGAACTCGTTTGTGCTGTTGTCGCTACAATATAAATTTATTACAGTTTATTTTATTTTAATAGAAAACGATGCCTAGGCAACTCTCAGTGGTTGTCAAGTGTTTGTGTTGCGGAAGAGTATGTTTTGTGTGTGATTGTACAACCTTTCTCAGAGTGGCGGAGATTACCACTTTTGTCAATAACTTTTATGTTTGTTGTGGTTATTTTTTAAGTTGAAAATATTTGGCTTCGTTGTATGTTATCATGTTATTATTACTATTCTTCTAAGAATCTACTTTTTTGACATTTGATTTTCAATGAGTTTCATTGCTATTTATAAATTACGTAAAATTTTAAAACAATTATCAAAAGAAGAAGTGCAAAGCCGAGAGCAATATTTTGCCAAAAAACTGTTTTTCATGAAGAAAAAATAGAGTTAAGTAATAATATATATATAATATGTACTGAATAGCTTAAAGTTTAGGTGAGCAGTCACAAAAAAAAAATGGTTGCTCATGTATTATAATGTAAAGTGATGTAAAAACTCTAATAAATTGGAGAGCAACTGTGACATATTGTATACCAGTTTGAAATCACTTCCAAAAATTTATAAATACTGTAAGAAGTTTGTTTTTGAATTTAATTTTTAAATGAATTTTGATATCGTTTTTGGCTTATAAGAAAATTTTTAGAAGTGAGAACACGGAGAAAGAGGAACCAATGAAAAGTGTTCCTTTAAAATCCATCTGCAATTAGGTGGAGTCCACAAAAATACATCATAAATACTAGGAAAAGCACTGACAAAAGCATGTTTATAATTTCTTAGATTTTTTATCGAATTCTAAAATATAAATTTATTTTTGAGATTTTACTAAGGACATATATTTTTTTTGTTATAATTTTAAAAAATATTTTTCGAGATATCACTGTGATCATCGCTTCTAAAACAAGAATACGAGTTAAAAACTTTTAAGTCAAAACTAAATTGCACACACATAAAATCAATAACCTTAATCAGAAACTACTGCTACTATAGCTGGTCACATAAAAATAGAAGTATAGTTTCACATTTAAGTTTTAATGAATCTTGCGCATAAATGTAGGCAGAAACTTAAATATTAACGCCTTTGAATTATTTCAATCACATTGCCTTTTTTTATAAAATCATCTATCATTTGAGGTGGAATGATGATGGTATCTCTGCTATGGTATGAGAAATTATAATTATGGCTCGGTGAAGTACAATGGCTTGAAATTGAAAGAAAGGGGTAACACTAAATTTTGTTTCTAAATATTTATAAATTTTTTGTGGAACATTTTACTATAAGTTAAAAAAAAATTTAACTGCTTCAATATAAAAAACATTTCTAATTGAGTTTGGAATATTAGGTAGTAACTTCAAAAAAATTTTATAGTGATTGGATTATTTTTATAAATTTTGCCAATATATTCTGAACAAAGTACTATTAACCCGAAGAACTTTTAGTCTGCAGGCGGCGTTTTTGTAAGCTCCTTAAATTCTAATTGTTTATATAAAGGCTTTAAATAAGTTTGAATTCTAATTTTAAATTCACTAGAATTGAACGTATTATTTGTCTCCGCGTGATCACTCAAGCAAATTTAAAAAATATAGTTTTGTGTGTCTAGTCTAGAAATAATATAAATACTGTTTTTTTTTATTTTTTCATATTTCCAAAGCTTAATAATTTAATAATATGTCTGCAAGAGGATTTTGCAAAATTTCTCAGGTTCTATCTTTTTTTCTTTATAGACTTTTTTATGAAATTGATAATTTTTATTATTTTTTAAAAATTAAAAAAAGAACAAAATCAAAAAAAGATGGTTGAAAAGTTTTTATGTGACAGTCGCTATTTCGTGAAAACATTTTTTTAGCACTTTCCGTAGAAGCAGACATACCGATGTTACGCTAGATTAATTATATTTTATATATAATTGATTATTAAACTAATTTTTATTGATTATTAATTGGCATGGCCACATGTTCCACTTCAACAGCAGCTAATTTTTAGCATTTTTTTGATTTTTTTCTGTATTCTTGCAATGTTAATAAATAACTAATAAACAAGTAAGAAAAGGCTAAGTTCAAGTGCAACCGACCACTTGATACTCTTTCAACTTGCAGGAATCAAAACCAGGGAATTATCTTAAAGTGCAAAACGTCAACCAAAGGATTGGAATCCAAACAATTTTATATATAACTACATATGTATACTATATATAATTCATGCACTGCTCGACATATTCGGCATAAGATTTGTAAGAAAAACGAAAATTATGATTTGTAGTATATGGGAGCTGCAGTAATATCGATCCGAGTTTATCTATCAACTATTATCATGCCACATACTAAAAAATGCTCCTTGGGTTTCATTAAGATATCTCACACCCAATCGCCAATCATATGCAGTAAATTCAGTCGAATGTTCGAAAATCCTAATATTAGTTATATATGGGTTAGGTCAAGTTTTCACCCAATTTTATCTATTTTAGGCACAAAGATAAACTGTTGTGAGTAAAACACGCTCCGTAATTTTCACTGAGATGACTCAAATATTGGTCGATATATGCAGTATAAAATTCAAAAGTCTTTATATGAGTATTAGGTATATATGGGGCTCAGTGAAGTCCGATTCAACCCATTTTTGATATACAGAGTTACTATTGTCAGAAAAGGATTCTCGCTGAATATTAATTGAAATTATAGATACTGGGGTGCAAATATTCGGTGGCTTGAACAGTTTTGATGGGATTTGGGCAATGTTGGTCATAAGGTAGCATACTTTAAAGGAATTATTTGTGCAAAATTGTATCCCGTTATATTAATTATTTCTTGATTTCTACGCTGGAAAGTGAAAAAATCAAATGGTATTTAAATTTGTGCTATATGGGAATTATGCGTGGTTGTAGTCCGATTTCGTCCATTTTCGCACTGTGACATAGAAATATGAGAAGAATGCCTTTTACTAAATTTAGTCAAAATCGGTAGTTTGGGTCCGAGATACATATGTGATTTCACCAAAAAGTGTCACACCAATAATCCAACTTTCACTGACAGTCACACAGATTTCAACGCGTCTCGTCATCCGGATCTTTTATATAAATGTAATCTATCTGGATTACTTTTAGTTGAGATGTACCACCCTTAGGTGAACAAAACTATTATAATCTATAGCACCATGTTTCAAGAGTATTAAAATGGGTAGTAAAAATATTAGTTGCTGCTTTTTACGACATTTCAAAAATTACTTGAAATTCATGCAACTAGACTAGTATAACCCCTTAAAGATAAACTGATGTACCTTATTGAATTATGTGCCTACACTTTAGAAAAATGTGACTCAAAAAGTAATTGTGATATAGCTTTATGATTTAATATGTTTTTATGTAATATTAAATGGTTAAATGGTTAATCTATAGAAATATGAAAAGAATTGATTATGAAAGATTAATTCTACTTAGGTGTGCGCCTTAAACCGCCTTCTCGAAAAATCGTATAGTAATATTTTCTAGAAATATTTTTAACATATATGTAGGTATACAATATGCATACATATATATGGCTAATATCCTTTTTTAAGGTGTCATGTTTAACAATAAACGGCTTATGCAAATTATGAAACTAAAGCTCTTTCAACTAAAATTATTTTAACTAAAAATTAAAAAATCAAATGAGCAAAAGTAAAAACAAAATTTAAAAAAAATTATATAATCATGTTAATGCTTTGGTAATTTTCCATTTTATTAAGTGCATAACAATTGATTATTCCAATTAATTAGCGGTGAAAAATATAATCGCTGACAATGATTTGGTAACAACAATGCAAACATTATTCTGTAGAAAAAAAGTCTATCAAAGAACAACCTCGATTGCGCTTTTAAATGCTAATTAACTACGTGATGGCAGTTAGTCACAGAAAAGCAGCAAATGAAAAGCGAGAATGCTGACGAATTGACTGACGCGTAGGACTTCAGTTCAATGCGCCACGTTGCGCAATCAAATGCAGTTGTAAAAAATGAATGATAATAATGGCGGCAATAAAAATGAGAATTATATACAGCTTACAAATATTTTCAGCACAAAAAACAACAGAAACCAAGAGGAGAAAAAAATAAAAAATAAAAACCGAGACAAGAAAGAGAGGAAGGAAGGAGCAACGCACTCGACGTTGTGTTGTAAGAGCACGTATGCAATTGTGGCAACTTATGCGCCTCTAGAGTTCATATCACAGCGTGCTGCAATCTCACTTGTCAATAACAGTCGACGCAACAACAGACTTTCATCAGCAGCCAACTTTCTTTTTTATTTTCTATAGGCATCTTACAACTATTGTAAGCTTATCCTTTGAGTGAAATCATACTTAGCTGAATGCCGCAATTCTATTTGACATGACACGTCAAAATGTATTTGAAATTTACTTGGAGTTTATTTGGAATTTTTTCGGTCTGATCGCAAATTTTGCAAATTCACTCTTTTTAAGCACACACAGCAATTTACAGTTACTTAAGTTATTATTTACTCCACACTTGCCACACCTTTTCATAAATCACCTTGTTTTGTGAATAGAATTCAGCTTTGCAGCCGTTCAAACTTCAATTCGTTTTCGATTATTTGTTGCCGTTTTCGAACGAACACTTCCGTTTCCACAGTTAACGTTTTTTTTGCTTTACAGTTACGTTTTCGTTTTCACAGTTCACACGCTTGTTGCCGTTCAACGGTTGGTTGCTACTTTGGCGCCACTTGTTGAGCGAATGTGTTGCGGCTTCGTTATTTACGCGCCTTTTATAAAGTGAGTGCCGAACGCACACCAAAAAAACACCGTAGCGCAAAAGCATATATGTTCACCTTCAATGTACGCTGTCTGCGATAGGCAGTGTTCGCATGCGGAGTCCTCCGCAACAACCACACATACGTAAACGAGTCGTCGGTGGCATCGGCATCGGCATCGTCATCGTTGCCGTGGTTGTAGTCGTATTGCTCGCTTTCGTCCTCATCGTTATTGCGCCATCAGCGGCCGAGCAAGTAGCAAACGCAGCGTGTGCACACACGCACACTAATACATGAGCGGCACATGCACACAAGTGGTAGCGCGAGCCGACGCATTGGCGATAAGAAGCATAGTGTCCCTCAGTGTTGCTGATAAGGCGTATGAAAGAATTGTCGTCTTTTTTTTTGTGTCGGCAACAAAACGTTCATTCGTTCACTGTTTTGGTTCATTTTGTGCGTTGTCAAAAAAAGCTCATTTGGAAAAGCTTTTCGCAGAACGGTTTCCTGTAGGCGTTTATAAACATGTGTTTGTTTATGTAATGTACCGTTAAATTGTGTTTATATGGTTGAAAATTATTTTGAAAATTTCAGGCTGCCAGTAAGTGAAAGTTTTTTATTTAAAGAATTGTTGAATATTTCACGTAACCAAAGTGACGTAAATTCTGCCACTTGCAATTTAGTCGTATGCTTTGAAAATATAAAGAAATCGCGGCAAGTCTTTCGGTTTTCTTTGCAGTTACAGGCGTGAAGAAAACCTTAAAAGAACCTTCTACTAGAAAATGTTATCCATACATTGACTTGCGGCCAAAAAGAAACAAAAATTGACAAAATGGCACTATTTAGAAAAAAGGTGAATTTTAGCAGAGATTTTGGGTATTTTGGCCTGCACAAATTCCATTTCAGAGCAAATTATCGAATTACAACAAAAGAAATCGATATGTGCCTTTGAAGAGAGATATCAAAGCGCTACCTTTTAATTAAGTTAAACAGTTATTTCATCAGCCAAGATATATTTTTTGCTAGCATTTTAACCTTAACCTATATTCACTATATCAGAACTGTTTATATTGATGCTTGACACAATTAAATATGACGTATTAACAATTCAATATTAACTCATTCATAATGTCGATTTGACTTGCTTATCTGGTTGATGGGGGCGTATGAGCAACCCACATAACGTGAAAATTTCCACGAAGAATTCGTATATGATATATATTAAAGATGTGTCTGCTAAGCTGTCACCTTTAACAGTTAAAGTTTAATAAAACCACAATGATGAATGCTTGACCAAAGCTATACATTAGGGTGCTTCGTTTTTAGGTGATACTTTTTCTTTCTCTAAGTTGCTTGAAAATCGGATACTTATAAAGAATAGAAAAGTATGCCACTAGTTAAAAAATGTTATGTGCAATATATGAGAAATTGAATTTTTTAAAAATATTTTTACTAAATGTTTTCCCTTTTTCAAATTAAAAAAAAAAAAAACATTTTTTCCCAAATTTTTTTCTTTTTAAAATTTTTCGTTTTTGAAAAATTCAATTTCAAAATTTTTTTCATTTCTGAAATTTTTTTTTTCAAAAATTCAATTTCTCATATACTATACATAACACAGTGATTTTTTCCGGTTTCAACGTGAAAAATTATTTGTTTTGTTGAAAACGAGTTTGTAAGCTATAAAATTTTCCACAGATTTTCAGGTAGCACAGAGAAAAAAAAAATCCTAATAAAAATTAATCACCCTACTATAAATACGCATATTGCTAATAGCTGTCATGAAGCTTATTCGAACATACATACTTAATTAGGTTATGTGATGACAATTGGCAATTAGCTGCTGTTTTGTTTATTAAAGTACTCAGTTGACATGTATGAGTGAACTTTCGCACCGCGTAGGTAGGAGACAAGCCACTGTGCTCATAAAACTTTATAGTCCTCAGATTATGGGACAATATATACGCCTATAGCTCAGCTAGGCCCAGCAACGATTCAAGTTTTCAATGTTGTTTTTTAATGTTGTCAATAAAGTTAGGTTAAATACACTGTTACTTACTTATTGAATGAAGCTTCTGGCCGTACGAGCAATAATAGCCAGCCTTAATCTGTGAACAATCCTGATAAAGCAATAAAAACCTTCCCTAATCTTTGATCAGTCCTCATAGAGTTCACATAAAGCTATTATACATATATATAAAGACTTCACCCAAAGTGAAGTAGAGTATCGATTTCTGGAATATGGTCTGACCATCATAACCAACTTGCATATAAAAACAATAATTGGGTTGGATATACTTCATATAGCCATTGTTTTGGTACGAAACCTAATACGGTATGGTTATAACTTTATTTATTCCTAACATTTCATGGCATGTAAACTAAGCTTGGTTTTTATTTATTTTGTTTTTATAAAAATAATGAAAATATATCAATATATGCAAGGTGTACATGTATTAATTTCGTTCATGGTGTGTGTCTTGAATAAATAACTTGAATGTGCCTAAATGTAGGCCATCTTTTACAATATATACATAATAAACTTTAACAGACTTCGTATAAAGCAAAGTTATAACAAAATATATAACATAAAAAATATTTAACAAATTAGTTAAAAAATACCAGATTTATTAATTTTGACCAGATATTTATTTTTTTATTTTTAATAAATATTTCTTATAATTGTCAGTAAAGCTAAAAATGGATGTACAAAGGAAGAAATAGTTATAACTTGTCCTCAGTGAGAAAATATGTTAAAATATGTAAACAAATATACATACTTAATATTTTTTAAAAGTATGTAAATAATATGTACTTTACATGTCTTTACTCTACTTCCTTACTAGGAAACACTATTGGGAGTTTCTATTAACTTCGAATTATACATTTTGCCCTCCGGGACAATGAAGAGTCAATGCACGTAGTTTTGTTATATGTATATATAGGTGTATAAATGCGCCTACATTTACATCGAGGTATCCCTATTCCTACTCACGAAATAGACAAATTGAATTTTTTTATCACTATCGTCTGTCACAACTGCCAACAACAAGAAAAAACGCCTAGGGAGTACCAAGTGCCATTATCATACATACCTCCACATGTATATATGTATGTATGTGTATATAAAAATAGTTCCCTTGCTTAGCTTAAATGCAAAAAGTAGGGCAACAACCTTGTGCAGTAAAATTCTGACGGATACAAATAATTTGGTTAAGGCCTCCGCCACATGCGGAATAATAATAAAAGTTGGATTAGCAGTACTTCAGCAATTTTTCGCCTGCAGCTTCTTTTCTCCCGAAGCCTGTGATTTTTGCTAGCACATATATTGTACTTTTGTATGTATGCACGTTTGCATGCTGGTGGTCATATTCCTCAACCTCTGCGTGTTATTGGAGTTTCCAAAATAGGCTTTGCTGAAATATTTTCACGCTAAAAGTGTCACTTTAGAAATATCAACATTTTCTCTGCGGCCAAGTGTTGCGCATTTCATTGCCGTTTTGTCGGCAGTTTGCGCACGGAGCTATTGGAAATTGAATAACCAATATTTGGCATTTGCCCGTAGGTGTCTTTTAACGTGGCACTAAATACACTTGACTTTTTGGGGTCAAAAATGGTAATAGCAAATTCTTAGCTCATATTTGCTTTAGCGCTAGTGGAAGTAAAATACACAATTATGTATATGTGAGTGGCTTACAGCTGGGTTTTTAAGAATATGCAAAGATTTTAAAATATGTATTTGTCATTGAAGTGGTTTTAAAATTTTTCCGGCATAAATATTGCAATGCAATGTTTATGTGTGTTAATATCATATGAATGATTCTACCCTGATTAGAGAATATTAAGTTTGTCCCAAAGGTGGTATGATATTGATGTCATAGGCATTCGACAGCAGTTGTACGCTCTTGTAGAAGATTGTACCTTCTCTATTCAGATCTGCAGCTCGAATTATTTTCTCCACTAGTAGATTAAAAAAATCTCAGGATAGGGAGTCCCCAGGTGATCGGGAGACAGCTGACCAGCCACTCGTTCGTTAGTTAGGAACGCTCTCTACCGAATCCACTCGGGTCGCGCAGGCTCCGAAGTACAGTCGCGGTGGAAGAAAATCAGTCCTATTACTTTCCGGACAAACTCTGTATGGCTCAACCAGCTCACGACTTTCGGCCTTAGACCAAGTGTCCTCTGGGTAGCCAAAAAAAAAGGCGAGCTAAAGTGAGAAGGTGAAACATCTCTTCCCAGGGATGGGTTTGGGACCCGCCACTTAAAAAAACACCCTAAATGAAATGTACTACATCCATAGCATACAAATAATCAGCGTGCTGAGCTCAGTCAATATATTTATGACCGAACTATTCCCATAGCTTATGAAATATTGATCTGAAATTTTGCTGGCCTTCTTTTCTACCAAAGAAGCTGCTCATTTGCTGGAATCCCCGATATCGAACATATATAGTATATGGCTGCCACACAAACTGTTGAATGGTCAGTCAAGTTCTCTTAAAATAACTTTTTTTTTGACGAGATATCTTCAGACAATTTGGCATATATTGTTTTCCAAGGCCATTGTCATACAATATTCGAATAAATTATTCAAATCGGACCACTAAATCACATAGTTGCCATACAAACTGACCTATTAAAATCAAAATAAATATATTTTAATACCATTTATTTTATTTTATTTTATTTTATTTTATTTTTTATATAATAATACAATTTTATATTCCAAAAGTATTTAAAACGTATGTACCAATTTACTCACTAGCATCATTACTCCATCAACTTTCAATATACAAAGTAAGTATCATACCCATTCATAACTAAGGGTGTACCACATAATCCCCAAAATCAAAATCCCCAAATCAAAATCCCCAAAATCTAAATCCCCAAAATCAAAATCCCCTTTTTCTGTGTGAAATACATTGAAATTAGGCAATTTTAAACCTAATTTCAATGTATTTCACACAGAAAAAGGGAATTCTATACTCAATATTATATCTAAGGTTGAAGTTCACGAGATATTTTATGTTTAATGGTTTCTCTTCTTCTTCTTAATTGGCGTAGACACCGCTTACGCGATTATAGCCGAGTTAACAACAGCGCGCCAGTCGTTTCTTCTTTTCGCTACGTGGCGCCAATTGGATATTCCAAGCGAAGCCAGGTCCTTCTCCACTTGGTCCTTCCAACGGAGTGGAGGTCTTCCTCTTCCTCTGCTTCCCCCGGCGGGTACTACGTCGAATACTTTCAGAGCTGGAGTGTTTTCGTCCATCCGGACAACGTAACCTAGCCAGCGTAGCCGCTGTGTTTAATGGTTTCACGAATATTAAATTAAATGCAATGTGATAAATAATATGAAAAAAATGCATATGGTAAAATAATTGTAGAAAAGGTAACGGTACTATTTGAATTTTAAGTCATACATATGTATATTGGTTAATGGATGACAATGTTATATTATGCTCTGATTTTCTATATTCTTTTGGTTTCTTCTCGATAACAATGCTGCTGAAAACCAAAGTTTTCTTGTTCCTTGCATATATTGTTAATTTTGTCAACCTTTGTTACATGCAGCAGTAGCTCAGTGGTTAGAGTCTGCAGCTGTCATGCAAGGGCTTTGGGTTCAAATCCGGGTCTGGGCCGCTTTTCTAAATACTATTTTTTTAGCTTTTTAGTCGCTAAATTGATGAAATAATTATTTTTTTCCTCTAAATCCGTCATGCGTTCTCGTCTATGTCAATATATTGTCATATATGTACAAATATATGTAACTACGATTTAAAACTCAACTAAAGAGCGGTTTTACTATTTTTTATATGATCTTTAATAATATTTAATAAAAATAAAAAAATGGGGATTTTGTGACACTGCCTCAAAAAAAAGGTGGGGATTTCGTGTTAGAGGATTTTAATTTTGGGGATTTTGATTTTGGGGATTATGTGTTTGGGGATTTTGTGGCACTCCCCATAACTAACTCAGCCTATCGTGCAAGTCTGCATGAGCGCGACCAGCATTCGATTGCGTCAGAACTCATTCAAATTGGCACTTGCGCCCGCAAGCAAACAAATCACAAGTAATTGCAACAGCAATCGCATGCCAATCCATTGATAATTACAATAACGCAAACACAGCGGCATGACTTTGTGATAATTATTACCTGAGTGTGTGCATGTATGTATGTATATACTTTTATGTTTATGTGAGTAATCGCCATGCCACTTATCGCACTTGAGTTGTTGCGTATACGCCACCGGTGATTAAAATTTGCAATTGACACAGCGCCGTCGGTGACGAAATGCGATGCCCGTGGCCGTGGCGCTGCGCGAGCACAACGCCCACAGTGCTGCTAACGTACCATGTTCAATTATGTACTGTATAACATACCTATATATTTGCATGCGCGGATTAGTGCATGTGCCGCTGCATATTTTTAGGCGTTTATGCGCGCTTTACTGGCTATACTAGTTGGTAAGTGTTATATTTTTCATGTCTCACATTGACACAGTGATTAAAGTGTTTATCAAATGTCAATTAAGCGCAACGCTTACTCTAAGCACATCATGTTGCTTAACATTTTCCATTCGGTTTTCCAATAAATGCATATTTTAGCTGAAAAACAGAGTCAAACGCACCAAGTGATTATTCGTAAATTTAGCCAAAAACAACTTTATTCGAATTAATTGTGTCATATTTGTATGCATGTGCCATTATTATCCTTAACTGGTTATAATTTGAGTTAATCAGTTTTACTTTTTGTTATAAGCGATTGCCCTGCTGTTAACTAAGTGCACAACTTACATAATCTTGTTGTAAGAATTTAGTTCCCGAAAGCTTCAAATAAAAAAAAAGACACAAACGCATACTCTTCCTAAGCTAACCATAGAAAATGCTGGTAAGTAATTTAGTTAGTTATTATCAAAGGCAGCCAGCTGCACCTGGGTGTCTGCATTTCATCATTTACAACTACAACAAATTTAGCACGTTTGTGTGTTTTCGCAAAATATTTGTGTGTTTGCCGCTTAGTGCATTTTCCATCTGCCATTTTCATCTATTAGAAATTGTTATCTATGGGCTCCTCCTCCTCCTCTTCCTCGTAGACCGGTTGCTCTTCCTCTTCGACCATTTCTTCCTCTACGACTTCTTCCTCAACACGTTCACCAATTATTATCTCCTCGGCCAGTTGATATAGTTCACGCATATCCTGTTGATTAAATGAAAGTAAATGCATACATTTTTTGTTGTTGCGGCATTGTTAGTTTTTACTCACCGATGCTTTCTGCAGCATAAGTATCTTATCATCGTGATAGCGTAACTGCTCAAATTGCGCTTTGGAAATGAGATAACCACGCTCCACATCATACTCCATTTCTTCTTCCAGCTCGGCTGCATGGCGCCGCTTCGATTCACTTATGGTGCTGCCTTGTTCATAGATCTCCGATTCAGTGGAAACATCGGACGCGTCATCCAAGTACTTGCGTCGTTGTCGCTCTTCCTTCTCACGCTCAGACATCTCTTTGGCCGCCTCTTTGCTTATAGCCGGCTCGAAGATGCCTTCGGTTTCGGCTTGTATGATATCCTGTACATGCTTTTGTATGACAGCCTGCAGACAAAAGCGGTAGTAATGTAGTTGTCTGTAATCCAAACTGCTAATAAACTGGCTGTAATATAATACTCACCGTCTTTTCCGCCAACTCCTTGGTGAGTTTAATATCTTTAGCAACTGGTTTTGGTTTGGCGCCCTCCTCTAATTCTTTGCATATACGTTGTTCAGCTTCGCGGAACTTTTTCCTTGAAATAAATAATTTAAAGAGTTATTTCTCGATCTTTACTTTTAAGATTACTAAATTTTGATATGATATGCTGGTGGACGAGTAATGAAAAGTGAAAAAGAAGCCTCGAGTTTGTATGATTTTAAGACTCATCAAGATTATGCATATACATTAAGACAAAAAAGCAACCGGAAATTGTAATTAAATTCCCTGGGATAATTTTATTTAATAATTTTGCTAAGTTGGTAGAACCGTCATTAATTAGTACGCCAAATATGAGCGCGATCTGTCAGCCAGGTTGATTACAGCAGATGCTGAGTCTCAAAGTTTAATGGACTTATTACTTGTTTATATCAAAAACAACTCAGATGATGCAGCGGAGAGTTTGGAGACTTTAATTATATTTCTGTAAAGGTTGTCATAATGCTTATCTCTGTTTGCTAAAAGTTCTGCATAATTTTTTAGTTCAGTGGAGAGTTTGGAGACTTTTTTAAATTCTACACATTTCTTCCAAAATAGCCGAAAAATTGTAAAATTCACATTTTTAGATTTTCATATTGAAAACAGTTCGTTGTAGAGATTGGAGACTTTTTAAAATTGCATGCAATATAGTTCAGAAAAAGTGTTTTATCAAACAACAGATATTTTCTGTCACAAATAGTTATTAGCGTTCTAAATTTTTTGTAGACTTTGCAGGTGCAGTTTAAATGGACCAGTCCGGGTCAAATTTGATCAGATAGTAAGTCGGTAGAATATTCTTCAGGGACTCGGAACAATTTTATAGAAAAATTTTATTCATCTCGTGGGATTATTCTTAATCAGTTGCAAAATTATTAGGCAACGGACAAACACTTTAAGTTGTAGTAGTAAAAAATCTCATACAATTTCATAAAATTTTCATATCCTATTTGCGCTTGCCAACAACAACAAATTCGCTTACCTGGCACGCACAATATTTAATATATCCAATTTATCCGATGTGAATGGTGTCGGCACGCGCAATGAGCGCTCCTTCATTTTGGCGCGCTCCTCCTCCAGGAAGCGTTTGAGGTCCTGTTCACACTCGCGCCACTCCTCGTTGTCGATCCTGCACCAATGGAAAAGTATTATAAGACAGAATGAATTATTGAATAGTTCATTGAACCAACTCTTAAAGTAGGTGAAACATATTCACAGCTGAACCATTATTTCTATAGCTTCCATGCAGTTGCACGTGCTATAAAAGTATACAAAATGGCTAAGTCGCTTAGTCTGCCATAGCCTAGGCTTAAAATAAACATTTTATTCACAGCTTGGATATAATTAGAATTATTGCCAGTAGCAAGCAAGCTTTACGTTTACCCATTTAATCCTAGCAGCTACCGTTAGAGGCGCACTAACTCATGTCTATCGACAAGCATTTCACCTATGTATGTATATACGTATACTCGTTATGTATTTATGTGTGGCTGTGTATATTTTTGGTGCTTAAAATAGGAGTGAATGCACGTTAAAATCCAAAGTCACTCCTCGCCAAGTAATTGGAAATGCTAAGTGTGAAAATTCTGATTCTGAGAATCAGCGCGGAAAATGCCACGAAAAAATGTAGCCTGCTTCTGGGCGTTGTAGCGAAGCGAATTAAGAAAGCACACACACATATATTTGTGCATATTTGTGAGCATACTATAGCTGTTATTCTGCATAATTTTGCTTTAAAATGATTTCAATGTTAACGACATAACAGCTTGGCGATTAACCCTTAGCAAAAAAAAAGAAATGATTATGAGCAGCATTGAATGTTGCTACAACAATGCACTCTGTTTATAATCAGCAGAAGTGTATATAATAAATTAGCCTTTCTTCGCATCGTATCATTTAACTGCTTGCCATTTTAGCCTGCAACTGAGCAATTTTTCAATTAACGCTTACAAGTTGCCTTACCGCAGTAAATCCATGCCGCGTTCCGCATCTTCGGCCTTGTACTGTTCTTCAAGCTCATTTTGCTGCTTGTTGCGCTCTTTTATCTTCTCAACGCGCATTTGTTCTTCCTCCACATACTTTTGCCTTTCGCGTTCCCATTTCGAGCCTTGCGCCTTTAAACGTTCCGCATTGCGCTCACGATTGGTTTTGAGCTGAAAGTATGCGCGAGTTTTATGTTTTATTTTATTGACGTAAGAAATTTGCAATATTTGCTATTTGTTTGAGATTATTTGTGATTCACCTTGGCACGCTCCTTTTGGATTTCTTTATTCGCAATTTTATTGACAACAAATATAGGATCATCGGCCAGTTCGGCAGGTATTTCGTCCGTTTTGCCTTCGATGATGAGGAGACGTTCACGTTCCACCTCGCGAAGCTGCTTGTTATGAAAAGTGATTATTGTGCATAAAGTTGGAAAAATATTGTTACAATAGTATAAGACATACATAAGTCTAAATGTCTTATTTTATATGACAGCGTGCTTAATGGAAGAAAATTTGCACGATTCTGGGAAAGATCAGTCTTATTGTAGAGAAAATTATACCGCTTTATAGGCGTTTCAGTCATAATTAATATATAACAGTTAATTCAATTAGCAAACTTATGTAAAATACGTATAAATGTACTTTATTAAAATAGATTTCTTAATTAAGGTGCTATCTGAATGCCTGTCATGACATTATATAAATTGAGTCAATATACTGTGCCTATTAAATTCTTTTTCTGAAAATCGGTTTTCAGCTCAAGTTCAAGAACACATTCGTCCTTGATTCGAGCGCATGACCTAATTTCCATATCTTTTCCAAAAGCTAGACAATTCTACATAGACTAGGCTATCTACATCTATATATAGTTATGACCACAAGTACAATTTGCCTGTAACCACGAGCGCAACCAATATGGCAGTTATTTTATTTGCATGACATCATTTCATATAACTGTCAAGCTGTCAGTTCACTGAAGGCACAATAACATTATACAACAACAATTCGAAAAGATATTATAGTTTCCAAATAACATTTATTAAGTTGATAATATATAACCCAATATTGCGGTAATAACCATTTAGTGATTTGACAGCTTTAATCTGACAATAAGGCCGCTAAAAAATGGAAGGAAATATATTATTAAAATATATTGATCCAACTTTTCAAGACGTGATTTCGACAGCTCGTGGCGGCCATGTTTGTTAATGAATTTCTGTCAAATTTTTGTTAGTGTGTTCAGTAAGATTTGTTATGTCATCTTGTCACCTTTTCTTTGGTACAAAGGTGATCAAAATTTCGCATAATTTAAAAAATTCACCACATTTTGCCACTTAAGAACTATGAACATCGTGATATCATAAACTAACTCAGGGTCCAAAATAGACTGCGGAGTAGGCACGGGAGTATATTCCGATGACCTGGACATTTCTTTCTCTATCCGTCTACCGAACTCGGCTAGCATCTTCCAAGCGGCAGTACTGGGCTCCACCTAGACTTGATCTGGGTTCCCGGCCACAGGAACATTTTCGGCAACGAAAAAGTAGGCGAGTTGGCAAAGGCAGGAGCTTTTTTAAACGAATCCGAGGCAGAGTTAATACTAAGCCCGCTAGGATCGATCAGGAGAGAGCTCAATATCAACAATTAGCAAACATCAGATGGGAAAGTACAACAAAATACAATATAACTAAACAGAAATGGCAAAAATATGACAAGAAAAGAACTAACGACTTACTAAATACTTAGGTTCAGAAAAAGTATCTTCAGAACTGCTACCATAATAGGGCATTGGCCATTTGGAAAACATGCGTCCAAAATGGGTATCCCCTACAATAACTTCAGCCGAGGCTGCGAACTGGTAGGGAATAAGGAAACAATTTTCCACTTTCTTTGTGAATGCCCAGCCCTATCGCAGATCCGACACAGAACACTTGGAAGCATCAAACCTTAAATGGATGTCTTCAAAAAGCATATCGGACATTATTAGCTCCATGGAAACCACATAATGGTTTGAATGAGAAGATGAAACGTGATAGCAATAATAAAAAGATGTACGACTAGTGCATCAAAATGGCACAGTTAGTGCTAATTGAGCCCGAAATATAATAGGGCGGCACTCCTACCTACCTATCTATGCCACCTTCCCATCAAAAAAAGGCCCTAAGTGAAACCCATCCATATCAGTCGGTTCAACCCATTTCCGGCTTGGTCGAAACCTCGGGTGATTCAGGAAACGTAATTGTATGCCCAAAAATTGACCATTTGGTGTGGACTGCCGGACCTTATTTCTTTCACAAATGGACCAGGAAATGCTGTTACAATCAAAAGCGCGTTTTAGCTTAATGTTCACCACTTTTTTCTCGAAATTTGATGAAATCGATGAGGACGATTGCTATATCCAACAAGAGGGTGCGTTTTAACGTTTTTAAATAATTTTCACCGGAGGTATGTTAAGTCAGATGTTTGCGGCAAACAACCAGCAACGTTCGAGGAGATCGAAAACAACATTTAGCGCACTATAGCCGAAATTTCAGCAGATATGCTGCATCGGGTCATCCTAAATTATAGTAAACGTGTGAAGATATGCAAACGGAGCCGTGTTGGCTATATGTTTGCTTGTTGGCTTGTTGGCACAACAGTTTGTTCTGTTAATAATAACTTCGAAATTTGCTAAAACTTGCTCACTTAGAACTTCAGAATCGCACTTTGACTTGCTGCTATAGCAAATAAACGCTATTGTAGCATGCCATGTCAAAGCCACATTTAAATCAATTGAGTGAGAATCGGGAGCGCCAAAACTGACGGCTGAAGTTGCTTCAATGGGTGATAGTCCCAAAAGTTGGCCGCAAAAGTTTCGTAGAAAATATGCCAAACATTAAGTCGTGAAATCACTGACATTTACAATACGAATGCATAATTGCTTGTGGGTGCAAAAGGTCACAGTGAGTAAATGGCCGACATTTGTAAGATTTGTTGGACTAAATTAAATTTAATTGTCTGAACTTGTTAGAGTTGAGCGCTGGTGCCTAAAAAATTTAATTAACCGCGAAATCTTATTTCGTGCTTAATCGCTTGCAATCAATTCGTATTTGTCAACTCACCGCTCTGGCGTTTATGCGACGCTCCAGCTGTATGCGGCTTTCCTCTTCCAGTCGCTGGCGCAGCTCACTCATGAATTTGTGATCGGTTAGACGCACCACATTTGTGCCAATTAAACGCTCCAAGGCAGCACTTATGCGTGGTAAATTGAAACTAAAAAGTAAGGAGTTAAGTGTTATAGCAAAATAGTATTTAAAATTATAGCAAAATAGAATTTAAAATTATGGCAAAGAGACTCAAAATTATAAAAAAATATTAGAATTTATAGCAAAGTCAGTTATTTTATTTTTTACATAACAAACTCTTCCAAAATTGTATTTTTTAGCGGCACTTACTCGCTGCTTTCTTCTTTCGCAGCAACTGCTTCGGTTTTGTTCATAATATGTTCGTCAGCACTACACGACCGTGTTCACATTGCAACTGTTTACGTGTCACCGTTTTTGCAAATTTCTGTTAGCTGTTGTCATGTTATGGAAACACCAAATAAATAAATAAATAAACAAAAACTCTGAAAAAATAAAACGCTTTGGCAAAACTCGTCTGTCGCTGACTTCGGGTTACCCCAAAAAACGTTACAAAGACTTTTGTTTATTTGATGTGAATTTTCCGTGAGTGTGCAAACTTTTGCACACATTATTGCCGGTATATACACATATATCGACAAGGTTTCATAAGTCGATATATGTGGATATGCTCACAATAAATAACCCGGAAATATTTTCGTTACTAGAATTTGGAAAGATTGTAGATAAGAAATGTAGACGCCTAAGTCTAATTGTGAATTAGATATAAATCGACGAAATCACGTAAAATATGTATATATATTTATACCAAAAAGTTAGAAACTAGAAGCTGGTATACCCTTCTGAAATGAACAAGCTTCTAGTTATACAAGTAATTGATTTTGTGCGGTCGGTTTGTATGGCAGCTATATGCTATAGTGATCCGATCTGAACAATTTTATATTAAAATTATTATATTGCCTTAATAATAACTCGTGCTAAATTTTGTGACGATAGCTCGTCAAATGAAAAAGTTTCCCATACAAGGACTTGGTTCCGATCGTTCAGTTTGTATTGCAGCTATACGCTAGATTGGTTTGATAACAACGGTTCCGACACAAGAGCAGCCACCGGAGGATAAAATAACGTGTGAAAATTTCATATCGATATCTGATACAGTGAGGGACTAGTTCGCGTATATACAGAAAGACAAACGGACATGGCTAAATCGACTTAGCTCATCATGCTGATCATTTAGGTATATATATATTTTGTAGGGTCTCCGACGTCCGACATCCTTCAACTGACTGCCTCGAGGTTTTGAGAGAAGTTACTTACTTTCATATGACATCTAATGGAAAGCTAATCCAATACTTTGCTGACACAGACTACAACCTCTGCTTAAGCCCTTGAAAAATATTTTATTCAAATCCAACCCTTTTAATTAACAACATTTGTTTGTAAAATTTATATGCGCCAAGACTTTATTTTAATCTTAGTTCTGCATGAGTTAAGTGCTAAGCAGCTTCATACTAAATATCAGAACTTCCCACACCGAGTGTTTATATGGTTTATTTAGGTGTAATTCCCGCACATTTGCCGCCTACTGGTTTCTTAAACATTAGCCTGCTGTTACTTTCGCAATCCTTTATTTGCGCCATTAATATTAGGATTTAAGCGCCACAAAGTGACAACACAACTTAACAACGAATGACTAAAAGTCATGCCACAAATGGTAGATACCACAAATATTTTGCCACAGCGAAAATCGCGTGGTACTCTCGACATTTGTCTCATGTGGGCTTATGTGTTTTTGCTTTTGTTTGTTTAATACTTTTTGTTGAAAACCGTAAAATTCTAGTTTAGATTTTGTGGAAATGAGCGCACTTTCGTTTTTATTACAATACTTAAAAACATAAAGTGAAGAGTAGTTAGAGTTTCTCACGTTAGTAGTTATATAACGATCGCCATTTCAAGTTTGGTTTTGATAAAGTTTGGTAACGTTGCCTTTCGAGTAAGGAAGAATGGTACATTTCTTCTTCTTTCTATGATATATAAGAACATTTGGATCAAACTACATTTTAGCAATATTAATCAACTTCTTAAAAAGCGAAAATTTGCTACTTGTCTCCTTTACACAAAATATTGCGATATAGGCTTTATTTAGACATTGTCTAAGGTAGCTTTAAATAGATTTGGATCGTTTAGTTGGGTCGGCTTTTTGCATTTACAGTCCGATCTATTAGGAGATTTTAGCGACGTCTGGCATACATATTAAACTCTGCCAAATTTCTTGATTTTTTATAAAAGTTTTCTATGCAACAGCTTGATTCCGACCGTTCAGTGTGTATGACAACTAATGCTTCAGTGGTCCAATATCAGTGATCTCTGTACATGAGCAAATTCGTCGTGAGAAATGGACGCATTCCAAATTTCTGACCGATATCCCCAAAAATAAGAGAATTGTTCGGATTTATACAGACGGACAGATATACGGACATGGCTAAATCGGCTCAGCTCGTCACGCAGATAATTTATATATGTATATACTCTGTAAGGCCTCCAACGTTTCCTTTTGTCACAATGTTTGGCAAATTACAACAGATCAATGGACAAATCCCATAAATCTATCTGATTTTTAGTTATCTAACCTTCAAAAGGGATAGAAAAGAATTTCTCTTGTAGATGAAATACTGCTTTTTGAAAGGTAAAAATACAGTTGAAGTAAACACTTGGCTTGATGACTAGTTTCTGGACATTGCCTAGAAAAATCAAGCATCAAGGATTAGTATGCTAATTTTAGACGAGTAAAATTAGTAATGAAGACGGTAAAAGCAGTTGACGTCCAGTAGAAGTTGTTACCGACGAAAATATCAAAAAACTCCACAAAATAATTTTTGGTGACCCTGAAGTGAAGTTGTTCGAGATTGCAGGCACTCCAAAGATATCAACTGAATGTGTACATCATATCATTCATGAATATTTGGGTATGAGAATGTTCTGTGTAAAGTGTGTGGGCGCGCGAGCTCACTTTTGATCAAAAACAACGACGAGTTGATAGTTCGGAGCAGTGTTTGGGGATGTTAAGCCTTAATAAAACCGAATTTTATCATTCATATGTGACAATGGATGAAAGAAGGCTCCATCATTTCACTACGAAGTCCAATCTGCAGCCATCCAAGTGGACTACTCCTGATGAACCCGCTCCGCAAACGCGACAGTCGGTTAGCAAGGTCGTCTGTATTTTGGAATAATTTTTATTGACTACCTTGAAAAAGGAATAATCATCAACAGCGACTATTACATACCCTTATTTTACTATTTGAAGACCGAAATCGCTGAAAAATGGTTGCATTTGAAGAAAAAGAAAGTGCAGTTTCACCAAGCCAACTTTCCGTGTAACAAGTCAGTGAAAACGATGGCAAAAACCTATGAATTGGGCTTCGAGGTGCTTCCGCCGTTACCGTATTTATCAGATCTGGTCCCCAGCGACTATTTCTTGTTCTCAAATCTCAAAAGAATGTTTGCTGGGAATAAATTTTTGTCGAATGAAGAGGTGGTCGCCGAAACTGAGACCTATTTTGTGCTATAAAAATTGCATCGAAAAGTTGCCATAATCAGTATATCCTCCTTGAAAGGAACTACGTTGAATAAACTTTGTTTCAAAAAAATGTGTTTTACTATTGTATAATAGTTCGGGGGCTTTTCAATTCACCTGTTATCCTGTCCAGAGTAAAAAATAATATTTTGACATGAGAATTTTCGATTGAAAGTTAGTGTTCTTAAATGATATTGAATCAAAATAAGAGGAAAAAATAAATATTTTGAATAAAGAAAATTATAGTGTGTTTGGAACATGTCAGTTTATCCCAAACTTCTTAAAGAAAACAATTATTTGTAAAAAATAAATAACTTGGATTTTTTGAATTTTTTCACATACATTTTAAGGTTATGTGAAAAAAGTGTTCACAAAAGAGTTGTAGATCTTTCGATAAACTGCAACTGTGCTATATATATTTTTTGCTTATGATCTTTAGTTTTGCTGGAAATCGACTTAAACCATTTCTTACACTTAAAAATTCAACCAACCTTCTCTGTTTCCAGTTCACAACTCACAACGCCCAGATTATAATTTTTCTTTTATTTTTAATATCATATTTTCCAACGGGTTTTATTCTATTATGATTTTTTTCACTTTCTACCATTTTCAAGGGCTTCAGCACTTATCTATTAGCCGGTTTTTATTTACATTAATATATATAAATAGCATGTGAATTAGCATGCAAAGGCATAAAATAATTATAACACCAGTGGCACAGCTTGAGCTTAATTCATTCAAAGACTTAAATACATATACACAAGGGTGTAAACATACATATATACTATTACATATGTGCAAATAAATATGGAAATGTCTGCGTTCTACCTTGACACTGACTTTCGCTTACAGTCGTTATGTTGATGTTGTAGTGCAGTGATTTAATTCGCAATGTCAACAACTTAGCATTGAAAATGCATTATTAGTGTGTGTGTGTGTGTGTAGGGGTGCGGGTGTCGCATTGCCAAAACTTGTTTACTGTTATCGCTGCTAATGCACTTACTCACGTCATAGTATCAACATTTCAATTGGTTTTGAGGCCTAGGGTGAGTTTGTAACTAAAACCGATTAAATGAATTTCCAAATTTGGTTCAACAGTACAGGGTGTGCAAATAAACGAACTTTTTAAACCAAATCCATTTTTTTAGCGATTTTTTTCGACGAAATTGTATGATTAAAAGTTCGAGCGAAAGTTAGGAGCAAAATGCCAATTTTTTTTTTTTAACTTTGATATCGAGTATTTCAACAGGTTAAATGTGAGTTTATTTTCACGAGGTTGCTGCAAAAATACTTTAGCAGGAAATTTAATTTTAATCAGGAATTTTTTGATTTCGTACTCTACCTTAAATAATTTTTTATGCATTAATCTTATTTTACTTTAAATATTTCGCATTCTTTCACTTAAAGCTAATGAAGCATTGAATTTTGTGTCGAATTTCGGCCGTTTCATCGGCTCAAGAGCACGTCCACAGTATTTTATGACACGGCGTGGCAAAAACCGTATATTTGGGGAATACTATTAGTAAGTATGTAGATAGAAATTTTCTTTTATGTCTGTATGCCTACTCACTTCACTTTGTGCAATTGATTTATTGCTTACCATATTTTATTAGCCATGTCTCTTGTTCGTGACCCACAACCGTAAATTTTGAAGGGTTCGAGTGCTTAATGATAGATACTAGCACATGTGTAAGTCTATGCTGTGAATGTGGCGGCCAAGAAAGGGTTAGGGGTAGTTGGTTGTTTTGGAAAGAAATATTCGAATTGACTTTGATGTCTGCAGTGAGTTCTATTATTGACGGCTAAATTTAAAAACAGACATACAGAAACTGTGTAAGAATATCTAAATTTTTCCAACTCCTCCAGTAAACTTAAACAACGGTTTTGCGATTGGACAGGTCCATTTTGAACTCCTGGAAACTTCTTTCTGAGAACTGCTAAGGTTAAATTACATCGGCTATTGCCATTTTAGCCAAGGGTAGGTAGTGAAGGATTGAAGATGAAGTCCACATAGACTGGAGCCTGGTTGTGGACGACCTACTAGTTTTGCTAACTGTCAGTGGGATCCACTGTCAAGGTTAGGCGGATGATATTGTTATTATAGGTAGGTAAATTCGAGGACATTCTCTGCGGCCTAATAAAAAGAGGTTTAAACCTGACTAAAGGAAGGTGCAGCAAGCCCTTTGCAATACCACCAAGATGACCATCGGCCCGCTCTCCAGACGATGTCCTTGCCCGGCCTCAGGAATCTTACGCTTAGGGGCAGAGAGGTAGAGATGACCAACATGGTCAAATATCTTGGTCTCAAGCTGGATTCCACTCTGCGGTGGAAGCAGGATGTTGATTTTGGTCAAACCGAGTAAAGCAGTAATGGTGTGCAATAGACTAGCTGGTAAATCCTGAGGCTGCAAGCCAAAGATCGTTAGGTGGTTGTACACTATGATCGTGCGTCCGATAATCATGTACGGGGTGGTGGCTTGAGCCTTAAGAGCTTTGCAGACTTCGGTAGGGCTCCAAGTTCACCAAAAAGTTTAAGGTTACACTTAGTCGCAAGGCTGAATGGAATGATTTCACTCTCGATTTACTGCTTAAGGATAAAGTGGTACACTGATGGCTCGAAAATGTCGGCGGGAATTGGTGCAGGAGTCGTAGGACCACACCAAACTCTCCATACCTATGGGAAGTTTTCCGAGCATTTTTCAGGCAGAAGTTTCTACCATAACTCGGTGATTAGAGATAAACCTCAAACGCAACTATCGCAACGAACGTATAACCATACTTACTTAAAGCAATCTTTGTCTATGAGATCAAATCGCTACTGGTGCAGGAGGTGCGCGATCACAAAGGTATAGCGGGGAATGAACTGGCTGATGAGTTCGTCCGCTCCGCAGCATCCACTTACAGGGTAGGACTTGAACCCTTCATCGCGGTGGGTCTCCATACCATAAAGGAGCTGGGAAGCATCCGCCTGCAAACTGCGGATACAGCGAAGCATTTCGTTAGGAAGCTTTCTTGGAAGCAGAGAGGTAGAAAACATTAATTACCTTATAATGCTGCAGATTAGCTATTAGAAGAAGGTGCGGTCTCTCACCGATCTGGTCATCTGGATCGACGACACAATAGTTAAGCCTATTACGTTCTATGGCATCTTTGTTTGGTGGAGAAAAAAGACATTAATTACTTTGAACTTATAATGCTTCCAAGCAGATATTTAGCTGTTTTTCATTAGACGAGAAGGTAGCGGAAAATCTCTCACCTATTAACTTTAGAACAGGGCGGACTCCAGCCTTGATCTCACTAACCGTCATCTCTTGTTAAGGATGCCTAACTCATTATCAATGGCATCGTGTCACTATGTGAAGACAGTAGTTTAGGAACAAGTCCACAGCGAAATCACAGGTATGCTACCCCCCTATCAGTGTCATTAGATAGATACCATCGGTTCATGCGCTGTCTCAAGATCCTTTTGGCCCAAGATCAATCATAAGGCATTTAGTGAGCTTTTATCCTTTTAGCTAGCCTGAGGGTTCATTGCCCTAACAGCGTCCATGCTATAAGGTTGAAAATCTTTCAGGACTCCAGATGCAGTAGGGGTATGGAAGAAGACGAGTCGGAAAAATCTCAACACTTCCTTCTTCATTGTTCGGCTTTTTTGAGATTAAGAATTAGACACCTGGGTGCTCATATTTTCGTGTTATAATTTTACGGCTTCAGAAAGGCATTTAGAGTGATCCAAGAGGATCTCTGGATCATCTAACCTAACCTAACCTAACCTTGTTCGTTCCAGTTATATCTAACAAAATAACGATTTTGAGAAATGCAAAAATTATCAAAAATATTTTTAGAGTGGTTGTCGAGTATCTATTGCTGGGGTTTCGGCTAAATAACATTGATTTACCACTTTAGCCACAAATTCTCCTTCCCCTAACCCAGAAAAATCGGCTTCAGTTCAATTCATCTTATCGAAGCATCATTTTCACACCCAATCGAGAAATACGTTTGAACGCCAAACATTTATCAAAAGATCTGTTATCTGCGATGATGAAAGCAAATAAATTCACATTTCTAATATAAGCTGAAGCTACATGCATATTTACGCATATGATCCAACAACCCTACCCGCAGTAAATGTGCGAGTACGCAGAACGAACATTGGCAGGTTAAAATCATAGCGTGTTGCTGATTGCTTGGCTGATTGATTTATTTAGACAGCATGCCAAATATCAGCCATTAACAGCAGACTAGATAGAATTTTACCTGTTCGCAATGTCAATACAAGTAGCGGCGCCTGACAGTAGGCTATGAATATGCAAGACATAAGAATCTGTATGAGTAGTGGGTCACAAGCTGTCGGTCTGGAAATCCAATAACAGAATGAGCGTGACAAACGAATTGATTTTTAATATCAGCCGTAAACGCAGTTTATCATGCAGTGATGTTTCTGCTTATTTATTGCTTGTAAAAGTTGTAAGGTGTGTGGGGGGCGTTGTATGGAGGCGTGAATGATTGCGCAAATGAGTTGCTTCGTTTATTCCGCTTGATAAAAGGTGTTGTTAATAGCGAAACTTTTAACCGCCCTTTTTACACCCGAAGTTCTGCAAGATTATTTTCCTCTGTGTGTGTGTTAAGCAAATGGTGTAAGCGATGATTTAGGTGCGTGTGTTGAAAAATTGTTAGCAAAAAGCTTACACATAATGCTTCTAAATATAAGTAAAAGTATAAGGAAACAGAAACAGCTGATTTATTTAAGTGTGGACTAAGATAAAAAAGTTACGTTATATAATATATACAAGCACCAATTATATCCACCAGTAACACTTGAGGTTACTAAACTCAGTCGGAAAGTTTGTGCGTGTTATTTATACCTTTGATTCACATGGCTTTGTAAACGTGTAAGTATTTTGTAGAAATTCTTTAAGTGTAAAATTTTAAATAACGTCAAGTGGCACCATTTCGAATGGATAATATTTGCTATTTCATCCCTTTTCGTAAGGCACTGTAAGTTTGATAAATTGATAAAAGTGTATAAAAAGATCTGAATCTTATCTTATTTGATCTGATCCAAACATAATGTACGGAGAATGTAGGATTGCTACATATGCAACAAATGATCTAAGTAGAGGTACTTTCTTCAAGTGACTTTTTTTGACAGATAACGCATGAGTCACGTCAATCTGTCACGTTATTTTTGTTCAGTATTGTTTGGTATTTCATCATGGAAAGACTTACGCCAGGACAACGTTTACAAATCGTTCAACCGCGCGCTTCGCCAACTTATGGTCAACTATTCGCAACACCATTTCTCATCTTGAGACCCAGCATTCATTATTGAATAATATTCGACCAAATAGACTACGTCCACCACGCAGTGAAGAAAATATAACAGCTGTAACTGTGAGGGTACACAAAGATAGTAGAGAGTCGATTTGGCACCGTTCGCAGCAACTCAGACTGACGTACAGAACGACTTGGCACATTTTACGTCGATATCTTAAATTGGAAGCGTATTAAATACAGCTTGTGTAAGAACTGAAGCCGCTCGACCTTCCCAAACGACATCGCGTCCCTCTATGGGCTCTTGAAAAATTCCAAGAAGATCCGACGTTCACGAGCAAAATTTTGTTCAGCGTTGAGGCCTATTTCTGGCACAATGGGTATGTAAAAAGGAAAAAATTGCCGCATTTGGACGAAGAGAAACTTGAAGAGATTCAAGAGCTGTCATTTCATCCAGAAAAAAATAAGTGTTTGGTGTGGTTTGTGATTCGGTGGAATTATCGGTCCATATTGCTTCAAAAATTACTTACATATGTGAGACTGCTATTAAGTTAAGCTAAACAAGAACTCAGATATATGCCATTTGCCTTACCAATGATTTGGACCGAACTAAAGGATCACGTAAGTGATTTAAATTTTTGCTCTACTCAAACGCTACCCGGTATCTAAATTATGTTCGGCAAAAAGATCCAACTGAACAGGCTTGACATATATATGACATGACTAGAATTTAATCCATATGATTTTTAATGTGGAAATGAGCACCGAAGACGGCACTCTAAAGATATCAACTGAACTTGTAAAATATAGTATTATAGTGTTTGGGTATGAGAAAGCTCTGTGAAAAGTGGGTGCCGCGCGAGCTCGCTTTTGATCAAAAGCAACGACGAGTTGATGATGCGAAGCAGTATTTGGAAATGTTAAAGTGTAATTAACCAGAGTTTTTGCGTCGATATGTGACAATGGATGAAACATGGCTCCACCATTTTACTCTGAAGTCCAATCGATAGTCATCTGAGTAGGCTGCACACGATGAACCAGCTCCAAAGCTGGGAAACACCCAACAGTCGGCTAGCAAGCTTATGGCGTCTGTATTTTGGAATGTGCGTGTCAAAATTGTTATTGACTTCCTCGAAAAAGGAAGGACCATCCACAGCGATTTTGAAGAAAAATAAAGTGCTGTTTCACCAAGACAATGCACCCTGTCAGAAGTGACAAAGTTCATGTGTTGGGCTTTGAATTGCTTCCACATTCATCGTATTCATCAGAATGGGTCCCTGTGACTGTTTCATATTCTCACTTCTCAAAAAAATGCTCGCTGGGAAGAAATTTTTGTCGAATGAAGAGGTGATCGCCGAAACTGACGCCTAATCGTACTACAAAAATAGTATTAAAAAGTTGGAGGGTCGCTATAGTCAGTGTATCACTAAGCTATAAATCTAATAACAATAATAAGTAATTAGAAGACTTTCTCCACCTACGTTGTCTATAAAAACTCTCAAATATTTTCATAAATTAAAGTTTTGCTTTCCTTGAAGCATAAATCAAGTTTATATTAACCGCATAACACTGTTACCTTGGTGCTGGCTCCAATGTGCACTGCACATAATCCGACAAATACGTGGCGCCCTCGCCATCGCCCACCGGTGTGGCCAACCGCTGCTCCTCCTTTTTCGAAATACTGGCCGAACTAGGCTTGCCCAACAAATGTCCCTGCTTCTTTTTACCGGCCCTTACACTGCTTCTGCGCCTACCACCACCACTACTGCAATTGCTACCAATGCCTTGTTTGGTGCTCCGCTGTTGCTGCATGCCGAGGTGAGCAATTAAAACTTTCACCTTCTACAGCTTGCAGCGTGTCACGTAGTGAGTTTGCATTAAACACGGTTTTTTACACTTTTGTTGCCTTATCATTGCACTGGATAATTGTAGAGTATGAATGTAGGAGTTTTGCTCCGTCAACTTTGCTGTTTGTATATTTTTAATTACCAAATTATGGCACTTTGATTGGCGGCCGAAGTGTGGCAGAAGCACAAAGCCACCGAATGCAGTTAAGTCTGCCTTCAAAGCACACAAACAAAACACGTGGATAACGTGTAAATATTCACACTTTATTGTTGTTATTTTTTTTGCTTTCGTTAAAATTCTCGGATTACTGACTTCTGTGAAACGGTCTAAGTTGTTAATGACACACGACTGACACGTTGCGCCAGTCACTGTCATACGAGTAGCTGCGTTGGCAGTTAGCTAAACGAGATCGTTATGTCGCCATAAAAATAAAATAAAATAAAAAAATATAGTAACGGCAAAAACACTGCTCTCCTCTGCACATTCTGCAAATCCTTCATGCAAGGATTTTATTCCAACATGCTGTTGGATTTTATTGCATTTCCATTCAATGTTGTTTACTTTTGTTTTGCGCTTTGTTATTATATCCTTTTATTTTAGTTTTATTTTTGCCAACAGGCAGTGTGTTCCTCTTTCGTTCTTGGAATGAAGCGGAGGCGCAGGGCGCATGTGGCAGTCTATGCAAAAATATTGTTTACGATGATGTGGCATGAAATCTCTTACTAGTTTGCCGCAAGTGACACAGCCAAAACACCAACAAAATGCTAGTTGTCACAACTGCCAGTGGGCGTTGGGTGCGCGAGTGTAGCAACTAATAAAAATAACATGCGTATGTGGCAATTTGCATATGAGTATAAATATTATGTCCGTTTGTAAGTGACTGGATTTGGATACCCATATGCGCTGTGATATGCGTACATGACAATAAAAATGCCTGTTTTTATAATTAATGCCTGAAATATGCACAAAAAACTGCTGAGAATCAATAAACAAAGTCTAGCACGTTCCTTAATATCGAATAAGCATATATTTTCTAGGTTCGAGCCGATGGAGAAGGTATGCACTGAACTTTTCCACAGATGGATCGGGGCTAAGGGGGAAAGTGGGTAGTAGCGTAGTAATAGTCTATTCCGAGCTATCTGTAAACTCCAACTTCAGACAACCAGACCACTGTAGCACTTGGTGTACTGCTCTGAAGTGCAGCTTCCTTTAGAACGGTGTGCGTTAACTCCGACAGGCAAACGCATATACTTGCTTTGAGATCGCTGATTGTCAATTACTTGCTGACTCAAAACTTGTCAAGGAGTGCATTGGCTCATTGGCAATAGCTTCAAGCTTCTTCCGTATAAGACTCGTATGGGTGCCTGGTCAAAGCGGAATCAATGGAATTCAAAGTTGATGAGCAATGTACGGAGGGCACCATTTCCCAATTTCGTCCGTTTGGAGACTTGTGTGACTGTAAAATCCTTCTGGTCCAAAGTGAACCGTAAGAAGTTTTCCAAACTAAAGGTACGCAAAGCCAATCTTGTCACAGGTATAGGTCTTCTGATTGGACTCTATCCAATAGGTTTATATACAATTATCTGTTTACGTTCTAACCTATTATATGTATTTACATATATGTATGTTGTTTATTCTACATCGATCAAGAAAATCTCTAATAAAGGTTTGAGACCAACCGCAACAATTTTGCTTATAAATCTCTAATATGTACCACATCTTCTTCTTCTTCAGTGGATACCGCTTACGCGGTTATAGCCGAGTTTGCAAGAGCACGCCAGTCGCTGTTTGGCACCAATTTGAGATTCCAAGTGTAGCCAGGTCCTTCTTCACCTGGTCTTTCCAACGGAATGGCGATCTTCCTTTACTTCCCCCAGCGAGCAGTGTGTTGAATGCTTTCAGCGCTGGAGTTTTTTCATCCATTCGGACGACATGACCTAGAGAGAATAGCCGCTGTCTCTTAATTCGCAGAACTATGTCAATGTTGTCGTAAATGGAGTATGGATACATGTGTAGAAGTTCACACAAGTGCGGAAAATTCTCTGAGCGTCATTCACTTGGGAGTGGCCAGAAACGATTCTTTTACATATGGCTCAATCAGCTCATGACTTTCGGTCTTAGACCAAGTATCCGCTGGGTAGCCAAAAAACCATCCATTTGAAGGCGAGCTGAAGTGAAAAACATCCTTCCCCAGGGTTGTGCGCTGGGTTTAGGGCCCCTCATGTAAAAACACCCCCAATGAAAAAAATATGTACCATTTATGTGTAATGGTAATACAGTTATTACTATCTTCAAAATGCAGTCTTATTTTTAGAAAAATAAATAATAATATTTCCTCACTTCAAAGCAATCATTTACTTCCCACGCCCCATCGTTGTTATAATAAGCACATTTATTTACTATATCAAAACCGTTTCAAATTGAATTCTCACCTCGCGGCGTGCTGTATGACATTTATTTCATTGCTCACTTTTTTGCATTTTCTTTTATAATATTTGTTCTCATTGTCATTGAACTTTCACCCTTCAATCATTTCGCATTGACTTAAGGTACTTGCAACATTGCAAGCAGATTTGGTTTCACAGGTTGCTTTGTCGTTCAATTTGCGCTCTTAATGGAATATAAAACCATTGGAAGCATGTTTATTGCTTTTAAAAATACATTCTCGTTTCAAAACTAAAAGAGACAACGTTTGAAAATCATGCATAGGGAAATGAGCGTTCTCCAACTGGAGGAGTATTCATTACTTGATTTAATTATTTAATTTTTTTTTAAGTGACCACGTGCGTCTTTTTCAAAGACTCAATTAGGGTACCTTCTATTCCTCACTGCCTATTGACATACGTAAACGGAAATAACAAGAAAAGTACGTTGACACCCTCTGATATTGCACATATGCGTAAACATTGTAACGTTGTAGAAAAAATCAGAAGATACCTTTTGCGTTTGTTGTGGAGGAAGAGCATTTCATGAGGCGTAAATAAGTGACTTATTGATGGAATTGACCACTGTTTTGGAACTTTGGTTTCATGCGCTTTACACAGTGAGTATCGAGATTTTTAATGACTTTAACCTAGGGAGACGATACTGATTAAGTAGACATGAATCTCCAAAATTCCAAAATTGACATTTTTCACCATTATACTTCATGCATAGTTTAGAAATATATATTATAAGAATTACTCTTCATTTTGCAGAAACGTCACTTGTTGATTGCCCCCATAAGCTAAAGTAATTTTCAACCGTCGTTCTTTTTTATGTTTGTAACGGAAAAGCTTTTATATTATTTGAGCTTTCATGACTAAGCGCTTTTATGCGAGTGTGTAAGTAATTTGTTATTTGAGAGCTTTTTTATGTGGTTGGTGTTTTTGCTTAAGGTCGTCAGCTATAAAAAAGCTTTACACCTACACTGTAAAAATGGTTGAAATGGTTTATAGAAGAGCTTATTCTTACTTCAATCAATTTACTCAAAAATTATTTAAATTTTTAATTTAGGGACAAAAAGTTTAGTTAAATATTTTATAGTTTAATTGTGTGAAGTTGATAAGCGACATGCACTTTTCTCCGAAGACGTTTTCAGATTTCGTTAAAGTGATGTGAAATTTCGAAAAAAGCTAAGTTTTTCGTTTTGCATATTTCGATAAATCTTAAAAATTAACATACTAAAATTTTGAATATTTCCAAAGTGTAGATCGTCAATTCAATCAGCTCAATTTATTTATCTTTATATCCGTTTTGCTAAGAAGTATAAAGTATCGATTAGTCATGTTTGTCTGTGGAAAAGTTTTTAAAGTTCTAATAAACTAAAAGAATAGCAGTTACGATGAGGAGTGCTCTGTCGCACTGGAGAGAAAGCAGACTACCTACCTCGCAACATTACAAGCGATCACATCACGTTCGGGATGGGATGGATACCAAGAGTTGAAGAGGGATGCATGAGTACTATGGCAATGCAATGCTCGAAAATTTTATGAAGAGGTGAGGCGACTAAAAGCGGGTTTTATGACCGGGGCATACTGTTCTAGAACCTCCAGAGGTGATGTAGTGATTGATGCCCAAAGCATACTGACATTATGGAGGGGATACTTCTCCAGCTTACTGATCGGCAGTGAAAGCATAGCGCCAGGAGATGGTGAACCCGATTCCATAATCGATGGCGATGGAGTCAAACAATCGTCCAACAATAATGTCAGACGCGAAATCTAACGCAGAATAACTCTTGCCAACAGGTGCTACTTTGGGCTGAGTAGGCAAATGAAAAGTAAAGTCCTGTCTCGACGAACAAAGGCCAAACTAAGTAACTCATCATCCCTGTCCTGCTATGTGGTGCAGAGGACTATGATAATATCTGATAAGTCGACGTTATAAGTTTTCGAGTTGCGCATTGGCAACGGCGAATACCGCAGTCGATGGAGTAAAGAGCAGTATGACATATACGACGACGGCAACGCTGGCTAAGTCATGTCGTCCGAATGGATGAAAACACTCCAGCTCTGAGAGTCGACACAGTACCACCGGGGGAAGCAGAGAAAGAGGAAGACCTCCAATTCATTGGAAAGATTAGGTGGAGAAGGATCCGGCTACACTTGGAATCTCCAATTGGCACCAAACAGCAAAAAGGAAGAACGACTGGCTCGACTATAATTGGGTAAGCGGTGTGTACGCCAACAAAGAAGAATGATAAAAATCATACGTTGAGGTGACTGTTTCGGAAATTGAAGCTAAGAAAAGTTTTGTGTTGACAGTCGAAAATTTCCTAGGCACCAAATTATGAAGGAAATACTAATACACTATCCCAATCATTTTCTGATTCTAAATTATGAAGAAACTGAGAAAAATAATCTTACAAATTTAGCTCTCTAGGAGAAAATATTAGTAATCATATTTGATAAATGTTTGAATATATTTTCAGATCTTCTTCTTCTTATTTATCTATTTTCAGATAGTTTCCGGAATATTAGTAAGGATAAGAGAGAGCAGTTTCACAAGATCTAAAAGTGATTAAAAAAAGGTATCAAAGTTAGTGCGATCGGTCCATTATGGCAGCTTATTGCTCCTTGGAAAAAGATTGCTAAATCATAATTATGATCATAAAAAAGTTTTATGGAAAAATATATGGTTTTGACGTTATTCTTATTAGAATGATATTATAGCGATACCGGCTATTTTGTAAACGTTTTCTGATTTTTGTAGTGTAAAATAAACATAAGGATTTAAAAATAAACAAGCAAAAATCTCAAAAAAACTTTGAGTTCCATGAATTGTGGGTATAAAAATGTATATCAAAAGTCTATCTTATATCTAGCGCAACAAAACCACTGTGGACCATAGTTATTATTCATCGCTACTATTTCCGAGAAAATATTCAGACCAGACGACCATAAGTATGTAGCTGGAAATGATTTACAAAAATTAAGAAAGATATCTTTTTATACCCTTTTATACTGTAAAAAGTGCATTTCAAAAAGGTACGAGTATTACCTGTATATGGTAGCTTTACTTAATTATATGGTAACTTTAAGTTAAGGTTTTTCCTATTTTACAATATTTTGTGTTCTAAAGCTTAATCATTTAATTGTGTTGCAGCAAAAACATTGAAATACATTATGTGTGCATTAAAATATTAAATTAATACTCAATATAATAAAGACTGTTGCTTACAGGACAGTGCGTATGAGTAATACTTTACAACTCGCTCGCCTTAGCTGGCTGTAAAATAATCTAACTTATGCTTAAATGACTTTGGCATTCATTCGAAAAAATTTAAAGCAAAAAATACTCATAATCAAGTATTTAAGTAGTAGTTATTAGCACAGAGCTAGCATCACTGTATTTTGAAACCGTTTGCAAAGTTGAAAATAAAAAATTGGCAAGAGAACAGCTATCAAAAATCATTCAGTGTTGCTGTTAATTTCACTTGGGACCTTCAACTTAATTTTTATATTTTGTTATATATTAATAAATAATAGAAATTTTATTTTTTTCATACTTGCACTTCACCAAATCGTTGTATTCAGCCGGCAGTAGCACATACTCTGGATCAAGCGCTTCAGATTTCGTGCGCCGCCTCTGCTGTTTACCATTGCCACACTTGCTGCGCACAAATCGCACTTTAGCAGCTGCTCCGCTCTTCGCGCGATTACTTTTGCCTTTATTGTTGCTTGCGTGCGGATCTCGACGCATTGCAGCAGCGCCAATGCCACCGAATTGACCGCCAACACTGTCCATTGGCATTTTGCCACGCCCACTGCCGCCACCATCACCCGTGGCACCACTGTCCTCCTTATTGCTGACGGCCTTTTCGGCGAAACTGTCGCGACGCCATGAAGGCGTTAATGTGCGTATAATATTCTCAGTGTCACTGTAACCCTCATAATGATAGCGCTTACGCAAATTTACACCGGAAAGAAATTCGAGCGTTTGCCACACATTCATTGTGTTCGTCTCGAAGAAGTGCTCATCGTCGACTGACCATTCACCGGGGTGTGTTATGCGATTTGCCAACATCATTGTGATGGTTGTGCCATTGGCGCTGTTGCTGTTGTTGCTGTGCTGCATTGCTGACGGCGCTGTTGTGAGTAAAGAGTTCTGCGAAGACAGGCGTCTGTTGACACGTGTATGAGGCATTGTGTGGCTCCGCTTGAAGGTGAAAACACAAAATTCTATTTTTGTTCAAATTGCGCGCCGTTACACGCTGCGATTGCTCACTTTTTTGTTTTTTTTTTCTGCCGCTGCACTTAGTTTATTTACAGTTTTGATTGGCACCACCAAGCAACTTTAATTTCTTTTCCATTTTAAATGTAACTTTGTAATTGCAACTCGAATTGAGCACAAAATACGATTCGTATTCTACACAATCACACGCACACACACACTCATATGCCACAGGCTGCCTCTGCCTTTTTACGCTATGCTGTGTGCCGCGTTGCAACAATTGTGTGACGGCCTCAAGTCTATCACCGGCGCTTTTCACTTTTCACTTTGCGCTACTCGCGATCCTCACAACTTGCCTGCGCACATCCACTTTCGAAACTGTTGTCGTTTTCATTGTTTTGACACCTTGACAGCAACACCTTGAAGCATGTCCCAACACGCCACTTTGCAGCACTTAGGCTCATGTGTTGCCGTGTCCAAACCACGGGAGTTATCAATACGGAGTGGAGTGGGTGGGCGCTACGCAACAGTTAACAGTTGCGTGGCAGCAGGAAATTGTGTGTATAGAAATCCAATCGACACAGTTCTCTTCAATGAGCTCGCATGCATATCAATATATGTATGTACTTACATATACATTTAAATAGTATGGTATATTTTTAATATAATTCAAACTTGCTGTTGAGGATTTAAGCTCAACACATCAAGTATGTGGCATTTGTCTTAAAATCACAGATAGTCTTAAAATAAAACGCAAAATATCCAATTATTCATCTATATTTATTTCTTACGCCTTCAAAGTAATCCCCACCAGATTTAATAGAGGTATGCCAAAGGTTGCTCCAGTCCTCGAAACACTTTTCATAAACACTTTTTGGGATGACCTTTAACTCATTCACCGAATTTTGCTTTATGTCTTCGAACGACTGAAAACAGCTTCCACGGAGCGGCTATTCCAGTTTGGGAACAAGAAATAATCAAACGGAACCAAACTTGATGAATACGGTGGTTGATCGAAGCTATGTCCAAATGGTAAATTCGGTTACAATCGTACTCTTTTTGAAAAAAATTTAGCTTTATCGGGACGAGTCGATCAAGAACGCGTTTCATACCCAAAATATTCCCCAAAATAATTCAAACGGATCGCGAGAGATGTCCCTTGCCATCTGTCTAACACTTGCTTGAAGATTTTCAGGCATCATATCCTTCACTTTTTTAATATTTTCGTCAGTTGAAGAGGCCGACGGTCGTTCAGAACGAGTCATGTGTTCAACGATCTCTCGACCGACTTGAAGGCTTTGTACCACTTTGAGGCTTGTGTTTTTGACAAAACTGAATCATAGTAAGCCTTTTCCAATATTCGCAATGATTCCGCACACGACATTTAGTTAAAAATACATAATTTGAGACAAATTCTTTGTTCGATATTTTTATCCGTTGTAAAAATCGAAACGCACTACTGAGATGTACCGACTTAAGCAGCTTATGTAAACAAACTGGTTGACAGATCGCGCTCATATACCCGGGGAATTTAATTACAATTTTCGGGTGCTTTTTTGTCACAATTTACATCTAAGATTAAGCATAAAACATAATTAAATTTTATATTTATATATTTTACTCTTTAAAAGTGAAAACTTCTTTAACCAGTTTCAACGTAACCATAAGTGGATTTTCATAGTCTACGTTCAGGTTCCTGGAATCCACATATTGGTAGACCACCGATGTCTGCTTGGACTAAGACATAAGCCTTTTTAGAAAGTCTCCTGGGTCATCCATTGGGCTCGCTAAATCTGTCGGTGCAATGGGTGCTGCATTTGCTCAATCCAGACAACAAGTGTAACCTTGAGACCACTTCACATGTGTGTTTGGAGTGGTTTAAGCGCAATTAGAAGATATTCATTTCATGACCATCAGTGGAACATGGATGCGCTCGAACATATCATGCCAGAGTCGAAACATTGGATTTCACCCGGCGAATCTGCTCCGTAGAAGTCAAAGATTGTTCTTACTACCAAATAGGTAATGGTCATTGTTTTCTTGAGTGAATGTGATATGAACCACATCGTCTACCTACCATGTTTGGAGAACGGAAAAGTGGTCTCTTAGTATTACAACGCAGTGACACCCATTGAATTAAGCTACGAACAGCTGAACCTTTCATCGTCAGCAATATTTGGCGACTGTTCAACTTCATTTCCTACCAAACGTGTCCAAGTGCCCCTAGTTAAAAGGTGATTATGTTGAGAAATAAAAACAAAAATTTCCAAAAAAAGATGTGTGTACATTTAGGACGAAAACAATGAGAGACTTATAAAGGGTAATTTTGTTAGGGTCCAAAGCTAACGTTCCGTTTTTGAGACTTCATTGGATCTCTATTCCTTTCTTGTAAAAGCGGTACTTTCCAAAATTTTTCCAAAGCGATGGTTTGTTATGTGTTTCACTGTGCTGTTGGTCAGGTCTAAGGTTTATATATACATATATAATATGTCTTCAACGGTGAGTTACTTAATCTTCTTCTTTGACACCACAACCGTGGGCCAGTTGGACCGATAAGACTTCACCAGTTGCCCGTATTCTTCACAAGGTCACGCCAGTTACGCATTCCTAATGTAGGCGCGTGGTCATACCATTGGATTCGCTAGCGCCCTTGCCTCCGCTTGCCACCAATGGGTCTCTAATCAAAGAATCAAATTAGTTTTTTGCTGGAGCATCATCTTCCAATCGAACGACATGACCGAGCCAGCGCATTTGTTAGATTTGTATGCGCTAGCTATATCCAAGTCACCCTAGAGCTCATACAGTTCATGATTCCATCTTCTTCGTTATCCATAGCTCATGCGAACGGCTTCAAAGACTTTGCGGAGAATAGTTGTCTCGAATGTTCTAAGTGTTTTTCAGCTCGGTTCTTCATCGTCCATGTTTCTGTGTTGTATAATAGGAAAGTCATAATAAAAGGTTTATGGAGCATAATTTTTGTTTACTGTTCCCAAAGTAGCATCTATTGGCAAGAGTTATTCTGCGCTTGATCTCCACGCTTAGATTATTGGTGACATTTATGTTGGTGGTATCTCACCAACACATTACATTAAATCCTTACCGAAATCTTAAAATAATTTTCAAATGATATGTGCTTCAGAGCAGCCAATTAAAAGTCAATTGCCGAAATTTCCTGCTTTCCATGTTAATACTCGCCCACAACAATATTTACTCTGATCAAAATCGAATGCGCAGTACTCAATCGAAATCAAAATAAATAGCGACACACAGTAGTCGCAATTTGCGGGTTGAGAGCTGCGAGCATCGACGTGTGGCGTGACTGCACGTGACTTTTAGCTAAATTAACACCCGCGGAAAAAAAAAACAAAAACAAAAATGGGGATAAAACAAAAACAATATGCAAATGTACGTACGTAATGTTTGTGCGGCACGACACACTTGAAGAATTTGTCGACAATTGAAAGCGAAAGGAAAAAACTTTTGCCTGCCGTCGCCGTTGTCGGCGTTGGCGCCTCAGGTGAAAGTTTGCGAAAAGCTGTAAATTAAATGTTCGTTGTTTGTTCGCGTATTTTATGACCCTTTTGAGTGCTAGTGTTGCTTTTATATGCCACCGCTGTTTTACGAACGTATCTGGTGTACGAACAGTGATTGCTATTTGCTGCCGCAAAGTGTTCATAGCGACGCATAACTTGCAACACGTTGTTGCTTTCTTGCTAAAAACAGTGTGGCACAGTGCGGCAAGTTGCCTGGCTAATAGCGCCGCCGCGCGGTTCGCGTCTGGGTGGAGCGGTGTGGTGTGGCATGGCGTGCCGCGGGGCGTGCTAGCCGCCGAATGTTTGGGCGCGAGCGCACACTTGCACTCACACAAACCTACAGGCATGCGGCTACACGAAAGTGTGGCAGCCGAAATGCCAGCACGTACCAATTGCACTTGGTGGGCGTTGTCGGTCACAAGGGAAACTCAAAAAACAAAAAACAAGGAAAAACGGTATAAAAGTTTGCTATTATAACGGCAAACTGAAATGCAAATTGATTTCCTCGCATTTTTGCTGCACTTTGCATGCGATTTTTCGGTGCGCGGGAAGCGGGTGTAAACTTGCAGTTTTGATTAAACTTTGATTCGATTTAAAGTTATGGCTTGAGCTAGAGTAGGTACTTGTTGTCATACAAAAGGCGCAAATAGTATGTATATTTGCCTGAATTTTGTAATATTTCGTAGAGAGTCATTAATCTTAAAGTGAGGGTTCTAGTAATTTAGAAATAAAACTTTGAAAGGCCTCAAGTAGATCTGTTTAATGCATTATACCCTGAACAGGGTATATTAAAGGTAAACCTACACTCCAATAAAGCATCCAAATAAACGCGTTCCTTGCATATTTTAGAGCGAAAAATTTCAATGAGAGTGAAATGGGGTTCTCTTGAAATGATTGATCCCATTTAAGTGAAAAATTAACATTCTACTGTCAAAAAATAATAAGACTTAGTTCATTATGAGAAAAAGTGAAATGGGCGTCATCTTAACTTGAAACAATGATTAAGCACCACAATGTCATGAAACATGCATATTATTACTGGCGATGAATCTTGGACCTATGCTTGAGATCCGGAAACAGACGATCAACCCGCCGAATATCATGGCAAAGATGAGTCGAAGCCGAAATAACCAATTCAAAGCAGGTCAAAAATCGAGGTTATGTTGAGAGTGTTCTTCGATTGTCGAGGTTTGGCGCACTCTCAATTCCTTCCGACCGGTCAAACCTTCAACAAAGAATACTATATGAGTATTATGAGTCGTTTGAAGCTATTCGTAAGAAGACGCCGGAATTATGGGTCGACAACTCTTTGTTTTTGGAACACAGTAATGCACCGCCGCAAACTGCATTGATTCTTCGTCAGTTTTTCGACAAATTTTCAACCAACATCGTGCCGCAACCACAGTATTTGCTTTATTTAGCTCCGTGTGACTTTTGGCTATTCAACAAACTCAAACCAACGCTGCGAGCAAACCGTTTTGAGTCAATTGAAGACATTAAACGTGAATTGCTCCTCGCATTGAAAGCTATTGCGAAAACTGACTTTAATAACTGTTTCGAGAATGGGAAAAAAATATAGGCACTAAAGTATCAGGGCCAATAAGGTATCGCTTTGAGGTCCGAACTACAAAACATAAACTCAGGAGTGAAGAAAAGCTTATCGGCGAACATTGGAACAAACTTAGAAACATTTCGTTTCTTAAATTAGTTCAACTTTTGTTTATACATACATATACATATATATAGTATCATTCACGCTTTTTCAACCGCTCAATAAGAAAATCTTTTTAAAACACTTCATACACATTATATATGTCACAAACTCCAATTAGAGGTCTGTTTTGATATATTTACTTACAAACACCTGCACTTGATCGTTCAAATACTTAATGAAATTTATTGAATTTCGTACAATCAATCCATCGCCAAATTAGTGACTTCTAATGACTGTGCCAACGAACTGCGCGCGCGAGTACGACAAGACCAACAGCCAAACGCTGGCGTAGAGTGTGTCCATTGCCAGGCCGCCAGCTGCTTTGATTATGATGCAATTTTCAACAGATTTTACATCAAGCTGCCACAAACTGGCCAGATCTATGCCGTATGCGCATACATGCGCTCGCATTTGTTGTTGTTTGTGCCAAGTTGCGGCCACAACATAACTCCCAATCATTCGGCCAGGCAGCCTTGGGTGGGGCGCGTACCAAAGATAATGCGACTACGAGTTGATTATACTCGTACACATTGTTGAGTGGCGCAACAAATAAAAAGTAAACAGCAGCGCGCTGCGAAAACTTCATAGAATATAACAAATTTATGTTACGAAATTCGCTTGGCTGGTGATAAAGGAAATTCCACTTATAGCTCAAGTTGTTTTTTTTTTGTTGCAGCGAAATTCCTGTTGTAAGCGGCGTTTAAATTTATTGTTTGGCTAAAATTTATTTTATACAATTTATGACACCACAAATGTGGGCGAACCGCTTGATGTGGAAAGTAAAATAAATAAAACAAACTGGTTTAGTAAGAACACCAAAGGCATATACTATATGTATATATATATATATATGTATATATGTATTTATGTATGTACATATATGTATGTAAGTATGTATGTATATATGTATATTTAGTTGGGAATCGTTTATACGCATATGTATTTATAGTCGCTTCGAGGATAGATCTAGTATAATTTCGCCCGATTGCTGTTAGTTCGTGGTCGTCTGCAATAAACATCCTGCGCTCTGTTGCCTGCGTCAGTTTTAGGGGTGTAACCATTTTAATTGCAATTGTAGCTTGTGGAGCGGGAGCTGGAATCTATTGCTTTGAGCTGGATCTCAGATAACCCTTCAAGCTTCCTTAATACTGCAGTAGTATCTTCCAGACGCATGAATTTCCGGTCAAAAAAGCGACTGAGATAGCTAACAACGTAGGAAACAACAATGAAACAATCAGGCAGCAATTAAAGCAATAATCTCACATCGCATTGTCAGAGAATGTACTTAGAAGCAGAGGAGCAGTAGCAAAGCGGTTGCATACATAATATGTCGTATATGTACTGCTCCTATATTATAGCTTTCAGATCACAAAATAGTTCAGTGAAATGAAATAGCTGATAAGATTGTCAAAAGTGCCATCCGTTTGGCTAAAAACGATATACAATGAAATTTCCGAAAGGGTTGACAATCGGATCGGAACCAGATGGAAAGCCTTCATGAGTGTCCAAAATCGTGTGCGAAAGCCCCGAAGGAAAACACGCATGCTTTTCACTTACACGGTCTTGACAAGACTTCAGGACAATTGTTGGATGGGTATAAGTAAAGACGATAAATGCAAAAGGTGCAGGGAAGTAGCCATAAGCCATTTTATGCTCCTGTCAAGCATTATAATGAAGCATATCAAGCAGCTTTGCAAGTTAAGGGACTAGATGAATTATCGAATTCGGTATAGGTTATTATCCAAGGCAATGCAATAACCTCGAACCGAACAAATTGTATAAATCTGACCGCAAAGGCAAATAGCTGCCATATGAAATGTAGTGAAAGCTACAAAAAATACAATGCTTGTCCAGAAAGTAATAGGGTTGAGTCGATTTAAAAAAATTTATTGAACCAATCGTAACATTGAAAACTTTCAAAATATACTCCTTCTGCGTCGATACAGCGCTGCCAGCGCGATTTTCAAGCAATCAAGGTGTCAAGGAAGGCATTCCCCAATTTCGGAGCCTTGAGAGCTGAGGTGCATGCTACTTGGATCTCCTCTGTCGTCTCAAAATGCTTGCCTTTCATCGACCTAATCAGGCAAGGAAACAAAAAAACTTCCAACCGGCTGCGATGTCTTGTCGGACCCAATTGATCCTTCGTTTGAGTCTCAAGAGGACTTCCATGTAAAACTTGGCGTTGACGGTTTGTCCATGGTGAACGATTCCTTTGATGTCAAAAGAGACAATGAGCATCGTTTTCACTTTGGATTTGCTCATTCTTCCCTTTTTTGGGCGAGGAGCCACATCTGGGTACACCTGCTTGATCATATAAAACGTCTCTGTCGCAGATTTATCGAGTTTGACATAAAATTTAATCGCGTACCTTTGCTCTAACGAACTCTGCATTTTTGGCTTGTACCACTCACAGAAACACGTCGCGCGAAAAAGTTTGTCCTGACTCTCCAGGTGCTCAGAGACAACTGACCAGCTCGTTCGTTAGCTAGGAACGCCCTCTACCGAATCCATCTAATGACTACTATAGAAGCTGTCAGGAGCTAGAAGAGGAGAATACTATAAAACACCTTTTATGCAAATGTAAAGCTCTGTAGAGAAAAGCAATCGTAGCTATCGATCAAGAGTTTTTTGGTGACGTCTCGGTGGTTGTACAGATATACATTTTCGTATTGATGAATTTCATCAGAAACACCGAGTGGTTCAGAGTCCTGCCGATAGTGTGAGTGGCTTTATCACAATGGCCCTCCTAAAGGTCCAAGTGCGTCGTTAGGCAGCCACTCCACCTACCTACCTACCAACTATTTTCTAATACATAATTTAGCCTCCAGGGCTATACGGACCTTTGTTGTATTTTTTGTTGCTAATTGCGGTAGAAATAACGCTCCCGCATAATAAAAAAGAAATAAAGAAAAGAAGAAATAATAAAATCCACATTAACGTTCTAATTTCTTCGCCAGCCAAATTATAGGCAATTTATGCCTTTGATTGATTTACATTAACCGTCTCCCACTAGGAAAAAGAGCAATTCATATCACGTTCAATAGTAGCTACTCTACTAAATCAACTTCGACACATCGCAGTGGCATGAAACCAATCACCGTATCTAGCCATTATTGGCAGACCGAAATTTCAATCACACACACTTTTTGTCACGCATTACGCGAAAAGCTTAGCCGCCGTAGGAAGAAGGCAAATTGGCGCAGTCAACAAAGCAAAATCGAAGCAATAATAAAGCAAAAAAATATTAAAAAGCTAAAGCAAATACTCACGCCACAACAACGTCGGGATCCTCCCACCAGTTCTTAGTAGTTGGTTCTAGCAGCAAGCTCACACCGCGCCATCCTTTGGTACGTGGCTGTATGCGAGACAAACGCGGCGTTTCAGAGAAACTTATTAACGTTATGCGCTTCTTTTTAGACATTTTTGTTTGCGTGTGTGTGCTGTATTTGTTTAAAGGATAATTTCACTAAAACTGCCAAGAAAAATTATTAAATTCACTAAGGTTGCTTATGGCAGTTTTAATGAAAATGCCTGCCTGTATCCTTTGACGTTCGGTGTGTGGATGGGGTGATGCGTGTGTGCGTCTGTGTGTGAGTAAGTAGTTTTACGCACCCGTGAACGCTGTTTTCCTTTAATTTTTTCGCTGAATACTAAACGCGCCATACTTGTTCCGTCCTTACGTTTTTAGTTATGCTAGTTTACAACAGCAAAAACCACACTCGTATTTAGCTACCACATACGCATTGAGACTTGGCGAAAGCATATAAATGTATATATTATTACTTATGCGTGCTTGCAGAAAATACAGCACGTACGATTCACTGTCACCACAAAACACTAATGCGTCGAATTTGTTGCTGCTTTGTATTAAGCAAATTATGCTAATTTATCAGAGAAAATATATAAAAACTATAAAAAAAAATACAAAGGAATATTATCTATTACAAAAAATCGTCTTATCACAAGATTTGGCACGTACTTTTGTTTTCGAAACTATGAAAGAAATTTGAGGTATAAAAATGTTGACATTTTACACAGATATAAATATATTTTTTGACATGTTTTCAACTTCGAACAAAAAAATAATAATATGTTGTTAGCATGTAAAGTTTACAAATTTTAACGTCGGTAAAATAGCAAAACTAGAAAGGTTGAGTTAGATTAAAAGGTCGATTCAAGAATGATCCGACTTAGAACGCTGATCCGTTGTCGTACCAATAAGCTCCTAAAAAACTGTATCATAACACCCTTACAGATCGCCAAAGTGCGTTGAGCCTGCCACAAATTTGTTGGGACGGCTAATATCAGTTTTGGCCATGACTTCTGGTTCACCGAAGGTAGGGTTACTCAGTCTTGCAAAGGCTGGACAATGGAGGAGAATGTACATAGATGTCTTCACCTCACCCTCCTCCATACAACTTTAACAACTGGCTTCCGACAAGATTTTAAGTCTTACAGCATGAATGCTTATTGGACAGACTTCAGTAAGGATTCCTACAATTGCTGTAAGATCAACTTTACTCAGGGCAAGTAGTTCAGTAGATCTCTTGCGTTCTCCTCTGGGCCGGAAGGACCTCGCAGTCGCACAGTTACTGTTTGTTGTTGTAGCCGCAGAAATATGTATGCCGAGTAGACAGTGCTTGGTCCGCTATAGACCCGACTTTCGTGGGATCTGACAGGAACTGGTCGTCGGCCAGCGTCTCCTAATCGCACGCGAAATCCATTTGTCCAGTGCTAGCACGCAATAAGCAAATAGAGATCCAACTCCGTTTGCATTCCGACGTGAAAAAGGTACCTCTCTGGCCAGCTTATCAGCTTTGCAATTGCCGGCAAAGACAGCTTAACTCAAAACTTGTTTGAAGGCAGCTTAATTTTACAAGGAAAAATATCTGTGTTCCTGTGTGTGAGTTGTGGAATTGCTTAAACTACTTGTGACCTTGAGATGTTTTCGAAATATTATTTAGTTACTCGAATCATAGATCATTGTTTTGATCTAGGTACATCAAAGCTATAATAACCTTCACAGAAATGACAAATAAAAAAGTCTTCCATACGAGGACTTGAGACTTGAGACAGTATGTTTCGAAGCAATATTCTATACTGGTATAATCTTAGCAGTTTCTTCGTAAAGATACCTCGTCAAATTATAGTGTTTTCCATAGACGTACGAGATTCTGATTGTTCAGTTTGTATGGCAGCTATATGATATAGTGATTCGGTATTGGTGGTATCGACAAATAAGTAGCTTCTTGATAAGGATGATTTCAGGATGATATTTCAAAAACTGATGGACTAGGACTTGGCTAAATCCACTCAGCTTTCTTCTGTTTGGGGTATACGAGTAGATTGCATTTATTTCCAATATTTCATCATAGATCTTACAAAAGAATAAAACAACATTATCCTCGCTTTATCCTAAAAATCAACAATTCCTTAATCGGTACTGAAGTTGCAATTATGTAATCGTAAGCAGTTTGGTTATATAACTTCGATTTTAGATCTAGATTGAGATCCGGAAAAACGTCCAATAGCCCATGAAAAAAACTGATAAAATAATTATTTAAATAACATATACATTTGACATATTATATAAGTATCTTATAAAATATGAGAGCCAAATTATTCAGTCGGAAATAATTCAAGGGAGTATATGAATAACTCATCAGATGGTTACTTCTGTTTATTCTATTTTTATATGTTTAGACCAGACTACTTGATTTACGGCATTTGTCTGTTCGATTCGGCACTCACTAATTTCAGTCGAATTTCATTTTGGACGTTACAAAGATGGCCATTCATTTTATTGAGAGAGAAGTCTAAATAAATGGTTTGAAGTTAGAAGGATATTAAAAATACGTGATCTGTAACCGGATATGTAGTCATTATTTTATATACTCTTAGTGAGTAATGAAAATGGAGCTCAAAACGCAGTGAAAGGCTTCTGACGGAAAACTTAGACAATAGTTATTAAAATAAATGTATGCTGAAAGGGCGTGTCTGGTAAATTAAACCATAAATCAATTTTATTATTACTTACGCCAATAAACGCCCACACATGTATTATATATAATATGTTGTCAGTGCATTGTAGTGCTTTGAGTTAAGCATTAATCGATGCTATTAAGTTCAACCATTAATTTGCAGCATTCCAAGTGCTTTATATAATGTTTTGTTATGATTTTTAATATAGAATAAATTTCAAAAAACCTTTGGAATAATTTATAATCATATATTTTTAATATAAAGAGTGTTGATCATAACCTAAACTTTTTCTATTCTTTTGTATATTAGAGTTTATATTGAAAATAGTTTACTTCAAAGCTTAAAGTTCTTATGAAGTATGTAAAACAAAGAAGGAAACTTTGGATACTCTGTTAATTGTATATTTGAATGATCTGCGTGCCCAGCTGCGTACATTTAGCCATGTTCGCATGTCTGCATATACGCGAACTATTTCCTCTGTTTTTGTTCTGAAATTTTGCACTTGTCCTTTTTTCTTGAAAAAGCTGCTTATATTTCGGTATTTCAGATATCAAAGTTATTCCGTAATATTACTCAGATCGGACCATTATAGCATATAGCAGCTATACAAACTCAATCAAGCGCTTCTATTGGAAACTTTTCCATTTAACGAGCCTTCCTCTAAAAAATTTACAAACTGACCGACCAAAATTGGGAAAAGAATTTTTTCACCCTTTTATGCTATCCGTATAAAAACGGCATGTGAAGGTATGCATTTTTCTAGTTTTTTGAGTGAACTGACATATTTTCCAGACAAATAGATCAGGTATTATGTATACTAGCGACTTAAAGCTTTGAAATACTTTATAGTTCTACAATTATTGTTTTTACTCTTGTTTTTCACTTTTAAAAATAAATCTTCTGAAGCATTAAATAACTCTGCATACCTTAAGACAATGCAAAAAGTGAACATGGATTTGATTTATTTGTCCAAAACGTCAACGTCAAAGTGTTGCCTGCCAGTTAAAATCTACATTAACGATTCGAATACATTTTGAAATTTGTAAAGGAAAATATGAAATATAGCGTCGACGTTGTCTTGTTTGTTGTCAAGTACTTGACTTGTTCGTCTGTCTGCGCAAACACTTATATACATGTTCAAACTACCATATATATGGTATATAAATGTGTGTATATTTTGTCACTCTGTGCGCATGTCTGTCCGCTGTCAACAAGCGTATCGAATTGTCGCCGCACTTGAATTATTACATAAGTATATAAAACATACATTCATGTACATACATACATAACAGATCAATTGAAAAGTACCCGTCCTGACACATAGATGGCCATGCTTAATCCATATGAGCACCGTGGACGGTGAACGGAGTCGAATCCCAAAAGAGGTTGTTATTGACGAAAACTTCAAAAAAGGTTAAGTTGTACATAAGATATTGCTGATACTCTAAAGATGTCAATTGAACGTGTATATCATCTCCTTCCCGAATATTTGGGTGTGAGAAAGCTCTGTGCAAAACGGGTGCTGTGCGAGTTAATGATTCGGAGCAGTGTTTGAAGTTATTCAGGTATAATAAATCTGAGTTTTTCGTCGATATGTGACAATGAATGAAACATGACTCCATCATTTCACTCCGAAATCCAATCGGTAGTTATCCGAGTGAAATTCACATGATGAACCTGCTCCAAAGCGGAGAAAAACGACACAGTCGGCTGACCAGGTTATGTTGTCTGTATTTTGGAATACGCAAGGCATAATTTTTATTGACTACCTTGAAAAAAGAAGAACCGTCAACAGGGACTATTACATAGCCGTTCCCACCACGGTCGGGTCTACGTAACCGAAATGAACCTGGATTTTTCATCCGTCCAAGGACTGTCAAATCGGCAAAATTCTGCCACCATAATACCAACAACACTATTAGATGGGGTTATTGGACCGTTTGAAGGATAAAATCGCCGAAAAATGGCCGGTTTTGAAGAAAAAGGAAGTGACGTTTCATCCAGACAATGCACTGGGTCACAAGCCAGTGGAAACGATGGCAAAAATTCTTAAATTGGCTTCGAATTGCTTCCACATCCACCGTATTCTTCAGTTCTTGTCCCCAGTGGCTACTTTCTGTTCTCAGATCTCAAAATAATGCTCGGTGGGCAGAGATTTTCATCGAATAAAGACGTGGTCGCTAAAACTAAGGCCTATTTTGAACCAAAGGATAAAATGTATTACATAAATGGTATTGAAACGTTGGAGGGTCACTATAATTCGTGTATTGCCCTTGAAGGGAACTATGTAGACTAAAAAAGCGAATTTTACCAAAAAAATGTTTTTTATTACGATAGGCCGGGGACTTTTCAATTGGTCGATATATGAGTAGCTGGCGCTGCTTATGAAACGGAAAGTGATCTTACCAGAATTGGCAGATCGAATAGTTAAGCAAGCAATACAAAATAACAGTAATTATAGGAACGTGTATATATGTACAAATGTGTGTAGACGTACATAGTTTCTTTGTATGTATGTATGCGCATAGTTTTAAGCTTCAGAATGCACACGTGTAATTCTAAGCCGGGTTACGCAAGGGTACAAATCTACATATTGAGCTAATTAAGTATAATTTAAACACCCATCCAGCTACCAGGTCACATTCTCAAGCACACACATGCATGACGCACCTACAAATAACCATAAGTATGTGTGTTTAGATGCGGACGACCCCGAACTTGCGTTGCCTTTGACGTAGTTTTGACCAACTTCGTCGCCAGCGGCGGGTTTAAACCTCCGCGGTGTCTTAAGCCTCACATTTGTGCTTGCAAGTGTGTGTGCGTGTGTGGCGTTGGTGGACGAGATCTTGACATTATTACTTTAAGACGACATAAAGGTAGTTTCCGCGTCACTCATTTATCAGCAGGCCATTTATGTAGATATTTCTATACGGTCAGTCGCCATTGCCATTGATTCGATATTAATTTGCCATTGAAAAGCAGAACTGGTACTGGATTAAAATGTTGAGTTTTATTTTTTTTTTACTTGTGTCTCGGTATTTTTATAAAAAAATTGTCCATTGTATAATGTACAAGTTCATACAATAGCTAGGTGCACAAGTGTCCACATACTTACATACTCTGTATGTACATATGACTTATGTGTAGCAAATTGTATGTTCCAGCGCGACATGGAAGAAAAATGTATAACATTTCTGAAACAGCGGCAAAATGCTAATCAAGAAGTATAAAAGATCACCTGAGTGCCAAGATTGATCATAGTAAGATTTCAAGCTTCGAGCTGTTAAGAAAGTTCATTTGAACCAACAAACACAAAACCTCATAAAATAAGCAACATGAAGGTGGGCACAAAGAAAGGATATACATAACTTAAGAGTGGTTCCATATAAAAAAAAATTGACATAAAATAATTTTGAGTGTTTCTGTGAAGTTTTTATTATATTTATTTAATAATGGTGTTGAAAAAGAAAGATTTACTGGACAACAAAAAAGAATCTGTGAACGAAAGTGAAATAAAAATTGTCACATTCTAGTAATCTGTCGATATTTTGAAAGGGCTGATAACATACATATAGTTATAATATAAGGTTTGAAGCGTCTTCAGTTAGAGGATTCAGACACCAAAAGTTTAAATGCATTAAATTTATATGCAAAGTAAAATAAATTCAATTCCTAGCAAAATAAAAAAAAACTAATTTTCAATTTATGTATATATCTTTATATTAAAAATATAGAGAAAAAAATTTAAATCTAATTTTAAATAATATCTATCCATAGAAATTCCGTATATTCCAAAAATTACAATCCATTAACATTCATCTTCTCTCCACCCACTTTCTAGTTCGCCGTTTCCGTAGTCTTGTTCGCTTTGGCCCTTGGCGCTGCCCACTGCTCGGTCGTACCATTGATCAGCCAAATCAATGGCGCCGTTTTGGCCTCACCACTTGGTTCCGTTGCCGTACATGCCGCCGCCGTGCCAGCCGTTGTCGCCGCCCCAGCACCAGTACAGATCATCACCGCTCCCGCCGTGGTAGCTGCTCCCGCCGTGGTGGCCGCTGAAGGCACCTATGTGGCTAAGACCCGTGGCGCTGTACATGTGGCACCACTGCCCGGTCACATACAATCGGCAGCATCAGTGAACTTGCAACCAGCTCCAGGCACTCTCTAAATAATTATTTAACCGATAGTTATGAGTAAAAAATGCGTTTCGAACGGGAATATACGCACCTATTTTATACACCATAAATACACATACATCCATAATCTGGCCATATGCAATTTAACTGGTATACCTGCAACATGTTTACAATAATACATACATATATACATGACAATGAAATGATAAAAAACGAAATAATTTTAGTTTAATTAAACACTTTGGTAAACAAAATTGTCGCATTTCTTTTTATTTCTTTCCATCTTACTTGTAACTTTTATACTTCTATAACTGCACTTTCTATTTTACTAATGATTTTCTTTTTTACCATAAATGCACTGTGATATTGCATAATTATCTAAGTCAAATGCTCAATGCATAATCTTGCTTGTCACTGCCACTTTTTACGTATTTCTTATTCAATACCTCTTTCCTAAACTGTTACTGTCAATTGGAATTGTTATCAAAATAAATACATACATATATACATTTATTTGAAAAAAGGATAATAATTTTTTGTATTTAGTCTTTACATTCTGCAGTGATTAATTTTCTTTCTTTATAAAAATTTATAATTATTCAAAAAATCATTTTTATCTCATGGCAGCAGTTCTGGATATTCAAAATCGAAAAAGAAAACTTTGATTAAAATGTTTAATATTTTCTTCCTTAAAACTAAGCCAATCACTTCAAATGCGTTAGCGAAATCCATTTGCTTATTGATTTTGAAGAATTGAATTCCAAATAGCATTCAATGAATTAGTAAAGATAATGAAATAAGTGTGCTCTGCCCAATCCACAAAAAGCAAGACCCCACAATTTGCGCCAACTAACTTGAAAATCCTCAACGTCGCATTTAAGGTTCTTCGAATGAATGATTAAAGCCAGTCAACCAACAGATCAGACCTTGAAAATCAACAACTGACCAGATATTCACCATGCGCCAAGTCTTGGAAAAGACTCGTGAAAAGAGGACCAACACACACCAACTAATTCGAGCTGCAGACATGAATAGAGAAAGTGCAATCTTTTACAAGAGTGTTCGACTGCTAGCGTACGCCGATATCACTGGCCAGAACATCCACACCATTAGTTCTGCTTTCTCCAGGTTGTACAAAGTATAGAAGAAAATGGGTCTGGAAGTGAACAAGGGCAAGAAATATCTCCTGTCATCAAACAAACAGTCGTTGCACTCGCGTTGGTTCCCTCGTCGCTCTTGACGGTCATTACTTCGAAGTCGTAGATAATTTCGTGTATCTTGGAACCAGCATTAACACCAACAACAACGTCAGCCTCGAAATCCAACGCATACTAACTCTTGCCAGCTGGTGCTACTTTGGAGTGAGTAGGAAATTGAAAAGTAAAGTCCTCTTTCGACGAACAAAACCCAAACTCTATAAGTCACTCCTTACTCCCGTCCTGCTATATAGTTCAGAGGTATGGACTATGATAACATCTGATGAGTCGGCGTCATGAGTTTTTGAGAGAAAGGTTCTGCGGAAGATATATGGCGCATTGGCAATTCGCATTCGATGGAACGATGAGCTGTACGAGATATACGACGGCATTGATATAGTAGTTCAGCGAATTAAGAGAGAGTGGTAATGTCGCCCGAAAGGACGAAAACCACTTCAGCTCTGAAAGTATTCCACGCAGTACCCGCTAGGGGAAGCAGAGAGGAAGACCTCCACTTCGTTGGAAATACCAGGTGGAGAAGGACCTAGGTCCTTGGAGTTTCCAATTGGCGCCAAACAGCGAAAATGAAGAACGTGTAAACGGTGTATACGCCAATAAAGAGGAAGAAGAAGAAATTATTCTCTCAGGGGGTATATTAAATCGTAGGTAATGTACATTAATTAACCAGCAACGTTCGAGGAGCTAGAATACAATATTCAGTGAACTATAGCCAAAATACCGGCCGATATGATGCTGAGACATCGAAAATTGGCGTAAATGGGTGGAGATATGCAATGGAGTCATATTTCAGAATGGCTTTAATATTTGACTAAATCTTAATATAGAGTATGTAGTTGTCGTAAAGATATTCCAAATTTTCGATAGCGGTTTGATAGTGCGAAGATTTGACACCTTAAAAACTGCGATTCCTCATCGAAATCTACTAAACCATTTTTTGAGTCTGTATTATATACTGAGTCCTCTAATATATTACTGCGGGTCAAATTTGGCCTATCCGGTGGGTGTATAAGTAGTTCATAGAGTAATTACTGCAATATAGCGGTAGTATCATAAGCTGAAAGAGTCGGAGAATTATTTGACCCATCCACCTACTATAGCTATTCACTGAATTTTATTTTCGCGCATATGCAAGTATTGGCATTACTACCTCTTGTGGTCTTCACGAACTTGACCATTGAATATGCTGGCGCGGTCTTTGCGTCAATGGCGTGTTTTCCCTCAGGAAAGAATGTCTTTTGTTAAAGCATGAAATTCCCTTTTTTTATATCACAAACATGATAGCAGTGATAGTCTCACTTCGAGATCAATAACTTTCAAATGTTTGAATGAAATGCCATGGAAATATATATGTATGAGTAAGTTCACTTCATTTCTCATATTTTACTATTAAATTAACATTGAAATACAGGTGTACACAGAGACATAAATACAAATGTCCCAAAATAGGAAGTAAAATCTCATTGAGTACAATAACAAATAGCAAGATATTTAAAAAATGTTTAACAAGCATTGATCGACGAAATATCGCTTAATTGGCTAAACAAACAGCGGAACAACAAGTGGTTACTAAAATAAACAAACACAGCACACAATTGCATTTGCGCAACGCAATCAGGCGTAGACAAAAATAAAAACAACATATTTGTATTTGCGGTTAAACTCATTATGCAAAAAAACGAAAATTTTTGAGATAAAAAACTCGAAAAAGAAAACAAAAACAAAAACACTCACACACACGCACAGACATTTATGATAAACGAAGTGACTCGCACCGAATTCGCCAACTCATTGCGTACAAAACGCACACAACTTGCTCGCGCATTGCCACATAACGCAAGAAGGGGTGGTGCTGGCGGTGTGGCGCGGCACCCGCGGCGTGTGTCTTTGCATTCATGCCAAAGTTGCGTATAAACCTGTCGCGCAGCTGTGCTGACCTCCAACGAGCGGGCAAGCACACATTCTGCCAAATCTCTCGCAGTTAGGCTGATCTGGTATGCTATCTGGCATGCCATACATATATTTATATAGGTTGATTGAACGCATGTACGCCGAGCGCGCGACAATGACCAGCATGCACGCAACTATGTATGTATGTCACTGTTGTTTACACATTGAACTTCAAATTTTGTAATTTTGCCGCCAATTTGTCAAGGCGTGTTTTGGTATTTGCTGTGTGTTTCGAAAACGCCTAAAACACGGCGCGTGCTGCGTGCACTTGAACTTGACCATTGCAGCAGCAACATGTTGCATTGCGTATGCAACAAATTTGTGTCGCCATTGAAATATTCAACGCTTACGCATGCCTGAGCATTCTTTGGCCACGATAGAAGAAGCAATGACAGTAAATGGAGGAAGACAATTCAGCGGAAGCGGAGCGCCTGCGTAGTGTTGACGTGCTGTCACGCGCACACCGCGTCGGGTGCTGGGTGCGAGATTTATGGCAAACGTACGTGAGCGCGCTGGCAGGCCGGTGATCTTATGCAGCGCCGCGCTGGTCTTTTGGGCTTGGCTCACCGCGCAGCCCAGCAACCAGGCTGCTAAGCGCCATTGCGGTTAAGCAGGCAGTTAGTGTGTCAGCGAGTTGGCGGGCAAGTCGCGCAACTGCAAGCTGTAATGCGTTGCAAATTGCTTGCCGCCAGCGTTAAGTTATTGGTAGTACGATCAGCTATGCATGTAATATATGTATGAATACATATTTACATATGTATGTGTAAGCAAGTGGTAGCAAAACAAGTTGGCGCGAGTGTTCAGCTGTACATGGGTCGCGGTTTTGCCTACAAGTGCGGCTATCAGCAAAAGTTGTTTATACGCTTGGGTGTTGTAAGTGCACTATAAATATACATATGTATGTGGGTATGCGTGTATATGTTTTTTCTTTGACAGTTTTATTAGAATTGTTATCATGTTTGTAATTACAATGGCTGCATATTACGCATATCTCAGCGCATTTGTTCAAGGAAATGCACAACATTCTTGGGCGCGGCGTGTAATGGCTGCTTTGTGCTTTTCAACTGAAAATTGAATTATGGCATTATTTCTTTTGCATTTTGTGTTTTGTTTTTTAATTGAATTGAATTTCGCAATGAATTAATGGTAACGGTTAATGGAGCAGGAAAGTCAGTCATGCAATTGAAATTTGTGAAATATTATTTTTACAATATAAAAATACATATGTATAGTGTTATAAACATATGTGTAGTAAATATGCGAAGTGTATTAAACCAAACCAACTTATGAGGATTCTAAGCTGAAATTAATTAGTTGTTCGTTATGTTATCAGCTAACAGCCAAATCTTGTTGTTTAATACACAAATACTGATTTTTTTTGTCAATAACTTAAAAATAGTTGTCAAATTTCCTTCACTGGGTAAACAAGAAAAAAATCTGTCTGCAGTTCTCCGTTAACTTTAGTTTTAGGCTACCAGACTACTGTAGCGTCTTCCAAGCGGAGGATTTCCTGAGAATCGAAAACGTTGGACAAGCTCTTTCGCGGACGGATCGAGGCTAATGGAGAGAGTAGCTGATGGAGTCTTCTATCGCAAGCTCTCCATAAACCCCATCTTCAAACAACTATACTACTGTAGCATCTTTCAAGCGAAGGTGACTGCCATCAAAGTAGTAATAAATGTACTGCTCCGAAGTGCTGCTTACTTAAGTGAGGATTGCATTCCACCCAATAGCCGGATGTATATGACCTTAATAGCAATAGCTTTAAGCTTCCTCCATATTAGACTATTATAGGTGCCGGTCAGAGCGGAATCGCTGGAAAATGCAACCGATGAGCATTGTCCCCAATTTCATTCGGACGTGAGTCGGTTTTCCGATGTCTTCTTGCGTTCGACCTATGAACCTCCAATGAGCTCAACAAGTACAACTTGTGCGACCTTCTAGTCCAGAGTGAACTGTAAGAGGTTCGAGTCGGTTTTCCGATGTCTTTTTGCGTTCGATCTATGAAGCTATGTGACCTCAGCAAGCGCTGGTCAACAATCAGAGCTTCTGAGATCTTCAAGTGAGTGAAAGATATATATATATATATATATATATATATCATTGTAAGATATTTCCCGGTATAACTCTTGCCGACTCTTATTCTTCATATCCGTCGTGCTATATGGTGCAGAGGCATGGACGATGACAACATTCGATTAGTCGGCACTACGAGTTTTCGAGAGAAAGGCTCTGCGGAAGATTTATAGTCCTCTGCGCATTGGCCACGGCGAATGCCGCATTTGATGGAACGATGATACAGCACATCGATATGCGACGACTTTGACATAGTTCAGCGAATCAAAAGACATTGACTACACTGGCTAGGTCATGTCGACCGAATGGACAAAAACACTCCAGCTCTGAAAGTTTTCGACGCAGTACCCGCCGGGGGAAGCAGAGGAAGAGGAATACCTCCAAAGACCAGGTGGAGAAGGACCTGGCTTCGCTTGAAATTTCTAATTGGCGCCAAAAAACGATGTGTAGACAAGTGACTTCATATAACCCCACAAAAACTACTCCAGCGTTGTTAAATAGCATGACCTTGAAGGCCACATCATAGGTTTACAAAAAGTTTTTTTTCAAGAAGTTGATTCTTTCGTTAGCTGTGTAGTCTGGAACCAAAAATCGTTCATATCAACATTATTGAAAAAGACAATAGTCATGGTTTTGTGGGACCATTAATTTCATTTTGATGGACCAATGATTCCCAAACAGTGACTTTTTGACGATGAAATGACGTCTGATGTAATATGGCCATCTCGTCTTGTACCCTCTCAACGAACGTGCAATGCGCTTGATGGTCGTTCAGCTTCAATTCTTGCACGAATAAGATTTTGTAAGCCCGCAAACCAAGATTCTTCTGTAAATTGTTCCATAAAGTGGATGACATTTATCCAATTGTTGAGCGCGAAGACGGATGAACTTATTCGGGTCTTCTTCGATACCCTGCTCTATATAGGCTATATAGGCTTCATTGCGCACTGTACGGCGTCTAAACTCGTTTCGCGATGCACATTATCCACTAGAGTAAGCGTGATGCGAAACCGATCCAGGATTGCTCGAATTACCGTTTCTCCTGGGCAGTTATGGGTACCGAATGTTTGACGCAGTGAACGTCTAACCGAAGCAATCCGTTTATTCTGACATGACAAGTATGGTATATATCAAGTAACAGCTGCTAAAAATACCAACCAAAAGTGTTGTCAGCTCTAGCCGTGTATGTATGTATAGTATATCAAATATCTGAGAATATTAGTAAACAATTTAATGCGTTTTTAAAATCACTATCCTTCAAGTTCGCTCTTCATAGAGCCATAAATCAAGCAGAATTGCGAGTAACACCTTGATCGCGACCATGAAATATAATCACCTACTTGCTACACTTAGACGCTGAATTATAGTTAATTTAGCAGTCTGACTTTGTTTTAAGTGAATGGCGAATTTTAACGTGTTTTTTCAATAAAAAAATTCATTATTGGCCTTTTAAGTGTCCGACAGATTGAATTCCTTCATAAAATCGCGTTGTCATATATTTGTGGCTCAAAAGCATGCAACTGCGTTTTTAATACATTGGTTGAACGTAATCCTACTACTATATTTGCACTATATACTTGTATATGGACATAATTGGACTCTTATGTTCTGGCATGCGCTTTTATGTTAAATTATGCATGTATTGAGTTTAACCATTTTTGGGTGAAATATAAATAAATTTTGAAATAAAATTATGATTTTTAGTTGTATAAATATATATGTATATATACAAGTATATACAGAAGACTTTCGATCACTCATGCCATAGTATAATACCCAACTATTATTTGAAAAAATAAAAGTGAAACAAAATTTAAGCAGGACTCTGTAAATATCTAACATTTCTACTTTTATTATATTATTGTGACCACTTGAAGGTTAAAATTATTTGATTTGGTGTATGCAACACACATTTATGCGCACACACCAAATGTATAGTACACTTTTGCATACTCGTATATACTATGTTATAGATATGTTTGGGTGCTATGGCTCAATTGCCCTTAAATGTCTGACCTCATTGCAATTCTGGCTATTAATCAAAAATACTTTTGCATATCGCCTCAAAAGGCGGTACGAACACATTAAAAATTGTGGTGTAAAAATACGGTCCGAAATAGAACTGCGCGGCGCACTTAGCACTCAACGGTAATACTAAACGCGATTGTGGCATGCTTTTAGCAATACGGTTGACGGGGCGTCGACAATTTGCAGCAAAGTCACGGTGGACTTCAAAACTCAAAGTCGGTATTCATATAAGAAGTATGCTGACACATATGTAAACATCGTTACATACTACTTTCTGATACATACTTGTGCTGAATATATTTCGAGAATAGGTATGTTCGTAAGTGTAAAATGTGGCAAAATTATGACAGGGAATATAGTTCAAAAAATTTAAAAATGCGAAGTTGTTTGACTGACTTGAGGTCTGTCATGTGTCACTCCTCTTCTTCAAATATTTCGTATATAACATATTTATTTATAGTCACCTCTATGTGATTAGGCCTTTCTATTTAATTATACCACTTTTTTGATCGATTCTATGGTTCTCTTTAGTTAAGCCCATCTATTTTATATTTCCAGTTTTGTTCGACTCGACACGTTTCACGAAGTCTATTCTGTTACGTTAATTCTATTACTCCAACTATACTACCTATACCAGTTGTTTATTTTTATTCCACATTTTGTTCGATTCCAGGGATCTCCAAGGCGGCTGATCTATTATGTTTATGCATATTACTTGATTTTGACTCAATTCGATCCAGGAAGTACTCTTGTTTATCTTAGTGTACTAACCATTTCACTTATACCAGTTGTTTGATCCACTCATATCACTTTTTTGTTCAATTCCATAGATCTTAAAGGTGAATTCTCTTTGATTAAGTCTATCTATTTTATTTATACCAGTTGTGTTCGACTCATTAATCTCGAAAAATACCTTTATTTTGTTATTAATGCTCTTTTATATCAACTATAATATTTTAGTTATACCAATTGGTTGTTCCACTTATATCACTTTTTTTTTGTTTTTTTTGTTCGATTAAGTCTAAATATTTTATTTATACCAGTTGTGTTCGACTTGTGATTCGCGAGGAATACCTCTACTTTGTTAGTTATGTTCCATTATATCAACTTTTTTATTTATACCAGTCGTCTGTTTCACTTATACCACTATTTTGTTTCATTTCCAAACCGAATTCTCTTTGACTAAGTCAACCTATTTTATTTATAACAATTTTGTGCGCCTCGTTATTCCCTAAGAAGACTTTTATTCTGTTATATATAATCTATTATACCAAATATTTTACTTATACCAGTTGTTCTTTCCACTCATAACACTTTTTTGTTCAATTCCTTAGATTTCCAGCGTGAATTCTCTTTAGACTTAATATTTATTTTGTTTATACCAGTTGTATTCGACTCATCAATTTCGAGGAACACCTCTATTTTGTTATTTTCGTTCCATTATATCAACTATTTTATGCCAATGGTTTTAGAAATATTTTTATTTCATCTCAAAGCTCAATTCTCTTTGACTAAGTCAACAATTTTTTTTATTTATACCAGTTTTGTTCGACTCGTTATTCTCTAAGAAATCTACTATTCTGTTATATATCATCGATTCGATCATACCAACTATTTCACTTATATCAATTGTTTCTCTGATTCGCCACTCTCCTAAAATTTTAATTGTATGTACTATATCCTCACATTCATGAATTTCCAGACGATTTGGTGCGCACTAATCGTACATAAAATCTTAAATTCTTTCAATCTCTATTTTATCATATTTATGTCTATTCAATCATTTCATTCATATGCATTATACGAGTTCATGATTTGTTTCGCAGGAAATATGTCAACTTAATTAGCGTAAAAAGTCGTTGCGGTAATCACAGTGTCAGGCATGATGGATTGTTCTAATACTTGTATTACTCGTAGTATGTACGCGATTACTACAACCTACTCGTATGCAAATGGTTATATACATATGTATGTATCTTTATGAGCTTAACATGCAAAACATTTAGCGATTGCTCGAATTATCGGGAATATCAGTGCAAAAGATCGCTATGTCAGTAATTACGAGCAACACCTGGAGGAACTTTTGTTTGGCGAGACGTTGTAATATGAGTAAGCAGTTTCTGTACTAATTTATTGTTAGTTATACAGTTAATATAAGACATATTCTGCACATATTCAGATTTACTATAATTATAATTGCTTATGTTATGACAGCAGTTTCAAATTTCAGTGATTAATTGTATCAATTTTAATATAAATTATCGTCTTTTAAACACAATTACATATACTCGTAAGCTTAGATCTCCGAAGTGCAATTTTAGTATTTATAGTTAAATTATTCATTCATTACGACCCCGGATATGAGTTCGATCGCAGTAACACGCTCGCTCTATTTTATTGAGATAACTCACATACTGGCTGATATATGTATAAGGTATAAAGTCAGCCGGAAGCTGAAATCTTTATATTAGGTATATGGGAGGTAAGCGACGGACTGACCCGATTCAATTTATTTATAGCATACAGACATACTAACATTTGAAAAGGATTCTCACTGAATTTCAATTATAAATCTGACACATTGAGCAATATTTTCGGTAACAAGTCAACTATATGTACTGGGGTCCTAATATTCGGTACCTAGGAACTTGAACAGTTTTTGTTGGGTTCAGACAATTTTTGGTCCTAAGAAGCCATAAGCCAAAGGCATTATTCTTGCAAAGTTTTATACCGTTATATTATCAATCAATATCAAATCAGATGGAATTGTGTTGCTTGGGAAGTAGGCGTGGCTGTAGTCTGATTTCGCCTATTTTCTCACTGTAAAAAGAGTATAAACAGGGTCGTTTTGGAGTAAATTTAAGACTTGGTCCCTCTACTTGCCAACAATCATCCAGCAGAGATGCTGCATATATCCACTCGTATGTCTTTATAAATACATTCTCAATAATATAAATCCGCTTTTAAATCCGTCACAAACAGATTTTGTTTTTTTTTACAATGTTCAGTCACCTCAATTTATTTTATAATAACCTTTTTAAGTCTATTAAAAGCTTTTATTGAACGGTAAACAAGTTCTTTAATAGTTCACATTTCCTGCAAGAACTCCGCCTACGTTTATTGTAAATCGTTAAACCAGATCGCTTTTTTAATTGAATTAACTGCAAAGCTCACTTCGGGCAATTGGGGGCACTTGAGGCTCTGTGTGCCGGCGGCGGCCGCTACAAATCTTACAACCGCTTGTCTTTTGTGCAATGCTCTTTGAGAATGTGGGCGTAGTCCTGAAGCGTAGGTTATTTTTACTTTTCATTTCTATGCGCTGTTTGTTACCTAAAAGCACATATGTCGATATGTATTTGCACTGAAGGCACATAAAACACAAGCCGCTTTGCTTCTGATCTATTATTACTGTCAATGAAATGGCTATGGTTTTAGTGACACTATATGCTGCAACCGACTTTATTATTATATGTATTATTGCTAGAAACTCATATTTTTATATGTGTAGCAGTGTGAGTTAACTCTATTATTTGATACTTTAAATTTACAGTTGTTTTCGAGATTGACAATTGGCCGCTATTTGTTGCAAGCACACCTTAAATGCCTTATTTATTACTATTTGAAAGAATATAGAGTACATATCTATATGTAAAAATATATAGAAATATACTGTTGTTTAAATCTGAAAAACTGTTTGATCCTAAGCACTCCAGGCTAGAACATTTCCGTAGTGGAATTGGTTCAATTTTTAACTTAACTTAACTAAGAGGATGTGTTGGTTTCATACTTTATGGAGAACCTTATTTTATGGATGCTCAAAGAGTTCCGATTATTGGTAGTGAATTCATCAAATTAATAAGGAGCACACTTTCAAAGACCTTCGTGACTATTTATCCTCATATCTCACGAAAAACAGGTTGTTTTCAAGCTTCATTAATTGAGGAATTGTACACCTAGGGCTTTTCTGACCATAGCAGCGTCTTTCATCCACCCTCATAGATCAATAAGGCGGAGTGGAAGCCTTCCTCTCCCTCTGCTTTCTCCAGCGGGTCTAAGAGCTGGAGTGTGTCTATCCATTCAATTCATTTTTTGATTCGCTGAATTATGTCCATGCTATGTTTCGTACAGCTCATTAACTGCTATGCATCGGCTATGCTATTCGCGTTGCCAATGCGCAAAGTACCATAAATCTTCATACACATACATTGTAGAACCCCCAGATGTGATCTAGTGACTGATGCCCAGAGCATACTATAATTATGGAGGGAATACTTCTCCAGTCTGCTGAATGGCAGTGAAAGCATAACACTAGGAGATGGCGAACCAATCGATGACAATGGATCAGACGTTCAATTGCCCTACCATGAAGAAGTACGAATAGCAATTACCTATCATTATGTTTCTGCAGTATTTAATGAAAATAATTAAAACAATATTTTCAAGGAGAAAACCTGTGCAAATTTTTCAAAGAAAAACTGTCCGATGGTCAAAATTCAGTAAAGTAGTGACCCTTCGTAGAAAATATACACAGGGAATATAGTTTCGCATGGCTGACGTTTGTTTGTGACAACAAAAACAGATCGATTTATTTCGAAGTTACAACAAAATAAAATATATGTAAATCAATAAAATAAATATATGCCACCATATTTAGTAACGAATAAAAATAATATATGCAATATAGTATTTCATAGCAATTACAGCAACAAACATTAAATAACGGTTTTCATATAATCATACCACAACCAAACAGGTTATTGGCAAAGAATTTACATTTTTGAAATTATTTTTAACAAAGCAATCAACCACAAAAATATTTCAACAGCAAAAACAAAGTAACAACATAAAAAAAAGTTCAGCAACAAATTACTCACACTAACAAAAAGTCATCGCTGATAAGAAATAATATGTATGCAGATATATGAGCAAACAATTTTTAAACGCCTTCAAACCAAAAGCTAAAGCATATGTATAACGGTGTGCTGTGAAGGTTTGTTGTACAAAAAATATACAAAAAGACTATAGGCAATCGAATTATACGGAAAATTAACTTGTGGCAACAAAATTTAGCTCAATCGAGAATTGAGTAAAAAGAAACGAATAAAGCTGCGCTTTTGTTTCCTACGATTACTTTGCACATTCAACACAACGTACTCCGGCATGTAGCATACAGTTAGAGTTAAGTATGTATGCATGACATTACAACTATGTGACATTATAATATAGTTTGTGGCATTTTTTTTTGTACAAATATAGATATTTATTAGTGAATGCTATGGGTGCTGTCATTTCACAAATACACCAGTGGCCACTGACAGCACCTCTGACCATTTTATGGCACTACTTGAGTCGTTAAACCAAGTTGACAATCTCGCCACAATCGCTCTAATTGCTCATGATTATCTGTCGATCAAAGCAATTAACTGAGATAATTAGCCTTGCAATTATAAAGCACATTTTAGTTAGTTTTTATTTGTGTCAAAATTTGATTTGTGGACCAATGATTATTTATTTATGCAACCCACCCTTTTACTAACTATTCTTTATGCTCTTTGACCAGCATTCACTAGAGCTAAATATATCTATATGTGGGCGTGTTGGTTGAAGCGTGTGTTGAATTTTGTATAACCCCTTCACCAAGCTGGCATTGTGCCGCAGAAATGGATGATTAAGCCACCGCAGAATCTCAGCAATGTGTAAATGCAGCTGACCTTTGTTAAGTATAATTTCACGACTTACCCAAGTGTCTTTGCAGTTATGTTTGTTTGTTGCACTTGAACGCCTAGGTGATAAATATTCACATTATTCAGAGTTGTAGAGCTATCACATTACACTTGTAAAAGTCAGCGATAACAAGCATTTGAATAGTACAAGAGTATACCTTGTAACGGTACTTTAGACCTTGCTTAGCAATTATTTTCCGCATATTTATTAAAATATTGCCGATCACAGTTATTAATTAATTATAATAATTTAGTCTTGTGCACAAGCTTTTTAATTGACCAATAAATTTTCTTACAATATTTCTGACAGTGTACTTAAGCTGATTTAAGTCCGATTCATAACTCGTTTGAAACATATTTCGAAAGCTTTTCATATGAGTTTTGGGAATTGTGCAAGAATTTTTGCATATAATTATAATATTTAGAATAGAGATTAGTTCAATTTCACAATTACCACTCAGCTAGCATTAATAAAACATATTCGCCACAGAGAAGTCTCATCTTAATTTGTAGATTCCACTAAATTAAAAAAAAACTCACAAAACAAAATGATGTTGGCTAAGTTTTGAGAATCATTACAGAACTTCTTCTGCAGTGACTTCAATGTCATGATGCGTGTGCAGCATCGCCAGGTCGATCAATCTATCCTAAAGCATGTTCGTCCTCAGCTACGTTTTCATGCGGCGAAGTGTTGACAAAGAGCGTTCAAAGCTCGCATTCGTCACAGGAAATGTGCAGAACATGCGAAGAAAAGTATGAATTATGGGGTATATATGTATCTATATCGCAGTTCTTCAACATTTTCAATGCTGTAGTCGGTAACATGTTTCCTTTGGGCTTTTGCTTCTGCCCTCAATGACACTGTCAGTGATCAACTTCACTTATGAAGTTCAAATGCCGCATGACGATGTCAATCAGTCAATTAGATGCTCCATTTCTTTGGTTTTTACAGTACATACTTTTTTTGGAAGCAGCAAACCCAGTTGAAAGCCATCCAACAATTCTCGAGAAAAGTGCGTCTTCAAATCTTCGCCGATTGTATCTTACTGAGGAATATACACTGAAACCCTGTAGTATTCTTCGCAAGTTCTCACGCAGAAATTTTCGCGTTAAGTTGTAAGTTAGAGATAGAATATCACATAGGAAAAAAATCCCAATTATAAATTCAGATGGCGGCGATAAGTATCGTTGCTTTTCCCGCTGTTTCCTTATTTTTTCAGTTACTCATTTTTCTATGCTGGAAAACTTGGAGGATAAATCGCATAGAATGTATCAATCGAACATATCACAGATGAAGCTGAATTTATCTAGGATCTATTTCAAGTTCTCTAACAAGGCGCGTCGCGCTTCAAAGTTACGGATCTAATTGGATTTATTAACAATTTAAACTGCATACGTTGCTATACTTTATAAATTAGCATTTTTTGTTATATTCAAATATGGAGACCGTCTTTAATTTTGTTTCTGAAATAAATTGACAAATTTTTCTGTTTTTCTGATTACTTTATCGTAAATTTTTGATCGTCTTCATCCTCAGAACATTTTGGCATACGAGCCTTATTTGTGTTGTTTACAGTAACTAAAAATATTCATCGCGACCAAAAAAAAATTTAATTAAATCTCGAACATTTTCGCGCTATTATTTTTTACAACTTACGACGTGGATTAACTCAGCAACAGAGCAATGAAGAACTTGATTAATTTTTTAGCGAAGAAGCTCCATCAAGAACCAGTGCTTATCGATGGTAACGTATATTGAATTCAGTCGAGGTCGCATGTCACTAGAAGACGTATTTCGTGAAGGTCGTCCGAAATCAAAAACTATAGATGCTGTGCGCAAGCTTATATTGCAAGAACGTCATGTGACCTGTGAGATTGAGACCACTATAAACATTATTAGTACCAGCATATATTAAATATTGCAACATTTGATTGCAGAAATTGAATCCCACACAATTTGTCAATCGCGCAAAAGAAAGCTCGTGTAGGTTGGTCGAGAGAAATGTTAAAAAGATACGTTAGCGTTGCTTCGAAACATGTACATATATATGGCTTTGTTACATATGACCAATCGTGGATTTATCCGTATGAGCCCAAAACTAAATAGCAGTCGACTGTATGGTTATTTCAATATGAACCGAATCCAATTCCTCACGAAGCATTTCCAAGCAAATGCTTGCCTGTTTTTTTTTTTCTTTGAAAAAACTGGACATGTCGTCACCAAACTACCATAACAACAGCAAATTATACATGTTATACAACCAATTGTTTGCTAGTTGTCTTTCAAAAAATCAGAACATCAATCGCCGAAGGTGTCTCGTTCTCCCGCAGGACAAAACGAACTCTCACACATCGATCGAAATATGTATTTGTACATTTTTGAGCACTCAAAACATCGATTTGATGAGTCATCTACCGTACAGTCCTGACTTGGTATCGAATGACTTCCTTTTATTCCCGTGCGTCAAAACTAAACTAAGAGGTCAACGACTTCGATTTCGGAATTTGATGCGTTCAGAAAAAAGTGTATCGATTGTAAATAAGAATATTTTGAAAAACATTAATCGGACCATTATATAATATAGCTGCCATACAAACTGTTCGATCAAAATCAGAAAAAAACATCTTTTTATACCCTCTTATGCTGTAAGAATGCAACTGTGCAGGGTATAATGGCTTCGTTGCAGCCGAAGTTTACGTTACTTATTTTTTAGTTGTTTGTTTTAAATCGATACATTTTCTTAATCTGGCAGCTTTACGTTGAATGATAAATAATTTCATTATCTCAAAGACACAGTTTCAGTGTAAGCACGCGACCATTATTTTGTAACTGCCAAAGCTAATTGAGATTTAAGCGCCACGAAAAAATCATAAAAGAAAAACAAAAACAACGCATATTAATATTTAATACAGATATACATACATGTGTGTGTGTGTGTACGTCAATGCAAGTTAAGTCAATGAGTGAGTAAATTGAGTGAATTTACGTTTGATTGCAGCGGGCGACCATTATATTACATATATACATACAAATGAACATATCTGCTATAAACCAAAATATTTATGCAGGTACATTATGCTTATGAAATTTACTTGTCATTCCAGCGCAGTTATTAGGTTTTTTCATTAAAAGCTTGGCATATTTTACTTTTAATTGAACTTATAAGTTATTCATAATTTCTGCGTAAATATCCGCATAAAAATTATACTAATTATACAATTAGTATGCTCATCAACAAATAGGGGGCGGGCGCTAGAGCACTTTTGACACTGCTGAAGCAGCTGTCTAGCGCTAGAGCACTCGAACTGACAAGCTGACACACTGACAGACGCTTTCCAGCACCTTTCTGGCGGTTCTTTGCTGGTTCAAAGCTGCTAAACACACAACGCAAATGCAACATTTAGCTGAACTAGCAACAACACATAAATATGTGTATTCTAGTGTTTACATTTGGCCATTGAGATTTTATCCAACCGATTGCAGCCGGTATATATGTATGTATGTATGCATGAATGTTGGTGCACAGTTGCGCATTGGAGTCGCGTTGAGCTGAGTGCAGTCCATTTGAGTGGGCTGAGATCGGAATTTCGCATTGGTGGCGGCTGCAGAGGCAACCGGCAGTGAAAGGTTATTTTGGGTTTTGTATAGACGCTAGACGGCTTGGACAGGCTGGCGGCTGAGGGGCGTGCAAAAACACCAACACCAAATATTACTCTACTTCCAATGCATTTATGCGGTCGCTCATACGCTTGCTATTAGGAATTGTTGTTGTTGTGCTTTTTGAGTATGTAACAAGACAAGTTTCGTTGCAATTTGAAGTTTAGCCGCCGCCCGGCGTTTGTGCTCCTGCCGCTCTTTAGCTGCTAAATGCTAACTGTTAATGTTACAGTTATTTTTTGTTGCTTCTTGTTGTTGTTGTTGCTGCTGCAATTATTTTATAGCGTCGCTGCATATGAAGTTCAACGAATTTTTCAGTATAAAAGTTGGTATAATTTCGTATTCGAAATCAGAATCAAGTCAACACTTCTTGAGTGTGCCTAGTAGCGATACAGCAAATCCTTTTCTTTACTTCTCAAATCCTTCTTCGCTTTAATCAGCAAACATGAAGGTAATATATAGTTAAACGGCGTTGGATTATTTACGAAGAACGCCGAGACGATTTAGAATTGTGAAAGAAATTCAAAAAATAGAACGTAAAAACTGCTTAAGAATTATGTAGACTCTTTTTCAAAAATCAGAAAAAAAAAACAAAAAGAAATAACTAAAACAAAATAATAAAAAAAATCCTAGCAGAAATATTTTTCAATTCTAACTGAAACTTTAACTCCCCCACTCTCTTCCAGTTCGTTGTTGCCGTAGTCATGTTGGCTCTTGCCGTTGGTGTTAACTCTTCCCTGCTGCCGCTAACCGCACAAATTGCTCCAGCTGTGTCGTATGTGACCTCTTCATTGGGCGGTGGTCCCTTGCTAGCACAGGGTGCTTGGGGTGGTCCAACCGCTTGGGGCGGTTCAGCTGCCATCACCGGTTTGGGTGGCCTTGGACTCGGTTTGCATGGTGGCATCCCCGGCATCTCACTTAGCCAAGGACCTGTTGGTGCTGCCATCGCTGCTCCGATTGCTGCTCCTCTAGCTTTGGGTCATGGTGCTGGCGTGTATGTGGCTAAGACTCGCGGTGCTATTCATACTGCTCCCTTGGCTGGACACATCAACTCGGCGACTTCTTTGAACTTGGCACCAGCTCCAGGCACGCACTAATATGGCTCAAAATGCTTTTCATCCAGATCAACGCATATCCCTACATATCAAAACAAAACCCAAGCAGAAGTACGTATGGTTGCACGCTGTCAGCAGCTATACTTAATACAAATTTGACGACACCGATGACTAATGGAGGATGCCACCGCACTAACTGATTATGTATATTTTAGAGCGAAATGCAGATTTCCGCCGTTTCTGCAGTTTCGTTTCCGATATCCCGCAACCCACATCCTAATGCACTTACCGACATTTTTTATGCAACATATGTTTAAGGCATATCTATATTTTTTATGTATAATAAATAATATAATATGTACATTGTACACATATACATACATATAGTTCATTTTACTTGCTGAGATTAATACCCAGACAATGGATGATTGGATGTTCATTTGTTGCCATCGAAGCATATGATATCCAAAATATTCTTTAACAATTCCAACACATTTCCAGTCCAGTTTTGTACAGTAATTTTGAGAACTTGTGAGCTGTCTTCTAGCCTTGACCTTTCTGAATATTCTTCTTTAACTTCTTTTATTCCTGTTTAAGTTGTTGTTCTTCGAAATCATTGATGACTATTTTTTTATAAAAATACAAATATTACGAAAATGACTAAATAAACTTAACAAAGAATGTTTTCTGTAAATTTCCTCCTTTCGCATTTACGTATTGGTTCTATCTCTCCAGTAACTTATATAAATACCACTAACTAACCATAAAGATATGCCATATGTTGTTGTAAAATATATATAATAACAGTGTAAGAAATCGAAATTGTTGAATATTTTTATTTAAATAAAGATTTTGCAAGATTTTTATAAAGTCAATATTTTCGTATGATATATATTATTATATAATGATTATATTTTTATATGTAAGATAATATGATTATGAATCGGGCTCAAAGTGTTTGATGGGTCTGCAAGCTGAATTCAGAGATCCTCTCTTAATGCGGATCACTAATACACTGAACAGAGATGATCAATTGATCATTGATTGACAAAGAGAGAGAGAGAGAGAGAGAGAGAGAGAGAGAGAGGCAGAAAGAGAGGACGATCGTTAAATGCTTTAGGCTTCGTAGTATAAGATGAGGCTGTTCTCGATGATCAATGAAACCTTAACTTCGATTCTATCGAACGCCTTACAACACATACACATAAAAATGTCTCTTACAATAAAAAAAACTTGATCACTTTGTATGACAGCTATATGGTATAGTGGTCCAAACTGAAGAATTTGTTCACAGCTGGTACCGTTGACTTGAAAAATAATCTATGACAAATTTCGTGGAGTTATCTTTTTAAATTAAGTAGTTTTCCACACAAAAGCTTGATTTAAAAATTTCAGTTTCTATATGATATAGTTACCCGATATCAGCGATTTCGACAAACAAGCATCTTCTTGAAGAAAAACGGACGCGTGAAAAGTATTATCGATATCGGAAAATCAAGAAATTAGTTCGCGTATGTACGGGCGTCTCGAAAACTAACAGCTTGTTTCCATATGTACAGGTAGACAGACAGACGAACAAAGGAATATCGCCTTAGCTCGTCACGCTGTTCATTTATATAGATCTCATATTCTTTGACGTTTCCTGCTGGGTATTGCAAACTTCATAGTATACATAAATTGCTTCTTTCAGTAAAAATTTTTTCGAGATTAATAATGATGCACCAGCTTCATTAAATGGCCTACCGCAGTTCCTCACAAGATCTCAGTGAAGTTGTTTTGTTTTCTTAACATCTACCTTCACCTCAGGCACCTCAGTCTGAGTTATTGAGGAGTGGGAACGAGTAGGAGCTCCGTTGGCATATTGTGGTTCACTACTGGACTGTTAAATCGCAGAACAAATCAGCAAGCTCTGATCAAGTAGCGGCAGTGGTGCAGTCGCAAGGTCCTTTTGGCCCAGAATAAATCGAAGGAGGTCTAGGGAACTCTTCGCTCTCAGCAAGATTCACCTTTCAATGGTTGTAGGAGTTCTCACTGGACACCATCCTAATGGGATTCATGCAGTAAGATTGTATATTAACCAGATGACAGACATTAGTTATTTGTAAGAAGATGAGATATAATCACCTTATCACTTCCTCCTCGATTGCCTCGCTTTTTTCAGGTCAAGGCAAAAACAACTTGGATCTCATACTTTTAGTCAATTGGGTGTCATAGCGGACATAGAAATAAAATGTTTAAGCGGATTTGTTAGGCTTCTTTTGCCGAAAGGTGATATCCACCTTCAATAGTTTTATCTATCGCTTTACAAGTTTTTATCATAAAGGACTTCACCTAACAGTCCCCCGCCGAGGGATCAGCCATCTAATTTAACCTAACCTACTTCTGTACCTTCAGTTAATATTAGTATATTAGTAGCGCTAATAAAAAACTATACCTCGAGCAATATAAAAATCTGATCATCTTCGTAGAAGTAATGGATACGTGATTCTTAGGGGCTTGCACAGGGTTTGCCCGGAAAGTAATAGGACTGAGTACAATTCTTTAAGAACTTTCAAAGAGGGTTCCTTCTGCGACGATACAGCGCTGCCAGCGCGATTTCCAAGCATTGAAGGCGTCACGGAAGGCATTTTCCGGAATACCCATGAGAGATGAGATGCGTGCTGCTTGGATCCCCTCTGTCGTCTTAAAATGCTTGTCTTTCATCGGAATTTTCAGGCAAGGAAACAAAAAAGTTCGGGGCCATATCTGGGCTGTTCACAAGAAAGGCGGTGTGAACCGGGGCGTTGTTGTGGTGCAATTTCCAATCGGCTGCGATGTCTTGTAGGACCCGATTGACCCTTCGTTTGAGTCTCTTGAGGACTTTCACGCCCGAACAAACCCTGTATATAGATACTGAATCTGAAGAACAGATTCATACTGAATTCAAAAACTTGAATATAAATCAATAAAGTGTGGCTTAAAAGCCGAGAGACTGAAGAGAGAAATATTATATGGACTACGTTAAAGAAAAGCCATCCAAAACCGTCGATCAAAACTGGCGTCTTAGGAACACTTGATCACTAGCTTCTTTCAGCTTAAATACTAGTAAAATATCATTTAACTTGACAATACCTAAGCTAATTGAGACTTCAGCCTTTCACTAGTGCATGAAAAGAACGTACACTAAATTGCCAGCTCTGCTTAAGTGCAGTGAGTTAATTATTACAACAACCATATAATATGAATACATATACACCACTTTTGTTATTGTAATATGTTCACCGCTTTTATTTTATTTCATTGCCGCGTATTGTTTACATTTATTTGCGCAATAGTATTGTTGGGTGGCGCGCACAGTCAAGCGCAGAGAAGGTTTGCGAGGGAGCGGATGGTATTTGTTTTGGTGGCTTGCATAGCCAACAGCTGTTGTCCATCAGCGCATTCGAATGCAAGCCAATACGAGCGTTGCACTGACACAGCGATGGTGTTGTTGTTGCGAGCAAACGCCAAACTTGCAGGTTGCACCATTACACACACACACACACAGCAATTATGGAGCGTTCTTTTGGGCCTTGCCGCGCAAGATATGCATCAGGGTAACGCCAAAAGCGTGCCCACACACACACACTCACATATATACATAAGTATATACACATACATATGTGCTTATATGCATACTCCAAGCAGCGCGCGTAAAAGGCGTCCAAATACTTTGCAGCGCCAACATTCGGCTGTTGAGGTGTTTCGATATCGCTGGTGGAGTAAATTTGCGCTGCAGCGCAGTCCCGTAAAGCACAATTGAGTTAAAGTGAGTTGAGTGGTTTCGAGGTTCGGCAATTTTCCATGCAGCTCACCCAGTTGGTGGCGGCGCTGGTGGTGGCCGCCTGTGAAAGACTGCATATATTTTCGGTTGTGTGCGTGTGCGAGTGTGTGTGGACAGGTGGTTGGCAGGGTGGTGGCTGGCAGGCGTGCAAAAACACCAACACCAAATATTACTCTAGTTCTGTTTGCGTTTATGCGGCCGCTTATGCCAATGTTATTGTTATTTTTATTAAATATACTGCCGTTGTGGTTGTTGTTGCTGCTCAACGTTGTTTTTCCTAGCATTTTTTGAGTGTGTAACAAGACAAGTTTCGTTACAATTTAAAGTTTAGCCGGCGCCCGGCGTTTCTTCGCTGCTTACACCTCAGCTATATGGCTATTGCCTGTCGTTATTGTTATTATTGTTGTGTTACAGAATACGATTTTTTTGCTCATTTTGCACACCCATATTGAACTTATTGCTGCTGCAATTATTTTATAGTGGCGCTGCATATGAAGTTCAACGAATTTTTTAGTATAAAAGTTGGCATAATTTCGTATTCGAAATCAGAATCAAGTCAACACTTCTTGAGTGTGTGCAGTAGCAGTACAATATATCCTTTTCTTCACTTCTCAAATCCTTCTCCGCTTTAAACAGCAAACATGAAGGTAATACTTATGAAGTTGTGGTGCCTCAAGGATGTTTGTATATACGCTTCAGAAGTGGAGTTTAAGACTCTCGAAAAAAAAGTTTAAAAATTATGAAAAACAATTTAAGAATACAATGAAGAACCAACAAGATGTGTCTTAGGAAAACTGTCATAAATGAAAAATATATATGTGATTTTTTTGTGCAAGAAAATGAAAGTTAAAAAAACGATATTATAAAATTAATTGCTTAAGAAAAAATTAAAAAATTTACAAAAAAAAATTTTTTATTCTTTTATACCAAACAATAATACCTACTTTTTTATTCTCTTCCAGTTCGTTATTGCCGTAGTCATGTTGGCTCTTGCCGCCGGTGTACACTCTTCTCTGCTGCCGCTGACCGCACAGATTGCACCAGCCGTGTCGTATGTGACCTCCGCCGTACACCCTAGTCCATTGCTCGCCACTGGCGGTTGGGGCGCACCAGCTGCCGTTACTGCATTGGGTGGCATTGGACTCGGTGGCTTGGGACTCGGTGGCCTGGGACTCGGCGGTCTGGGACTCGGTTTGCGCGCTGGCATTCCCGGCATCTCACTCAGCCAAGGACCTCTAGGTGCTGCTATCGCTGCTCCAATTGCCGCACCGATCGCTGCTCCACTTGCCTTGGGTCATGGCTCGGGTGTGTATGTGGCAAAGACACGCGGCGCTATTCACACAGCTCCTCTAGCTGGCCATGTCAACTCGGCGACTTCTCTCAATTTGGCACCAGCACCTGGCACTTGGTAAACACGGCATGCGCATACCAACAAGATCCTCACAAAGAATTATTACAAACTGACATTCATATACATACATACACACACGCACACATTATGCATATAGGCTGAAATATAGAAGTGCGTTGCCAACTACATATAAGCACAAGAAAGATTTTGACAATATTGCTCCCAAATGAAGGAAGCTGCCACCGCACTGATCTTAAACAATATGTATAATTGACATCGAGTTCACCTTTTCGCCGTTATGTATACCGCGTTCCGTTATCCACAACCGCAATCCACACCCTGACACGCCTACCGACATTTATATGCAACGCACACACACACACTGTCTAACGCATATCTATGTTCTTTATTATTATATTAAACGATATATTATGTACCTTGTACACTCATGTATTCCATGTTATTTACTTATCATAATCACTATGTTACACTGTATTTGTGGTGTTGGCGCAAACTCGTAGTCGTATATGTTTGCCGATACGCCATGCTAAGGAAGGAAAGGATTTGAAGCACAAATCCGCTACAACAACTGCGATAACAATAACAACAACAATGATACTGATATTTTTACCGACAACACTATAATATATGATGTTCATTCTAGTTTCGTACAACAACTTTGAGAACTTTTCACCGCTCTGTATTTCTAAATCTTCTACTTTCTTCTACTATCTTTCGCTATTTTCGTTACACGAGATATCTTTTACTATCACCTCTCTTTTACCCCTTTACTCGTAATCTTATACAAAACATACAAATATATTGCATAAAGAAGCAGAAAAAAATCAATAAAAACAATTAAAGATTTAAAAATAAAATCGTGTTTCTCTTTTACATTTAGACTTTAAATATTTGAGTTTTTGTTTTGAGTTTTTGAGTTGCTATTTCAGCATTTCGATGAAAAACTTTTCGGTTTCTATATCTGTAAACGAATATTTACTAACAATGTTTGGAGATCCATTGCAACAACTTTCAATATTTCAGGTAGTGTTGCAGAATCTACTAAAAATCTACAAAAATAAAAACAATCCATCTCATATCTAACACAGTGTGATACATTACAGTAATGGTAAAGCAAAAATTTACAAGCTCCAAGAGTTACGTAAAATTACTACTGGAATATAGACCTAAATATAAGATCAGTAATATACTACGTCGTTCGCAAAGTAATTTTATTTAATGACAACAGCTGACCTTATTGAATTTTTACGCAGCCAACATCACACTTAACCGCCTTACCGTTATACTACTATGAGCAAAAAATGGTAAGACTTATTTCATAATTTTAACATTTTTATTTTATTCTTAAAAATCTATATCGCTTGTCTCAAGTAATCTCCCTTGGCACCAATATACTTATGCCAACGTTTTATCCAATCCTGGAAACAGTTATTAAAGTCAGTTTCCGAAAACGGTTTCCACGGAGCAGTCGTTTGAGTTTGCTGAATAACCAGAGGTCACACGGAGCTGAATTAGGCTATACAGTGGTTGCGGAACTATATTGGTTGGGGAAAAACATATGAAGAATCAATGCAGTATGCGACAATGCGTTATCGTGGTGCAAAAGCCAAGAGTTGTCAGCCCATAATTCCGGCCTCTTTTTACGAATAGCTTCGCGCAAACGATGCTTAACAGTCAAGTAGTATTCCGGCTTTGACGTGTTTTTTTTTATATTCGAATTTCCTTCGCAACATGTTCGACTAATTGATCGTCGATTTCCGTTACGTAAGCATAGATCCAAGACTCAACGCCAGTAACAATACGTTTCATGACATCCAATCGTGTTTTCACTTTTCTTCGGCTTAAAGGATCTTTCAAAATAGTTTTCACTGATCCTTCCGATATTCCAATGATGCCAGTGAGATCTCTGACTGTTAATAATATTGTCAAGCACCATTCCTTTTATTTTAGTGATGTGTTGATCATTAATTGATGTTAATGGCCGTCTTGGAAGTGGTTTGTCGTCAACGTGTTCGCGACACTCTTTGAATAATTTGTGCCAATCAAAAGCACTTGCTCGCGACAAACAATTATCACTGTGGTTTCTTTACAAGAATTAAACCCCAAAATCTCTATCTCTAAAAAGGATGAACCAGATCAAACTGCTTCAAAGATATTCATCAAAAGAAGTTATGTTGTCTGTTTGGTGGGATTTCAAAGGATTTGTTTATTTTGAGCTTTTGTCGGACAATACCACAAATAATGCTGAAGACCTCTTACAACCACCATTTTCTGCATACGTGGCACCTTCTGACAAATATTTTTTCCGGTGTCCGCGAGAATCGACAATTTTATGACAGTGAAATCTCCTGCCTGAAAGATGGCAAAATGTATTGGATTAAAAAGGAAAATATACACATTTTTTTTTTATGAAACGTTTTAGACAAATAAAATAAATTTAAATTGTACTCGTTAGATTGTCCCGACCGTCAGGATTGGCAAGGACCACTCAGGGACGTCATATAAATGATCATCCCAACGCGACTTGGCTCCCACGTCACTGGAGTCGTAGATAATATCGTTTATCTTGGAAGCAGTATTAACACCAACAACAATGTCCGCCTCGAAATCCAACGCTGAATAAATCTCGCTAACAGGTGCTACTTCGGACTGAGTAGGCATTTGAGAAGGAAAGTCCTCTGTCGACGGACAAAAACCAAACGCTATAAGTCACTCATTATTCCCGCCCTATGGTGCAGAGGCATGGATATTATTTTGGTTCTAACTAATACAACAAAAAAAAAAACACAAACTTGTATTCCTCTTACTAGACATATTGCATATATTAATGCAAACGAAGCCATTGGTTTTGATACGATAAACAGTGCCGTGTCGCAGGGAAGAGAAAACAGATTGCCATTCTTGCAACGTTACCATCGACCGCAAGACTTGATACCGATATATTTGTCTACGCCATTAAGGAAAAATAAATTGTTTGATTGATTTAATCTTTAAACTATTTAAGCTATTTATTTTTAATTTTCCATTTAGTTTACATATTGATTTATTGGATCTCAGTTCTTGCTGGACTATGTTGATAGAAGTATCCTTCTAAAGTAGGCATATTTCGCAAGTAAATATGAAAAGATTAGAAGAAATGTGTTGTTGAATGTTATTCGTTGAAATCTATTAAAATAATTCTGGTTCCCCATTGCCTATACCTCGAGGTCTCGAGGTCTAGTTATCCAATAGATCGCTTTTGTAAGCTATATCTCGGGATAACTGTGTTACTACAATGATTTTGTGGGGTTATGCACTGAAAGCATAAGAAGAACCACTTATTACACATTGCACAACAAAAATTTTAAAATAATTAGAAAGAACATAAAATAATTACTCCAATTTTATATCCAAAAAGTTAAGACTACTGTCTGATTTTCAGTTTTGTTCGCGAATCAAAAATCATGCACAAGCAACTAAAATAATTCAGGAAATAAATCTCACTAAATGCAACGGAACGCCAAATTCGATTAACCATAGCAATGTAAGACACTTCAGCCGCAACTAAACGCTAATTTATATTAACATATTTATAAGTACGTGGGCGTAATTGGTCGGTGTGCAGCGAAGAGAGTTGGTCGCCTTCGAGAGATAAAGCTCTAATTGTGTGCAAAAATTGCGGAAAAAGTTGCAAAATTAACTAAAATTCGCAATTTACACCAAAAACTGCTTACAAAACAGCGAAAAAATAATTAAATATCAAATACAAAAATGTAAATATCTAAATAGCACAGCAAGTTGCAGATAAACGCACAACCTTTTAAATACGTAATAATTTTGTCATCGAATGGACATGAAATCACTTCTGGTTTGACTCGTACACAGAAGCAATAAACAAACAACGAAAGAAAGAAAAAAATTAAAAAAAAAATAAAAATAAATTCATAAAAGCCAAAAAGATTACAACAAAGTGCAAATACATATAACTAGATTGACAACATTTGCGCAAATATTTGACTTTTTGCGCATTTCGATTGCAAAATATTGAAACCAACACCTTCAATCACGAGACGACGGGCAGCGGGCACAAGCCGACTGCGATAAAAATCCTACGGCAGGCCATGTGTGTTGCCCATTTTTGAACACCCTGCAGTCAATTCAATTAGTTGTAAGCTTTCTAACAACTAGTAGCAGCAGCAGGCCCAACTAGTCAGTCAACTGTCTTTCTTTTATGCAAAGCACTCTCACAATTTTTCCACAGAGTTTCTAATCAAAAGTGATACAAAAATATATATTAAGTTGCTAGTAGTCGTTGTTTATTTGCTAAGTGTTAGAGAGTGCCGTATCGAACAAAGTTATTCAGACCAAACAGTTTTCTAAACTGTATAAAGCAAGATAGTATTGAAGAAAGCGGTTATACAGGGGTTATCTTATATATTTCGGAGTTAGAGAGTGAAAATTTTGCATGCGTTTAAACCAATTGGATTTGGCTCATTTTAAAATTTCTTAACCAATCTACACATGCCTGTTTTTGAACGATTGACAGATTGTATGGGTTTCAACGTCAACAATTTTTTTTGTTCATACCATAAAGAATGTATGCTTGTCACACTAATGCCTTTAGTTTTCTCTATCTCACCATAATTTCCGGCTGGTTTTGGACAACCTTCACAAAATTCTTCTACGACTTCGATTAAATTCACCATACCATCATAAACATTGGTTCTTGATCGACTTCATTGCCAAAAATTAAGTTATGCTCATCGTTGCACTGATTTTGAGTTAATCCAAAAATCGAATATTGAAAAAAAAATCGCTCGAAAATATTTGTGATTTGTGGCCGAGTTGAATATTTTAAGTTACGGTAAACAACACAAATAGCGTTCGTAAGTCAAAACGTTCTGAGTATCTACAATATAATATAAAAAAGTTGCCAGCTTCCAAAATCCCAAAAAATTGGGTAGTCGAAAAACTATTTTCGTATTTTGTCAATAGATGTCGTTGCAGTCGTATATCTCCAGTGCCAACAATCACATTGTGTCGTACCATATAGTGTTGGAAAGTCTTCATTTCACAAAAAAAAATTAAATTCGGTGAATTTGAAAAACAGTTACAGCTGTTCAAAAATTAGTGAAAATAATGAAAAATTCGCTATATTTTGAAATTTTTGTATAAAAAAGGGAAGAAACCCATGCAAACCACCAACAAAATTTGTGAAGTTTACGGAGACGATGTTGTATCAGTTCGTGTAGCACAACAATGGTTCGTTCGCTTCCGTTCTGAAAATTTCGAAACTTCGATTTACACTGAAGAAAGTTTTACACTGATGGAATAATGTTTCTAGCGGAAAATTGACAAAAAGTGGTCGATATATATGGTACATATTTGTTTATTTATTTATTACTATAAATATAAAAAAAAAAAGTTGAAGTTTGATTAGAAATACGAAAAGACTTTTTCGACTACCCAATATAAGCCACCAACACTGTGCCGCTTTAATGAGGTATGCCATATTCTTTTGAATCGAGCTCAGTTTTCTAACTTTGTTGTTACTTTTTTTAAATTAAAATTTTGTTAAAAGAGAGAAAAAAAAAACATTTTTTTTTAAATAAAGAAAATTTCAAAAAAAATTTTAATCTGACAATTAATTAACTAGTTAGATTTTGGGTTAGGAGGTGTTGTTGTAGATTAGCATTGGACATTTGGACTAGTTTGACGCTTGATTGAGAATACTTTGTTACCTTTCCCATAGTTCCTTACCGGGTTTTCTCACGCGTTTTGCTTGTTGCGACTGCGTCGTTGCTGCGCGCAAGTAGGTGGTGCAACACCAGCGTGGCACAGAGTGGATTGCAATGACACAGAACCAAGGCAACACGACGTGCTGAATAATTGAACCGCTTGTAAATATAAGCCACACATATGTATGTATATACAAATATGTGTTTCGATAATGTATCTATTTGGTGGCATGCAACCAGAAGTGCGCGCAAACCACAATGCAATCGCTTAAATAACAATTGGCAAACTTATGTAAATTCATATGAGTGTGTGTACGTGTGTGTGCGTGTTAAGTTAGTTCTGCATGTTAACACATATTTATCGTTCAATGATAATTAGCACTTTAAATGCCGCAACATTTTAGTCATAGATACCTCTGTTATTTATACGCTATGTCGCAACTACACGTATGTATGTATGTGTAAGCGAACTGTACTTTACACTAAGTAATTGTTAATCAACCAAAAAAAATTAAAAATTCCCACATACACACATTAGTACCCAGCTGCAACTAGTATATTTCAATCATTTATTACTTTATTACTTTGGCGATAAGGCAATGAAATCGAATTGTTCGCAGCAACTGCATTAAATGTAGCGTGAATCGATTTGGAGCAATCAATTACTGGCGATGGAATTATTTATGCAGTTCTGCAATACCAAGTAATTAATAATCAACAACTGTTAATTTTCGTTTCACATCACTCTTACGTAAATATTTATGTACATATGTATGTAGAACAATAGGAGTGGTGCTGTGTATCCTCCTGCCGCACGCGTACTTTCGCACCCCTTCTAATCGTGGCAGGTGGTGTTACAAATCACCCCGCGAAGGTTATAATTTATCAATCATCGTAAAGCATTCATTTAATTACCACTTTAAAAATAATTGTATTGAAGATTTAATAATAGAATAATAGCAACACAAGGTCCTCAGTGGTATCCATAACGAGTGTCGCAATCAAGGTTAGACTACTTGCTACACTTATTTAATAACTGTGTGTAACGTGTGATTTAAAGCTGAATCGCAATAAATTTAAACGAATTATGCCATTTGTAGAGCATATTTTTATTTGCATTTACAAGAACGGGCCACAAGAATGCTGACGGTTGTAAAATAATGTGGGAAAACTAAAATGCAAATTGCCAGAGATAGAGCAGCTGGAGTGCCCTGTTTGCAGAGCGCGGGTGATGTATATGTATCTTGCGTAGTAATTATCACATGGCGTTTTGTTAATTACAGGTGTTCTACGTTTTAAGTTTTGCCCTTCGCCGCCCAGTTTTGTGTTGAAATGTATGTTTTATGATCAAATGATTCTATAAGGATTATATAAAACTAGGGAATCCGGTCACCCGTTGCTGTGGTATACATTTCATACTATTATTCATATAATATTCAATACAGTGAAAATTTTATTTACGAATAAAGACGAAAACGTCTTTGTCGGTATAAGAATCCAAGAATTGTACTTGAGGTTTAATTTTGAATACTTATGTTCATACAAATAAATTTCATCGGAAAAAATAACGAATTTAAGGCTGCTTTCTCAATGTCTGGTTACCAGCCTTTCTGTCCAGTTAATAGAGATGCCTGCTTAATAGGGCGCCCATTTCCTAGATATTACACCGCTCGTTTATTATTTGTTTCGTTGTGCCTATCGATGGGCAATACCTCGAATAATTTATTTGTTATCATTTTCTTACAATAAAATTGCATTTTCATTTAAAAGAAAAGCGAGAACTTCGTTGCGCACCTAATATATAATTTAAATTGTTCAAAAATTTTCTAAAGTGAGAAACTGGAACTGTTCCATGAATTCTACAAGGGTTGCCTTTCATTTGGTGGGATCTGGCAATACTCATGTTGCAATTTGGCAACTCATAACTTTATCGTAAAGTTTGACATTTTTGATGTTATAGATACCCAGAACGTTTTGACATTCGAGGTCTATTTGTGTTGTTTATAGTAACTTAAAATATTCATATCCGACAAGATTATAAATAAAATGAGAAAATTTTCACGGGAATTTTTTTTTAAACTTTTGACGTGGTTTAACTCTGCAGCACTGCATCGGTGAATTCAATTAAATTTTTGGCAATGAAGCTCCATCAAGAAGGAATGTTCATCAAAGAAATGGTGAACTCAATCGAGGTCGTAGATCACCGCTAGATGAATTTCGTGAAAGTTGACCAAAATAAATTTTTGTTTCGAAAACTATTGATGCTGATCTAATTGATATTATCGTTAGATTGAGGCAACTAGTATATATAGGCATTAGTTCAGCCAAAAGCATTTGTCTGTAAAAAGAAAATTGTTCACATTAGTTCCGATACAATTTGTCAATCGCTCAAAAAAAGACTCGTGTCAACTTCGTCAAGGGAAATGTTAATGACAAATACGATAGCGTTGCTTCAAAACACGTCTATGAAATCGCGACAGGCGACGAATCGTAGATTTACGCGTAAAAGCCCGAAAGTAAACAGCTGTCGGCTGTATGTACTTTCAAGGTGATTCCAACAAATGTTGTTCGCGAACAAAACATTTTCAAGCAGATGATTCCCGGTTTTTTTGGAAAAACTAGACATGGCGCAACCATGCCACTAGCACAATGCCGAACAGTAAATTCTAAGTGCATAATGATTTGTTTGCCAATTGTCTTTCATGAATTCTACAAACCCAACCGCATAAGACGGACCTGATTCAGCACGATAATGTGACCTCTCACACTTCGACTGAAACAACTGCATTTTTGACTTGGTATCAAATAACTTTGTTTTTATTCCCATTCGTAAAAAGTTAAATAAGAGCTCACCGTTTCTCGCCACCTGAAGAATGAAGAGATTCGTTCAGAAAGCATGTTTTGAAAATGCCTCAATCTGAGCGGGAAAAGTGCTTCGACAATTTGTTCAAACGCATGCAAAAGTATATGCACTTTATAGCAAGAAAGACCTCCACTCCGTTGGAAAGACCAGGTTGAGTAGGACTTGGTTTTGTTTGGAATCTCCAATTGGCGCCACCTTGCGAATAGAGGAAACCACTGGCGCGTTGTTGTTAACTAAGCGGTGTCTACGCCAATAAAGAAGAAGAAAAATATTTTCTTTTGTTTTCTGATGCCGAATTATAGAAGGCAAGCCTAGTAATACCTTCATTCAAACGTTTTCTAAAACTAGAAGACAATGCCATTGAAAAACGGGTCCCAACCATTTACTTGTGTAAGTCTGATAATAACTACCTCTGACACCCTGAGCTGCTTTTGTAAAAAAGGTCCTTCTCTACCGATTATTGGAATTCTAAGGTATTGTAATTGTAATTGAGTGAAACCAACGAAACCTTTTCAGACTTAAATCCATCCAAAGACTGTTACTTCAGTTACATTCCTTGTTTACACAACAGACATTTTCAAGACATGCAAATTTTAGTTTTAATAATTTAATTTTTTAATAACATATAAATGCAAATTACCCATACACAGGCATATGTGATTGTAATTTGTTTGTGATTTTAATTACTTTAATAAAAACTCAATCAATAAAGTTTGATATAAGAAATTTTTAAATTCCTTTTCAGTTAGTTGCGGTAACATATATTGATTTCCAATTTTATTTCCTATGCAAACCAGCTTGAAGCAAATTTAAAACAGAAATTTATTAATAGTTCAACAACATAAATATTGCTTAATGTGGACAATTGAATTTGCAAGTAATTTTAATTACTCCATTAGTTCAAATGCGTAACCTTGTAGGATTAAGTTTATGCAGTTGGACAAGTGTGAAACGCTAAAGAATTGTCCAAGCGCACTTACGGAGCCGGAATATTTCATGGCAAGACAAGAATAATTGTAATTAGAACAAAAATTATTGTGTAAATCAAAAATAAGTAATCAGTTGTTGTTATTGGTATTTGTTAATTAAAAGCGAAGGGCATACCAATGGTTCGTTGAGCACAGAAATGGGATTATGCAATTGATTGGGAATTCCAATTTTTTGCTTCGCTGAAATAGAAGTTAACTAGTTTTTGTACTCCTTCGCCAGGCTAACTTAAACGGAATAACTTTTATTATAATAATTATTAATCTCTAAATATTAGAGAACTCTCAGAAAGAATGTACAATTTTATGTTAAGAAATATTTATAAAATATCATGTGATATAAAAATTTGTATTGTCACATTTTAGCCTTGAAATTATAAGAAATTTTTTAATAAAAATGATGGAATTTTCAAATCTAAAATAATTTTCGGAGATACGCACGTAATTTGTTGACCCGGTATCCAAACTGGCTCGACCGGAACAGACAGCGAAAACCTTTACGCAAAACTTAAGCGCTTTCGTTTTTATCGAAACTGTCTTCTTCACGATATCCACGATTTCTGAGGTTGCACTGAATCGACATACCTGACGTCTTTATAGAATATTCTCAATAGACTTGTTTATGTCTGGAACTATGGTATTCATATACACAATAAATTTATTTTTTTAATAGCCTTTTTTGACAGATCACGCGTGAGTCGTGTCAAGCTGTCATGTTATTCTTGTTCAGTATCATGTCTTATACAAAAAATAAATGCCAAAGAACACTCTTTCGAATTATAATAACCATTCCCCATTAAATTTGAAGTTTCTGAATTTTTCTTTAAAAATGTAGTGAACTTCGAAATGAATAACCCTTTATTTAGAAAATGTGAAATATCGTATGTTGCTAATATTTTGCACTTAGTTGTAGTGACTTGCATGTAGCACTATGTCAACTATTTCTATCACAAATAATTACGTCAAGTTAATTGAATGAAGTGATCGATTAGAAGAACACAGTATAACCGGAGTAACGGAAAAAATTAAAAAATATTTTTATTTACACACTTGTCTATGTATGCATGTATGTACATTCGTGTACATAAGAAACACTTGCATTCATTGCGAGGTAATTAATACGTTCGCATAGTTACCGGAACTGCAATTGCGAATGGGTTGGGCGTGGCGTCGTGGCTAGCCGTGTAAGAAACACTTTGACAACATTCAGCGTCGCTAAGTTGTCGCGCAAACGCAGTAAAAGTTAAATCAAGTGCGCAGTCAAGTGGAAATTGTATATAAATATACATACTCGCTAGCTGCCCTGTAGGAATAATTACTATTATCGAAAATTGGTGAAGTTTTATTGCAAACATTTTTATACCCTGAACAGGTGATTTTAAGTTTGGCAAGAAGTTTATAACACTCTAAGTAATCTTTGGTGATGCTATAAAATATATATATGTATTTATACGTAAATGATAAACTGAGTCGACTTAGCAAAATGCCCCTATCTACTAGCTATTAGCCTGTTTAAACGGAAACTATTCTCTCAGTTTGTAAGACAACGATCTGAAATCTTACACACATCTCTTTCGCACAAAAAAGTTAGTCATTTGTCAAAACTGTCGATATCGAACAACTATATCATATAGCTGTCATACGAACTGAACGACCAAAATCAAGTCCTTATATGGAAAACTTTGTTATTTGACAAAATATCTCCAAGAATTTCAGTGTGGATTATTATCCGAGACAATGCTATAAAATCTGAGGAAATATTCTAGATCGAACGACTATATCATACACCTGTCATACACACTGAACGATCAAAATAAAGTAATAAATAAATAATTTAATATGGATAATTATCTAAGACAACGCAAAAATATACTGAGAAACTTTACAGATCGGACTACTATATCATATAGCTGTCATACAAACTGAATGATTACAATTAAGTTCTTGTATGGAGACTTCGCTATATAATTCGTAGGTATAACTCATAAATTCTCACGTAAAGTTACTATTATTTTAGTTGGAATGAATAGTATAAGACACATGTTACATAAACGGGAAAATAAATTTAGTCCAATAACTCTCGCTTTTTCCTACTGGGCCGTAACTTATCCGCATTGAGTAAGACCAGTTGCTATTTGCATTATGCGATGGCGGAAGGCTGTTTACGAGTATTTACCTTATTTATTAAATACTACTTTTCATTATTAATTTACCGATAGAATGCTATGTTATAGAGGTCGCCGCTGCTCTAGAGCAAAAAAACGACGTGTTACAGCTTGTGCATATGCAAAAGAGAGGCGTTTACAAAAGCAACGACGTTAGTAACAAAAAAAATATATAAGAAGCTTTTGATTGAATGCTTGTTGCTTTTATGTGTAAACTGACGGTAATATGTACAAATGTGTGTGCTCCAATTAGAGTTAAGCTTGTAGGCGTGATATTGGCGGGTGTGCTGTTGCGCATGCGCACCTCATATAAGCTAATATTTAATTATATGTGTGCGTCTATTTTCTTCCTTACAAATATATGTATTTTTTGTGCTGCTTTATATTTTTATTGGCTATTTTTATATCGATATGCACCCAGTTACAGTTGTTTTGCATTTTGCTAGAAGCCGGCAGTTTCAGTTACATATTTATATAAGCGCATATGCACTTATGTTTGTATATAGACATTATTGACTTTCCATTATGTGCATTTATCTATAAAAAATAATAAAAAATCTTTCAAGTTCTTGTTTTTCATGTTATTTTTTACGCTTTTTGTGAGTAATTGCTTGAACAAGAAGTTTTTTCTTCCTATATTCAGATAGGTGTCGATATTCTGACCACTCTCGCTTTCATTGTGACACTAAATAATCTGATTTGGCTTCGAATGAACACGTTGATTAGTTTTCTGTATAAAACCACCGCGTTTACGGTATTGAAATCAGAACGGAAAATTAGTCCAAACGGTCAAGTACAATTCGCTTAGCAGCACTTAATCCCTTAAACAAAATCAAAAATATCAAAATGAAAGTAAGTGGCATAAGGATTAAAAATTACTTGCAATCTGTGATAGAAATACGGTATTAAGTTGAAATATTAAAAGGATTTGCACAATTTATTAAAAAAAAAAAAATATTAAAAAAAAAGTTTCAGTATAAATATTTAAAATTGAAAGAATAATAAATAAATAAATTTTGTTGCACAGTGCATTGCGCTTCTGTGGAGAAAAAAAATTAAATAAAAAAAAATCATTTTACATCAAAAATTAAAAAATTAAAAACAAGAAATTTTGTTGAAAAATATACTATTAGATTAAAAACTGAAAAAAATGTTCTAAATTCTAAGTTTTATTTATTTTATTTTTTAAAAACCACAGAGTTTTTTAAATACTTTATTGTTACAAAAATTAGATATTGAATTAATTGGTTCATTATATCATATCTTTAAAATATTTCGTATTTTAAAAAAATTTCCATATTTATTTTTATCTTTCTTTTCTCCCACCCAACCAGTTCGTCATCGCCGCCGTCTGCACTTTGGCTCTCGCCATGGGTGTTCAATCCTCAATCATTCCCGGTCTGCTGCCCGGTCTTACACAAATCGCCGGACACGGTCTCTCCTACACCGCCGTCTCTGGACCATTGGCCGTTCCCGTTTCCGTCGCTCACGCTCCAGCTGCTGTAATCGCTGCCGCCTCACCACCAATTGCCATTGCTTCTCATGTAGCCGCACCCGCTGCTGTCGCTGTGCATGCACCTTCTGTCGCTGTGCATGCACCCGCTGTGGCGGCGGTTGCTCATGGCGGTGTCGTAGCCGGTGGTGCTTACGTTGCCAAGACCCGTGGTGCTGTGCATTCGGCTCCATTGCCCGGACACATCGCCTCAGTGGCCAATGTGAATGTTGCTCCCGCACCAGGCACCTGGTAAATTCAGCCAATTTAGCTGCACTTCCGTCTAAATCTATTCTCCCCCAATGGTGACATGGCTAACTCCTTAAGGACCTGCATGAAAATTATAAATGTGTGGCTGAGGCGCACATTAGTCGATAAAGTTAAGTAGGCGCAAATTTGTACACACGCAGTATGCAACGAACGAGCAACAACAATATACTAGTTGAATTCCACAACATTCATCACAACAACAACAAACGCAACAATGCAACGAACAATACGTTATGTGGTTTTCATACGTCTTCTTCTAATCTTCATCCACATTGCACTTTCACTCACTGCATTCCCCTTTCCTATTGTAAATTCCTCTTTTCATCGAAGCTTACTTCTGCAGATGCTTGTAAAAAGTATGGTTGTAAATGAATAAAATGATTACGACTAAAAAACAAAATTAAGAGATTTTTAAATTTTTAAATATTGCAAGATCTTAAGCGAAAACAACTGTGATTAAGTTATCAATTCACTTATTCCATTAGTTGTATCAAAGATGGTATCAAGACTGATCTCCGATACAGAAGGCCATTTCAGACAATCTTTTGTGATCCCAAAACTGCTGCAGCGGGACTAAAGGTCTCATATCCCGGTCTCTTAAGTCCATCGCAAATCAGGCAATTCGTCAAGATGACTGAAGGTATAAGATAAAATTTGTTTAATCTTAGTATGGCGAAAATTGGCTATCCCAAGATGAATATAACCCACCTTCTACTAAATAATTTCAAAAATTGACATCCGGAAAAGTTTTTAGCCTCACGGCATTCGCATTACGAAATCTTAAAAAGGGAAGGAAGAATGAATCTTATTGAGGGCAAAGAGCTCTCGTACTGAGCATGTAAGTAAACAGTAGACAGGCGCCCGAAAAGCTCACACGACGCTAAACTGGAAGAAACGAGTCAAGCTTCGTTACCTGAACAAGTAATTCTATAATTTTTTCGATCCTATTTTTTGATTAACCAAAGAATAAAGTTCAGTGGTTTTGTTGTTCAAGACAAAAATTTATCCAATTTGGAAGCGTTTTTAATAGAAATGGGACGTGTCGGAGCTCCGCTCTCTTCGAGAGTTCTACTACTAGGTAACTGTACTTTACGGTATCTTGGGCAGCGTGGTGCTACCACTAGTTCTTGCGCTGTCAAAAGATCTTTTTGGCTCAAAGGGTTCGCAAGCGACAAACTAAGCACTTCGCCTTCGGTAAAGCCAACCTTAACTTAGTTCTAGTTCCAACTGGTTTTTCCACTATCGGTATTCACGCGGTAAGGTTAAGACACTTACTGGATGCCAGCTGGGGACGCTATTAGGAAGAAGACTAGGTTGAAATGTCTCAAAAGTTTCCTTTTTGATTTTTGCGAGATCAAGGCTTAGATAAATAATAGCTCACATTTTCAGACATCCCACTGAGCTGGTAAGAATAGATATTGAACATTTATAATATCTGATTAGTTTTATTTTATGCTTTCACCAAGTGCTGTTTTCAGTAGCACTAGTGGGATTCTCATCTTGAGCATCAACTATTTTGCCTTAATTCTACAATGAGACAATCAGTTAAGCACTATTTTTGCTTTGGTTAAATTTTTTCGCAGATTGGATTATTTAAGGAACAGGAAATGTTAGGTTTGCCACGATGTTTGTAACACCCAAAAGAAATCCTTAGATACCCTATAAAGAATATATCTAAATGATCCGCATCTGTCTGTTTGTCTGTATATACGCGAGGTAGTTCCTCAGTTTTTGAGATATTGAACTGAAATTTCGCGCACGTCCTTTTTCACAGAAACTGTTCATACATATGTCGGAATCGCTAATATCGCACCACTATAGCATACAGCTGTCATACAAACTGAACTATCAGAATCAGGAATGTTTGGAAATCATTAGTATTTGAAGAGATATCATTACAGAATTAGGTATGAATTATTATTTAAGATAACGGTACAATCGCCGAATTAATTTCCTGGGTCGGACTATAGAAGTCATCAAGTTCTTGTATGGAAACTTCGTTATTTGTGAAGGGTATTCCAGTTTTGGTGTAACCGAATAGAATGATGCTTCTAGTTTTGACTAACTTTTTAATAAGTCTATATCATTACTTAAAGCATTCATTCAAAATAAAAAAATGTCAGAAATAGTTGCGCTTGTTTTAGTTTTGAGAATACTACTCCTCTCACTTTTAGTACTAACCCCGATTACACATGTATAACAATTTAAACTGAAAACAGCTTTAATTTCACAATTAACTGTCATGACAAAGTCCGAATCTACGTAAGCTTGACATACTGAGTGTCACGCAAGTTCAAAATTAATTGGTTAATTAAAATCAAAGCGGAGACTTTTATTGTGAATACAACAACAGTTACTAAAGAAAATGAACGTACATATGTATATATAATATTTATAGGGTGCTTTTTTTACGCTTTTGTTATAATGTTATTTAAATATTTGGAATTATTTAGCAGAAATCTTCTGATAAATGAGATTCCTAAATGATTATAAACAATAACATATAATGAATATTAATTTGTACTATCTTTTAAAAGAACATTCGTTGGCAATTATTTTTTGAAGATTATCTCTTTCAAATGTTGGTCGCGGCTTAGTCTCAGATGGTACATCCGTTAAGCCAAATTTCGAATGACACGGGTGAGGTTTTGCTCCAAAGCTTTCTCAGCCAAATATAGTTATATGTATGAATGTATTTCAAAATCATGAATCATGAACCTCTGTGAGTAGCAATAGTTTACTAAATTTCTTTTTAATAAGTAAATGAATACATATTTTTATCATTTGCTCAATTAGAAACACCCTCTTATCCTAAGCACACAGCAAGTGCAGTTAAAAATAGAAAACCTAATTGCAAATAATGAAATGACCCTCAAATGTAAGTGGACCATTTAAACGAGTTTGAAAGATTTAATTACCATTTGTTTGAAATAATAAATACTTGCAGCGCGTAATACGAGCACACATTCCTTGCTAATCGACACTGTTTATATCACAGCTACATATAGTATGTACATTTGTCTGAACAAACTTCGTGGATAAATAACAGAAAATTAAATTTTTATTGCAGAAAGGTTATAAATTGCAGAGGACTCCGAGCTTATCATACATTTTTTTTTTAATGTGATATTAATTTTTTTCTGATATCACAAGTGTATAATATGTCCACATTTATAAATGACAAAAATCTATAATCAGCAGCATGATATCATTTTTAGTCTAAACAGTATATTTATCTGTTTTTTATGTATTAAAAAGTATTTCAATGAAGAAAGTCTTTTAATATAAAATCTCTAAATTATTTGCTTTATAAAATGATCGTTTGAAATACCGGTTTCAATTGATTTGATATAATTGCAGTTATGAATATTGATATCTATTTATTAGCTTAGTCAGCAAACACATCTTACTTATTTACTCATTGCGTTTTTGTTTGCGATAAAAAGGTATAAACAATAACACTCATGTGCTCACATATTCATATTACTTTTTATATGGCACCCGATAGGAATATGCTGTAGTGATCCGATCTTAACAATGTCTTCGAAAATTTCACAATATTTCTCTCAAAATTTCCTGAAGATATCTCGTCAAGTGGAAAACCTTTATATATTTTGATCTGTCAGTGTATATGGCAGATCTAGAGGGTTTGTTCGGAAAGGAATAGGACTGAGTCGGTTTAAAAACATTTATTGAACCAATCGTTGCAATTTTTTAAAAACTAAAAAACTAGGCTTTCCAAGCATTGAAGGCGTCACGGAAGGCATTCTCCGGAATAACCTTGAGAGCCAAGGTGCATGCTGCTTGGATTCCCTCTGTTGTGTCAAAATGCTTGCTTTTCATAGGCCTTTTCAGGCAAGGAAACAAAAAAGTCCGGGGGCTACATCTGGGGTGTAGGGAGGCTGTGGAAGCTTTGGGATGCCAAGCTTTTGGGACCATCTTCGCACACACCTTGCGCATGTTCAAGTGCTCCGCCACAATGTCATGAACCACAGATTTTGATAAATTTAACATCTGGGCAATTGAACGAATACTTAGTCGGTGTTTGTCGAAGTCGCAGGTCTCCCAGTTACCTCTTTCCGGCCATCCAAAAAGGAGTGGTATCACCGAAACACACAACTTCTTGCTATAGGAACTGTCCCGCAGCTCCCCCGTGGATCCAACTTTCTTCCGACGTCTCTTTTTGGGTGTTACCATCTTCCTGGCAAAATATGTATTCCCTTTTCGTAGTAAAAAGTAACAGTTTGCATTAACTAACTTCAATACTGAAATATTTAAAACACATATGAAATCATAAATTGTTCAAGAAATATGAATTATTTCACATTCTTATACCATTTACTTCACTTTTCCACACTCAACCACAAATATCACTTATTGGCAAGTGACTAGCTGCAAAAATTTCCTACCGACCACACTACGTATGCGAACGAAGATGTTTTCCGTACATTGGCTTTTGGACTCGCGCCTTTTCGCAATACTCGCCGCAACTGCACATACGTAACTATACAAACAAAGCACTAATGTGCTGTGAGCATAAAAAATACACTCGAGCTTAGCAAAAATCTCTCGCAAACTCTCACGGCATTGGAATTCGCTGGCGGCGCTGAGTGATGCGAATAATATACAAAAACAAATTCGAATGCCGGTGCTCCAAACGAATGCTATTGTGGCTCCTCGGCGGAGCGACTACTAGTAGGCCTCGGCTCTCCAATATCAGCAGCCAACCAACCAACAATGCCAACTACTGATAATAAAAGGTAATGCCAACAACAAAAATACAAATACAACAGCAACTACATATACTAACAAATATGTACACAAACATTTGGTGGAAAAAGTGCAATGAAAATGAAAATGAAACGCTTCGTCGCAGCTTTTTGTTTTCATAGCTTTTTTGGTTTGTGCGCTGTCGCGCATCATGTGGATTTGTTGTCTCAGTGCTGTGCGCTTTGTGTCGGCAACGACTTCGGGTGGACGTGCGCGTCATTGGTGTCGTAGCGTTGCATTGATTAAAATCGATTTGGGAGCAGCAGAATAAAGAAAATCGCCAGTTGTTAGTTGACAGAGTCGGAGATTGCTATTTGGGTGTCTAGTCCAAGCACGGTAGGTTCGGTTCGGTACGGCAGATGAGCGTTGTGTATTGAACGGCGGTGTTGTTGCTTTCTCGCCTGTTTCGGTATATGCAGACGATAGAAGTGTGAGTGTAAGTGTAAGTGATTTTTCTGCAACTTTTCCGCGTTCGATTTGGCTTATTTGGTGGCACGTAAGTGAATTGTTAGCTGTGCTTTGTTGTTGTAGGTTTTATGCAATGTGATTTGCAATTTGCCACATTGTTGTTGCAATTACGTGATGGTGCTGGTGGAAAGTTGTTGCTGGTATGCCACTAACTGCACAGCCAATGGATAAACAAAAAAGGAAGCAACAATATCAACAACAACAACAATAACAACAACTGCATAAGTAACCAGCGAAATGTTGAAAGCATTGCACAATACAAACTTCTAGCCGAGCCGTCGCAGCGAGTGCGATTCGCAGTCCGCAGGCCGCAATCAGCAAGCAGTAGTTGTGAAACGGTGAGCGAGCGTGTAGCGTAAATTCGCCAGGAGCGTTGCGTGAAGTGCGAAAAAATATACAATTCTTACTTAAAAGTGTTAAATTTTGTGTTATTATGAAAACAAAAGAGACGCTGTGTTAAACGGAAGTGAAAAAAGGTGCAAAATATATGCAATAACCGTTACAAAGTGCATAATTGTGGGTTTTCCGTTGAGGAAATGAAATGCAAGTATGCAAGCAACATTGCTCGCAAGTCGCTGCAACAACAGCATAACAAAGAAACAATGCAACAAATATGCATACTCATGCTTATACCATTCGTATGTATGTGTGTGTGTGTAAGTAAGTGGCGCCGGCTTGGGCTGACTGTGTGTCTGCTTGATACTGTCTGTTTTGCTGCAAAGCTTTGTGCATATGCACGCAATTGGTGTGCATACATACATACATATGTACATAAATAACTTTTATTTTTAAATATATGTGAATCTATGTGTTACATAGATACATATGCGCCTATTAATATATGTATGTATAGAAGCATCGCTGTCTATATTCAAGCAAAGTTATATATTAACGTGTGTGATTGCAACAGCATTACACCCACACTGGCACTACCCAGCAAACCAAATTGCAGCGGAGAGAGTATCAAAGTAAGTGGGCAAAATTAAAGAGATTTAAAAAAATTTACGGTTGTGAGCCAGTGGCCATGTTAGGTCTCAGAGTGTATTTGAGACTCGACTTCTTACAAAATTCCTTAGAGATTTAGAATTGGCCTAGAATTCATATATTTATATACATACATATGTATATATGTATATATGTGTGTGTATATACATATATTCCATACCATCAGAAAGTAGAGAGTTCAACGAAGATAAACCTTACCAACAGCACTATTCTTTTCTGAGCATTTTATATTAAAAACTAAGATTTTTTTTGAATATTAAGTCAAAAAATTAAAAAACAAAACTGTAAAAACTGTAAAAACACTTTACTTCGCTTGAGTCCAAGCTATAATACCCTTCACAAATTCAAAGGGTTTACTTACAAAAACTTAGATCATGTTGTTGCTGTTGATCGTGATCCTTCTATCATGTATGTATGTATATGCAATCATATATGCTTTATAGGTTCTTTGATGTTTCTTTCTGTGTGTTTCAAAAATCGTGGCAAACTTAACATACCCTTTACGAAATAAAAAATTTAATTTTTCACATAAAATTTGAGGTTATGTCACAAAGTGTTAACACAAATGCTCTAGATATTTTTATTACTTACAACTTTGGCATGTAACTTCTTTCGATAGGACTTGTGGTTTTTCTAGAAATTCAGATTAAACGTTTTTGCCCTCGAAAACTCAACTTATCCGCCTCCTTTCACTTACCGATCTTAGACCGAGGTAATTTAATCTTCTTTACATTTTTGCCACATTCTCTTCCTTTTTCAACGATTAATTTAAGTCAGGCTAGGTTAATCTGATAGGCCAATAAGCCACGCATAGACTAGTTTTGGTAATTCGCGATATCAGATGGAGTTCAGTTGCTAGATCCAAGAGCAGTAGTAATCTTTGAGGATGTCTGCGCTTGATGCGAATTTAAACAACCTCTGCGGCTTCACTATCCATACCTCCTCCGGGGTATCATACCGTGGAGATCTCAGATGCTACAGCGTAGTCTTGCCAATGCGGGACAAGTGCATAAGAGCTGATCCATTGTTATTTTTTGGTTTAATACTCAAATTGCCCCCGACAATTTTAGTCGTTGTCAAAATCTTAAAAAAATATGTTTACTGGTCTACACTTTTGTATCCATTTTAGTTGCGACCTCTTATCATTACCTCTAGTTGTTGCTACTTGTTGTTGTTGTTGGTGCTCTTGTTGCTCTTAAACGAGTGTCTGCGCATATTTGCCGCTGCGCATAAATAGGGGAATCATATATATGTGTGTGTGTGTATTTGTAGAAAGCAGTATAGCCAAGTATTTACCAAACTCAGCCGGAGAAAGTAAACAAGAATGTTATGAAAAGATAATTCTTCAAGCGCTAATAAAAATAGAGCAACCAACAAAATATGACAGATATATGGCATGAAATGAGAACACGTCCAAAGTCGCGGTAAATAGTGATTTAAACTTAAAATACTATGAAAAAATTATAAATAAGTTTTTGTATAAAAAGTGATAACGTTTTCATAAATAGTGATTAAATTTTTTAATAGTGATAAAATTAAATTTGTAAATTAACAAAGGAGTGAGAATTAAAAAAAATATAATTTACAGAAAAAAGCGAAAAATAAGAAAGGGTTTAATTAAGAAAATAACAAAAAATTTAAAAAAGTGAAAATTTGAAAAATTAAATTTTAAATTAAAAATGAGGTGAGAATAAAAAAAATAATAATATGAAAAAAATTGCCAAAAATTTAAAAAAACGAAAATTTGAAAGCTTAAAATGAAGTGAGAATTAAAAAAATGAAAAGATAAAAAAATTGCCTAAAATGAAAAAATGCAAAAATTTGAAAAATTGTGTGCAATGAATTGAAATTGAAGTGAAATACAAATAAAAAGCAAATGAAAAAAATAATTGTTAAAAAGTAATATATAAAAAAAAATTAAAAAAGGATAATATAAAAAAAATAAAAATTTAAGCTGCTATTACAATAAATATTATCAATATAAAATTTAGCATTTGCAATAAAATAATATATTATACGTACATATATACTGTTTTACTTTACCTGCAAATCCCAAATATCAGAGTGTACGAGTACACAATAATTCCTTATAAATCATTATAATCAAATAAATCTATAGCTATTCTAAGTTTATTTGCATTTTAGTTGCCTGGCAAATATTATCGCGGAAATTATTACACTCGCACACACACACACGCACACAACAGTAAATAATCAATTTAATATGCCTGGCAGACTGGCAATAAATCGCTTCTACCGCCAACAAAACCAACAACAAATGTGGTATGCAAAATGCTTAAACTTACAGGCTTTCTTCGCGTTGATTTGACTTGCTCACGAATAGCATTAATAATGTCTAATTGCTGCAACCATCCACCGAATGACTCAGATCCATTTATAAAACCGCAACTTTGTACTACAAATATATGCGCGTACAAAAGTAAATAGCGTGTGATCAAATTAGTAAATGACTTTTGCACTTCATCGTTGATTTAATGAGCACAAAGGAAAAAATAAACAATCGAATGGAAAGGAAAGCGCATTAAAAGTACACAAAGGCAATCGCTCGTTGTGTTAATTTGTTTAAAATAAACAAGCGTTAAACCAATTCATTTAAGATAGGCACTAGGCTGCTGCTCGCATTGGCATCAAAACAAAAATCAGCTGTTCATCTACATGTGCGTGTATGTATTTGTGTCGCTATGACGCTCTGCTGTCGGAAAGCTTGTTATTAGCGCGCAAATGAGAAAATCAGCAACGCTCAGTGTTAACCACTCTTTAATTCACATGTTCTCTCTGAGATTTTTAGCGCATCGCATATTATTTGAATATATGCATATATATTTTTTTCTTTCATTTTGAGTATTTATTTTACTGAAATAATGCTGCTTGGCATCTTTGCGCTTTCCTTTCTTTTTGCTTAACGTTAATTCGGCAATCGAGTGGGAAAGAGAGCGAATGAATGAGAGTTTTTAGCAAAACACCTAACAATTTTTTGTGCGAACTTGCTACTAGAGTTTATCGCGTCACTATAGTTGTGATGATAATGGTGTATTTATAATAATTAACACTATGTAATACAAAAAAACTTTTTTTATTTTAATGTTATTGCTTTTTTTTTTACTTTATTAAAGTTATATTCCTTTAGTAAATACATTCAAGATCAAATTTGACCCGGACAGGGTCAAGAGAGCTTTCACTAATTGTCATATGGAGATCAAATGACCGGTACAACCAAAATTTTTTAATATAAACTCAAGATCATATTTGAACCGGTCGCCAGCTAAAGCTTTCACTAATTGACATATGGTATGTATTATACTTAGATCAAATGATCGAACTAAGCAAACTTTTTTGTTACTTTGCTTTAGAGCACGCCTGGTCAAATTTGATCTTGAGTGTATTTATATACTTTCTCTGCTTACCAGAAATTTCTTTGAACAATTTTATACAAAATATTATATATCCTTAAGATAAAGTTAATTGGGCACTTATACGCCCTGTTGGTTCGCGCAAAAATTTTTGTCGGTCGTTTTAATTACTCATACGCCCCGCAGACATTACAGAATCCTTGCTCTAAAGAAATTAATATATTTTTGCTAATTTGTTTTATTTTTATGTTATTAAAAAATTATTTTTATTATTTAAATGGAAGCAATTGGAAGCAGTATGGAAGGGCTAAGTTCGGGTGCAACCGAACATTTTATACTCTTGCAACTTGCAAAGATTCGTCTTGCCACTGCGATTCCCTGTGCAAAATTGAAGTTTTATATCTTAATTTAGTGTTTAGTTATAGCACTTTATATTTTTTCGGTTAATGGCGTTTTGTGGGTCTGGCAGTGGTCAGATTATGCCCAAATACGAACTAGTACTTTTTCTGCCAAGAAACATGTGTATCAAGTTTCAGCAAGATATCTTAATTTTTATTGAATTTACAGCTTGCATAGACGGACGCACGGACAGACAGACAGTCACCCAGTTTTCAACTCCTCTTATGATCCTGATCATTTTTATATACATAACCCTATATCTATCTCGCTTAGTTTTTGGTTAGGTTAGGTGAATAAAACTATATAGCAACATGTTGCAAGGCTAAATTAAACCTGTTCAGGGCATACACACAAGAAACATTTTTGTAAAAAGATCTCTAGTTATGTACTAATGTATTTTTAATTATGTAGATTCTCAAAAGCATCTTTCAATTAACAAACTGATGCTAATTTTTATTTCTTCAGAAGTATTTGTTGCTTAAAACGCAATGGATATCATACACGTTTTTAAGAAAGTAAACAATCTCAGTGCTTTGGTATGCATTTATTCAGTATAAAGTAAGAAAAATAGCACTTATTAGATCTTTTCTCACTATAAGTGATGTGTGTGTACTTTTATGCTATCCGACAAGTTGAAATATAAAACCAATTCTGAAAGATTGGTGTTTATGAAGAGAAGATTTGCTATGAAGCACGGTTTCTTATAGCTTTAGCTTATTTAGAGTCAGCCGATCTCAACAATTTCTTCGGAGATTTTAGTGTTGCCTTAGACAGTAATCTATTTCGTGAAGATGTCTTGTCATTATCCGCTAAGCGATATAGTGTTTCGATATAGGCGATTCCGACAAATAAGCAGCTTCTTAGGGACAAGAGAACACGATCAAAACTTCAAATTTATATCTCAAAAAGAGAGCGACTAAATTGCACATATACAGACGGACAGATGGATATGGATAAATTTATATATAGACTATATGGGTCTCAAACTTTTTCTTCTGGATGCTTTCAGGGTATAAAAGATTCAAAAATTGAATAAATTTTAATATTACTTACGTTCATTGCTTATTATTTAATATACCCAAAACAAAAAATTACCTAATATTATTTTTTATATTTATAATATAATGTCCTCTTACATACTATACATATATATCCATACAAAAATAAGTGGACATGCACTAAGCCTTAGCGACTACCGCAAATAAAAAACACATTGAGGATAGCACCGTGCGTTCAGCGAACAAAGAGCATACATATGGAACAATGACGACAGCAGCAACATTGAGCAGCCATATACACACACACACACCTAAACAAGTATAATTTATATATATGGGTGTTGTATATGCACTTGATTGTGTGTGTGTCGCTAATCGCAAGCAGACGCTGCCAAACAGTCAGTTGAAGCGGACAGCTGTTGCTGCTTTCTCGCCCCCTTTATTCCCCGCCACCATGCGTTGGCTATTGGAATTTTAACAATGGCTATCTATCAACACAATGCTTAGAATACTATACAAATTATTTGCTTATTTTGCTGAAAAACGAAACTTCGATGTTTCAATATATTTCAGTACGTTCGGAAGCACTGTCCAGTGCACAAAAGCGCAAAAAGGCGAAGAGCCACCAGACGGGAATGGTTAATAACTAGTTGATCGCGCGAAATTTGTACGTGATTATGGGAATTCAATTGAAATTTCACGCTATTTTGAAAAAAAAATTGCACCATTTGCACTTTATGGCAAAAAAAATATTTTTGTTTCAAATAAATTGAAAAATAATTATATTGTGTGCTGCTACTAAGGAGTACTCGTAATTGTATTAGGGCTTAGACAGATTTTTTTCATTATAAGTCTTTTTTCTCATAGTATATATGTATGCAAATAATTGTATACTCAAATATAAATACTATATATATATATAATTTTTTGATTAACTGTGGCGCGCTGGAGATCGTTTTCTTTAGCTTCTTTTGGCTTTAAATGTGTATTTAATTGCATTTCAAAAGACAAGGCAAATGTGAAAATATTTGAAAAATATATGTATATGATATTATTTATCGGTCGGCCGGTGACATATATAAGTGCCTTCATATGAGTGCAAAAATTTTTGAATTTGTGATTTTTTAAATAAAATGCCATCACAATACGTGTATTCAGTAAATTGAAAATATTTCAGTTGAACCGAAGTGAGAGTTTGAACTATGGCTTCTGTACCATAAATATATATAGCTCATTGAAATAATTTTGAGTTATCGAAATTTGAGTGCAGTGAAAAACTTAAAAAATGTAACGCGATTTTAACAAATTATTTATACGGAAAAAAGTATGAAATATGACAACTTAAAAAATTGATAATTTAAAATTGTTGTGAAAAATGCAAACTAGTATGAGAAAAGTGCCGCAAATATCAAGAAAAAATATATGTCGTCACTTAAAATGCAAAATAACGTAACGTCACTTTGTATAAGTTAGCAAATAAAGGAAAAACGATATAATAAAAACCACTCATATTGAAACAAAATGTGTATTTTGGTTATAAAATGTTCATATATTGGTTATATTCGACAGCGGAAGCTTAAAAGTTTATGATACATATATGCAATATGATGGAGTAAATTGTTAGCAATAAAAAACTCAATTTCGAATATTTTGATGATACGTTGTTTTGCATTTGAAATGATGATATGTATTAAAACATTTTTTTATGACGCCAAATTAATTATTTTTTCACTATACGAATGAATATTTACTCTTTATCATTATATTTTATTTTATTTATGCTTTTTGCCTGATTTCGCTATGAATGGTCATATAAATAAAATTTCTTATCAAATTAACTTCCAGAGACAATTATTTTTTTATTATTATTTTTTTTTTTTATTTTTTCTTCACAGCCGAAGACATTACTAAATTTACGAATAGAAATACAAATAATCAAACCTACATACGTGACTTTTGAAAAATGTGTTAAATCACTTTGAAAACTTGATCATTTCAACATGTGCAAGAATCAACAAATCGCTTGGAGATTACTGAAACTGCAATAAATATTTAATTTAACACCCAATACTTATGCACCGCGCAGCGCTGACAGCTAAACCACTGCGCAAATACAACAACGTTTACTTATGACCTCACAAATGTGGTCAACACACCACGCTCTCCCACCCAAATGCGACAATGGTGAAATAATTGCGCAACCACTTAATAACAAATTAAATTAAACAGCAACAACAAAGTGCTGCAAATTGCTGTCGCTACTCCGTTTTGGCAACAACAACTACAACCCCACACAACCACCACAATGAAATCGATCTTTGGCGGCGCCAAACAACAACTCAGCAGCTGCATGCAGCAGGACAGTGATGATACACCGCCCGTTATATTGGTAGCCAACAATGACTATAACCACCATCAACATGAAAACCACTACCAACAGCACAATGGTGGCTATCAAGCGCCAACAAGGCGCAATCAATCGCCGCGCCACTACAGCCAGCCTCATACGGAGCTAAACGATCACACCGATAGCCAGCACAACAATAATAACAATGTCAATAACAACTTTATCACAGCCGTCACGACGCCCATCACGGGCACGAGCACTTATGAGACCTTACAACGGCCCTTCAAGCACGATCGTCGTCGCGGTCAATGGTCGGCGACGGCAGATTTTTATTTTGCCTGCACAAGTCATGCCTTCGGTTCGATTATCTTCTCGGAGGTGCCAGTTTATGCGATGATTTTTGGTGGCGGTAAGTGTACACAGACATACAAGTACATGCGATAGTTTAGTTTGATAAGCCACTATTTGTTCTTTATTGCCTATGACCTCAATCCGAGTTAATTTTAATTCGCGGAGTACAGTAGACAATTGTCTTTATTTCAGTATTCTGTTATCACTTAATTGCCTAACCTTGCAAGAAATCAGCCTAGATAGCGTTTACGGTTAGAGATCAAGAGGAAGTAAAAGCTATTACAGTATTTCTCTGGTAAAAAGATTCGCGTTTAAAAGTTGTATTTCTACGAACAGCAAAATCTCGCGTTTCTCGAGAGTGGCAACCGCCGAGGGATTAATATATATGAGTGTAATCAACTTACTAATATCAAAAAGTTATATAACTTTAAAAAAAATATGGGTTAGGTTAGGTTACACTGGCTGGCTTCAACGCCATACATTGACGCACAGGTCCTTTGAAACGCCAGATGTTATAAATACGAGCTGAAGTTTATGTCGTGCTAGACTTCAAAGCTTTTTGCGAAGTCAAGGAGAGACTTGATATCTAATTCTGATTCTTTCTCCAGTACCTTGAACTGTGAAGCTCTTAGGTTTCTAAGCCGAGTTCTAGACAAGGTCGGACATAAGCAGTGTTTTAGGATCTTTCTCATACTTACTCCTCTGCACTTTTTACATGTGCCATCGCTTATAATGCCCGTATGGCTCGCATGTAATGCCAGTAAGTTGTGACTTGTGACAAGCGCAGCCGTGTGATTAGAAAACTGGATCGGCCGTTAGATCTTAAGAGGAAAGCAGCAAATTAGCTTGTTCATTCCAATGTCACGTAATCGAGATAAGGGAGTCCTCTCTTGCGAGCTCATCAGCTTTGCAGTTTTCAGCATATGTTCGCTATGGCCAGGCAATCAAAAGCTCCTTCTAATATCTTCTTTATTGGCATAGACTCCGCTTACGCGGTTATAGCCGAGTTTACAACAGCACACCTGTCGTTCTTCCTCTCTTATACGAGACTGTCGTTTCTTTTTCATTGGGGGCATTTTTTATGTGGCAAGTCTCAAACCCAGCTCTCAACCCTGCGGAGGTATGGTTCGTCTTCTCACTTCCCTTCGCCTTTAAACGGATGTTTTTTGGCTACGCAGAGGATACTTGGTCTAAGACAAGAAGTCATGAGCTGCTTGAGCCATTTGTAAAGAAGTCGTTTCTGACCACTCACAAGTGAATGGCGCACAGAAAACTTTCTTCACTTGCGTGAACTTCTACACATCACTCCATCCTTCTATACTATAGTCAACTCAAAAGTAAGTGGTCGCAGAGTTAGTGCTTTAAAATATTTTTAGTCAGTCTTTAACAATTTAAAGGTCAAACTATGTTCAGGGAATATTCAAAAATGTACCACAGATTGATGTTTTGCAGTTTGATGCCTTTTAAAATTTAGCCAAACAAAAAAATACTCCAACTCAAACACAAGCAAAAATTATATTAAAATTTTTGTTATACCCTTCATAAAATCGTATTTATGCATCGCACTCATCAATATGAATTCTATTTCTTTACAGTTTTCTTTTTGCCAATGTACTTGATAGCGATATTTTTATATGCCATTCCAATTTTTATAATACAAACCTTCTTGGGTCAATTCTCAACCTCGGGCTTAATTTCCGCCTTTCGTGTGGCGCCGCTTTTCAAAGGTAAATCTATACTATTTTCTTACTCCAGCTCGATAGTTCTCAATACCATCATGTTTTATTTCCGCCGCAACAGGCATTGGTTATTCCATACTGCTGCTAAATCTAATTTCGCTTGCCTACTATGGCATTGTGGCAGCTGTACCGCTTATCTATGCAGCCAATGCCGTGCACACTGTGATACCGTGGATGAGTTGTGATAATGCGTGGAATACGCCCAATTGTTCGACACATTCAACATATGACGCGGATGAGATCTCGCTGGATCCGCATGCGACTGTCGAGTTTTTTCGGTAAGTGTGTGTATAAGCTTTCTTGATAAAATAATATTAAAAGTATAAACTCAATATATTCAAGAACGTAAAAAATGCACAAATTGATGCATACTTTCAGGCTTCTTACTAAAAAATATTTTATGAAATAAGTATTAATATTGTATCCACACAGTTATATCATTCTCACCGATGATAACACGCCGCACGAGTATGTGATATCCTGGCCCGTGCTCTGTGGTGTTGTGGGTGTGTGGCTGCTCACACTGGGCATACTGCTGAAGCGCGTCTCATTTGTAAGTAACTGAATTGAAATAAAAAGCAGTTTTTAATTATTTGCCTTCACACTTTACAGATTGGTAAATTTTTTCGTTGTACATGCGTCATTATGTTTGCCATTTTCTTGGCGATATTCTTGCATCTCATCTGCTACATAAGACTTGACTGGGACACCTTCGTGGACTACTTTAAGCCGACGCTGCAGAGCAGTTTCAGCGGTGTTTTGGGTGGTTTGCGCACAGCGATTTTCATGTCCACGTGGTTATTAGGCCCCGGTTGGGGTAACGTACTCACACTAGCCAGTCACAATCGCTTCCACCGTGACAGCGAGAAGCTGACCTACTGGGTGAGCGGCACACATGTGCTGCTCGCTTTTATGGCGATGATTTCTGGGCGTATCGCTTTCGATCACTTCGAAGGTACTGTCAAAGTGACATCTATTAAATTTATAAATAATTAATAAATAATATATATATTTTCACAGATCACGTGGGCTTCCTACACTTTCATTTCGATGAGGAACATTATATGCAATTTCTTTATCTCTGTTTTGCATATCTATTCGGTAGTTTTACGAGTCTGCCGAACTTCTGGTGTTTCCTCTTCTTCAGCATGATTTTTCTAGCGGAACTAAGTGCAATTGTAAGTAATGTGGTTTGTATATATATTTATATATATATATATATATAATCGTAGTGTTTACAATGTCATATTTTAAATAAATAAATGTACTCCTGGCTTTTCCTTTGTTTTTCTACTAGATTATTCAAATGATGTCTGTGCTGACGGCCTTATTTGATGAGTACGAGCAATTAAGAACAAAGAAATCACGCATAACAATCGCTTTGACATTGTTGATGTTGACTGTGTCAATTTATTTTTGCACCAAGGTTAGTCTTTACAATTTTATGTGTATTCGGCATATAGTTTATATACTTATAAGTATGTATTTAGTCAAGCATATATAAGTAGAGTATGCCATATTCGTATATGTAAAAATGTAGGCACACTGGAAGCTACAACGCATTTGAATACGAATCCCCGCTTCAAAATAAGCCTCTGAGCCATTTTTAGCGACTACTTGACATCGTTTTTACGAAATGTTTAGGTTTTTTGCTGAAATTGGATTGGGTCGATTTAGAAGATATTTTGAGGTCTTCTGCACTCTCTTCGATGCCATGTTGTTATGCTTTTATCAAAGGTGGGTGAACGACTTGAATGAAACAAGTTTTCGATAAATAATAATAATAATCTTGTCGTGATAAAGTTGACTTCCAAGAACACTACTTCTTGGGCCAAATTTGATCAAATGTTATAACTAAATAAACAACTGTTTATTTTTTTCAAAAATATTGAAGAAAACATAAGGCTTAGTTTATAAATAGAGTCTAGAAAAGAATACATGATACGAACAGAAATCTGTGTATCATATAGTAGTCGCTTTCAATTCACCAAAGAGGTCAATGTACATAAGTATATATTCAAATTCTCTCCACCATCTCCGCGTTAAGCTTGTCCGAACTTCCCCTCCAATTTGTGTGAATCGCATTGGGTTGTCTCACTAATGTCGAAATCTATGCTCTTTAGCTTCATATCGAGCTTCCAAGGAGCGACCTCTTTTACCCGAGCAACTAATGCCAGCTTAGCAGAACTCTGTATTTGAAGTACTTTTAAGGGTTTATATGGGTTTGCTCGGGTAAAAAACAGCCCTTTACAAACATAAACTACTTATTAACAAAGAAATTCTGAAATTTTTGGAATAAATTATATTTTAAACTCGGCCATTGCATCGCCATTTCCGCTGACCTGTCGAAAAAAGATGCGCTCGCGTTGGCAGTATAAATTCTTACAGGTTCATCTAAAGTGAAAAATACGAGTTTTAGTCAGAACTTTAATTTAGAACATGGAAGGGAAAAAAATTAAAATTGGATTTTGGCAGACATTTTTACAAAAAAAAACAATAGCGACATTTTCTTCAAATAGTTGTAATTGCACAAAAAATCCTTCGATGAAGTCTTTAAGAATTGTATCCCACGGATCTGTGTAAAATTTCATGAATATCGGTTGAGTAGTTCTCGAGAAATAATGCCAACCGACTTCAAAAACACAGTTTCGAGAAAAACGCGTTTAAAGTTGGCGCACTTAGCCTAGCTAGCCTCGAGTGCACAAGTTCTCAAGTCTGCATCTCCGAAACTAGTACTCGGATCAACTTGAAAATTTAGGACAATGTTCTAGAGGTATTGTATAATACGAGTAATAAGACAATAAAATGTAATCGATTTTTGAAACCCAAAAACCCATGGAACCCCTTAAGAAAGTGATATTGCGTAAGTCTAACTCTGTTTAAAGAGTTCAGCGTCAATAATATTCAACAAACCGGTTTGATTTTATTTCGAATCGAGTAACATTCGTTTAACACACTTTTAAGGTTTTTCTAGGTCTACAGAACCATTTATCACATAAGCAAAAGCAATAATAATAAGTAATTTGATTGATCTTTTAATCATTACATTTTCTTTGCAATCTACAGAAAGGCTTTGAACATCTGGACCTGCTGCCCAATATTGTCATACTCTCACATTTGATTATCTCTTTCGTACTCCTGCTCATGACCACCTGGATCTATGGACGCGAACGTTTTCAATGCGATTTACAATTTATGTTGGGCAAAACGATTTCGAGTTTTAAGATATTTCTAATACGTTTTCTAACGCCCGCGTTCTTTGTGTTAAGCATTGTAAGTAGTACGGCTGTATATCTGATCTCCATTATATTCGAATTCTCGCTTTCTTGCTTACAGATACAAACGCTTTATTTTTTGGAGCGTGACAACTCACCAACGGCACTGGTTATCGTCAGTCAATGTGTGATATATGCCATAGCGCCTGCCTATATGATTTATAAAATTTGCCAAACCAATGGCACATTGCGTAATAGACTGAAACAATGCTTTGCACCGCACGACTGGCATCCCGTCGATGCTGATAATCGCCGCTTCTACGAGGAGATCATGGGCGTCTCGGAAATGCTAGTAATGGAAGGCGGTGAAGAGAACTGCGCTGTGAATGCTTAAAACTATAAATGTGACAAGCAAACATACATACATACAAACACTTATGTATAGCAAACGAACAAATAATTTTAAGAGTCAGATAAAACGGAGGATGTTTAGAGCATTTCCTGACTTTATAGCTGTAAGCTGGCATATTTACGAAACTAAATTAGATAAAGTGTTTGCTATGAATCGTAAAATTTTAAATGAGTTTAGTAAATAAAACAATTTCCATTACTTCACTTTCTTTTTAATGAAAGCATTTATGCCATAATGAAACACTCATTATTTTTCTTTGATTAAAGATGACGCAACAAATAATACGGAAATTACGATTTTTATTAATAAAATATTATATCTATATTAAAAAAAAAAAGTATAAAACGATCATATGAAGCCATGAAAAAGCATAAATCTCTTTTATACTGACTGAACATTAAGTAATATTATATAACATCAAATTCGAGCGCATGGCTCGCTCATAAAAATCATTCAAAGCTGTAACTTGATTGATTAAGACAGTAGGAAATTACGCATATATGTATGTCTGTATGTATGTGTGTCTAGCGGTCTATATGTAAGCGCTTTTATATGTTAAACATTTTATGAAAATCCATATACATATATACATACGTATGTATGTATGTTAGTATAAGTATGTATGCAGGGGAGTAAATAATATTATCGGAATGCTTTGTAGTTTTTTAAGCTGCCTTTTTTTATAAGAGATTATATGTCAATTTATATACACACGAACTAATTATGTATATTATACCGAAGTGATATAACAGTTAAGAATACTCGATGTTCATACCAATGCATGAATGTAAGTTTGTGTCTAGTATATACATTTGTATGTGTGTAATTACATACATACCCAAACTATATACGTAAGTTAGGATATCATGCAACTACTACAGTTATGTACAATAATTGAATACGATATGTAGACATTTTGAAAGTCTTAAAGTTGGAAATAGATTTGAAATGCGAAAAAACTTGCAAATGGTATTTCAACTCTGTGCGGATATACGTACGTAAGTACACCACAAAGAAGAAGAGAGCAAAAGCGTACGCAAACGCGGAAAAGCTAGCCACAGCCGAAAAGTTGAGAGGAGAGGGCAAAGTGTCAGTACGATGCAAAAGGTTTGAAAGTTTTGTGTTCAAGCACTTTCTGTGAGCAAAAATTCTGAAACGCGAAAGATAAGTACATGCTGAAAAAAATTTAATTTTTAACCTTAGATAATTTTTGTACGGTTTGAAGTTTACGAAAAAGTTGTATGAGACAAAATATTTTTTTCAAATAGTATATACTTAGAAATATTTTTTTATCTTTCCAATAGTAAGGAAACACATTTAATAATACACTTTTTTAATTTTTTTGTTTGAGGTCTTTAACAACTATTGCTTGGAGTATACCTGTAAAGCGAAAAATGTCGACTTATTTTGGCGCACTATAATTCAGAGAGATATCATACTCAATATTTTTTATGAGTCAGTGCTTATCAAAATAGAAAAACAAGCGAGAAAACATTTAATTTAAAGACCAGAGTTCCGATTTTCACTAGTGAAGTTTCAAACCAATAAAACAGCAATTCAAAATTTATTTCTGGAAGGAAAAGTAGATGGTTTTCCTTCTAACATATTTTTAATATTGATGTTACCTCGTAAACTCATTGAATTTGAAATAAAATCTCTGAATTTGGGTGTCAAAAACTCCCCGGATACGTCGCTGGCCATCTCTGTGGTTGTCAAAGCAATCAAAATATTTTCCTTGCAAACGAGTTTCTCAAAAATTTTGGGACACAATGACGGTAGCTGGCTCTATACCATATAAGTAAAGCAGGTACCGTGCCTGGCCGATGATTCAGTGTCGCTCACGCCGCGAAGTGATGTGATTTGAGACTCACACGGCGACTTCAACGGTAGCTAGCTGTCAGCTGGCTCTATATAAGAAAAGCAGGCGCCATGCCCGGCCAGTGCTTGGGGGACGCTCACGCCGCGAAGTGATATGATTTTAATATCACAAGGCGACTTCAACGGTAGTTGGCTGCCAGCCGGCTCTATATAAGAAAAGCAGGCGCCATGCCCGTCCAGTGCTTGGGGGACGCTCACCCCGAGAAGTGATATGATTTTAATATCGCAAGGCGACTTCAACGGTGGTCGACTGCCAGCTGGCTCTATATAAGAAAAGCAGGCGCCGTGCCTGGTCAGTGCGTGGGGGACACTAACGGCGCGAAGTGATATGATTTTAATATCGCAAGGCGACTTCAACGGTAGTTGGCTGCCAGCTAGCTCTATATAAGAAAAGCAGGCGCCGTGCCTGGCCAGTGCTTGGGGGACACTAACGGCGCGAAGTGATGTGAAAGACCATTTTGTAGAGCCGTCGCAATTAAGACTTCATACATGAAGCGATTTTCGTATGTGTGTCTAAGAACTTATTTTTTAGAGTACTAAGCGTAAAATATAATCGTGATTCTTGACCCATTGATGGCATTGAACTTTAAACGGTATTAATGACAAAAAAATAAATTATTATAATTATTTTTTAATTATTTGTTCAAAATAAACCATTATGTTTGTACACATCGGTACATACGTATATGTATATATTGTTATTTACATGATTAGTACACGTATAAACTATTATTGTCGTCGCGTTGCCCTAGCTCCCGAGCATACATACATATATTAATTCGTCTAAAAATTAAAATATTCGATCAAAACAAATCTATAAATATATATTTGTATGTATAATTTCAATATTTTACGTACAAACATATAACTCAGCGCTGTGTTTGCATACGCTCATGCATGACTTCAGCGCGAAGAGTTTTTCCGATATCGCTCGATTCGGTCGAAAGCTGAGCAATTGCAACGAACGTGAATGAAACATGCAAGTGATTAAATTTTAATTTTCTTTTGTTATTTTTGCTCATTTTTCTCTTTAACCATATTATAATCACTCGCAATTGTTGCTACATACATATGGCGATGTGAACGAAATTTTGAAAATGTTGAGCTGTTGATCAGTTGCTTTTCGACACTCTGCGCACATGGAACGCTTTGTAACGTCGCGATTATTGTCAAAATTTGCTGCATTCGTTTTAATTTCGTTTTGCGTGAAAATTTAAAATTTTGCAAACAATTAATTAATTAAATAAGAATAAACAATATTTTATTGGCATACATAGCATGTCTGTGTGTTTGTGCGCGTGCGTGTAGACAAAATTTGTTGAAATGATTTACGAGAGTTCTTATGACAGCGGTCGTCTGCCGTACAAACCGGATTTGGCACGTGGCTATTGGAGCAAATCCAGCGACTTCATATTTACCGGCATCAGCTTGGCTTTTCGCTTAGATATCTTCTCCATAGCTTGGATTGTATTCACATATGCTGGTTGTGAGTAAATATGTCTAAAGCAAAGTTATGAGAAGAGCGTTCGGCGTAAAATAATTACATTGAGAGGCAGCATAACAAACTGCGCATAATTGTTGTTTTTCTTTTGAGCATTTATTATTTTTTTTTGTCAACAAACATGAAAATAAACTTTTCTGTGTTTGTTTCGTTGCATTTTTCAAAAACAATTTATTTTTAGGCGCTTCCGTCATACCGTATATCGCAGCTTTATTCCTATTTGTTGTTCCACTTTTCGTAATGCAATCGTTTCTGGGGCAATTTTCGAGTAGTGGCTTCATATCGGCATTTCGTATAGCGCCACTCTTTAAGGGTGAGTATTTTTAATTTAAAAATTTATGCAGATATTCCCTGTTTCCTTAAGCTTTAAGTATATTAGCTGTCATTAATTATTTATATTAAGAGTGATAATTAGTTGATAAGCGAAGCATTAAAAGCACTTCTTGGAAGAGCAAGTTATGTGACCATATATACATACATACATATTAAGATTAAAAGGCCAAAAAAAGTGAACTTCCCAGAATTTTTTAGTCCAAAAATTCGTACACATTTTAGCAAAACTATTTATTTGGAAAAAAACTACAGCTGATCTCCAGGAGCTGCTCTCAAAAAAAAGTTTTACGGTGAACACTATATCTCCCCATTAAATCCTCTTTCGTAAAATTAATTTTAAATCTAGTAATTCATCGAGGGAATAAGCAAAATATTTTTTTTTTACAAAATGGCGATTTCTAAAAATTTCGGCCTTAAATTGTTAAAAAAAGAATTTATCTGTGAGAAAAAATCTGCTAACAAATATATTTAAGAAGCTCGTGTTAAGATTTGAGGCTAATCGCTTTAGCCGTTTTCGAGTAATGTTGGTGACCGACTTTAAACACATTATTTTGAGAAAAACTTGTACTTCCAAGCACACTGAAAAACCTCTCCAAATTTGTTACAGGCAAATTTCGAAAATATTCACCGGATAGATATGTGTATAGTGTGTGTATTCTTAAATATGTATATGTATGTACACTAAGAAAATATAATTAAAAAAATCGATTTTTTTTAATTATAACTGTATACTTGTATAACCCCTTAATAATTTACATTAAGACTAATAAAATAATAAAATCGATTTTTTTAATTATAACTGTATACTTGTATAACCCCTTAATAATTTACATTAAGACTAATTAATTAATAAGATAATATATTAGTTAGTAAGTCCAATTTCAATACTGTCAATTAATATCAGAAAAGATAACATTTTTTAAAATCTCGTGAGTCAGAAATTTATATAATTGTTATTCATTATAATTCGAGCCCAACTAATGGCATGAACGTATTAAAGTAGTATAGTAATAGAATTTAAATTATTTCGTTCTAAAAAAAAATATTTTAATTTAAAAAAAGTATTTATTTTCAATACTCAGGAATTGGCTACATTAGTCTGGCTGTGAATTTGGGTATACTCACTTATTACAGCGTTTTTGCTGCCGTACCATTACTATATTTAATTCACTCAATGCGCCCAACTTTACCCTGGAGCTGTGAGGGCATCAAGCATTGGTCATACAATTTTACAGAAAACGAAGTGCGACATGTGAGTAAAAACAATGTTTAAATACTTGTGCGATATTTTTTTTTTCAAAAACTTTATTAAATACTAAAAAAAATATAGAAATTCATAGAAGTGTATAAATGAACCATAATAACAAAAATTACTCACTTAGTAAACAAGATAATCAACTTTATATTTTATTTAATTCTTCATATTAAAGTAAAGGTTAGAATAGATTTGGTTACATCAGCTAACTTGCTCGATACACATATAGATAAATAAAAAGATATATAAATGAGGATTGCACCGCGATCCAAGGTCTATTACACCGACAAACATAGACACACATGTTCTTTGTAACGCCAGCTGGTGATTTGTGATCAATGTGATGCCTCTATATTTTAACCTTTGACCAGGCCAGCAATCGTCGTGCAGTCTTTTCGAAACAGTGTGAGTAGAGAGCTTGCGTGTTTTTCTTCAGCTGCCTTGCACATGATCTTGACGTTCCTGCATGCCTTATAGGCATTTCATCTCAACCTTATCCGTGTATTAGTCCCTAGGGAAATTTCATTGTCTATCGTTTTCTATCGTTTTTAATGACTTGCGCATTTCATTACTTGTTTTGGTAGTCAAGATAATGGCACTCTTGGCATTCTCATCAGCTATTTTGTTTTCCGGAACGCCGTTATGGCTTGTAACTCAGTATATACATATGCAGCCGTTTTTCGGCAGTCATTTTCTGACGAAATGCATTTATTACTGCTTGGTTATCGCCGTATATATTGATACTATTTACGCCATTTCCTGCGTTGTTGGCTATCTCAGCAGTTTTCCTGACCGCAAAGACTCCTTTATTTCGGTAGCTTGAAGGGTCGCCTGTGATAGGATCTTAGAGTCTCTCTATTTTTAAGTTTAACGAGTAAAGTGCAAGCTAAGTGGATCTATCCTTCTTGTGTTGAGCCTTCGATATTAAAGTACAGAATATCAAAAAAAAATTATTATATTTTGTAGAGTATACAACTTCATATAAAATCTATGAAACGAGCTAGGGATATTTTTTCAAGTAGTTTGAAGCGTTATTTGAATTTTTCTATCTGTTAGGGGGTTACATGGACTTACGGGTGTCACAAAATCAATTTTTTTATTGTCTTATTAAACTCTAGAACCCCTCTAGAGTATTGTCCTAAATTTTCAATTTGATCCGAGTAATAGTTTGGATATACAGCCTTGAGAACTTGTGCGCTCGAAGCCAGCTAGGCTAAGTGCGCCGTCTTTAAACGCGTTTTTATCGAAACTATGTTTTAGAAGTCGGTTCGCAAGATTTTGCAATCGATTTTCATGAAATGTTACACAGGTATTTGAGATACAATTCTTAAAGACTTGGGCGATAGATTTTTTTCGATTACAACTATTTGAAAAAAAAAAATGTTGCGAAATTTTCACCGAAATTTTCAAATTTTTTTGTAAAAATGTCGGCCAAAAATCCAGTTTTCAGTTTTTTTTCTTTGTCCAAGTTCTAAGTTAAGGTTTTAACTAAAACATGTACTTTTTTAACTTTGGGTGATCCTGAGGAGTTATCCTGCCAACGCGGTCGTATCTTTTTTCCGACAGAGTAAATTTCAGAACTTCTTTGTACTAATAAAAATTGTAATAAAATATTTAATTTTTTATATGAGAAATTTAATATTTTTTGACTACCACCACCCACACTAATGTATGCACTATATATATATATTAATTTAATTTCAGCTTTGCCATATTCTATCAAATGACACACTGCCACCAAAGAACAGTTACTTTTGGACTGTAACGCACCAAATACCTTCGAACTTATTTTTAAAGTAATGCTTATTAAATAATATAATTATAGTAAGAAAGGGCGTAAAAGTACCGTATTTTCTAACACATTTTTTCAGTTCTCGTTTTAATCACATGGAACTATTTGACCCACATAGCGAGGGTTTCTATATCTCTTGGGAGATGCTGCTTTGTACTTTGCTCACATGGGCACTCATTGCGGCCATATTCTACAAATTCAACAGCTTTGAGAAGGTGGCTAAAAATCTGCATTATTTATTAAAAATATTTTTATTACATATATTTTTTTAATTCTACAGCTGAGCACCGTGCTGCGCTACAGCATATTTACTGCCTTCATCCTGCTATTAATTGCTGTGATACGTTTCGCTTTGGTACCGCAAAATCCTTTGCTTTCGCTATTTGATTTCTTCTTACCGAGTTGGGATAGGCAACTGGCAAGCTTTCCCTCAGTGGGCATATTCGTGATATCAGCATTTGGCGCCGGTTGGGGTACCATCATATCCCTGGCCAGTTTCAATAAATTCAAAACAAAAATTACACAAAATAGTTGGATCATTTGTGTTGGGCAAATGTTAGTATTTCTCTGCTTCGGGTATATTGTCTATGTGACTGACATTTTTTATGATGGTGAGTTTGTGGTGAATTAGAGACCGATATACATTTTATATACACTTTATATATACCGTTATGAGTACTTAATAAAACCATTTGCAGAAATTAAAAAAGCATATAACAGTGAAAATTCACGTTCATATGTCTATATAAGCAAGTTGTGGGTATTATTTCTCTCCACCGGCAGCGTGATGGCGGAAATGTCGTGGTCGAATCTATGGTGTATTTTATATTACGCAATGTTGTTCTTAGCGGCGCTAATCACAATTGTATGTACAATTTCGCAAAATTAATTTTCCCATGCTAATAATTTTAATTTTATTTCAACAGAGCATTAGCTTGCTTTCAACACTTCAGAGCATTTTTGACGAATTCGAAGGATATCGCACGCGTAAAACGGAAGTGACGCTCATTGTTATTGGCCTTTTGGGCATATGCTCGTTATACACGTGCTCCAATGTAAGCTAGGCGCTTGCCACTAAAATATCAACAAACTTATTTTGTTAATCGAAATTTTTAATTTTTTTTCTAATCACAAATTTTGCAGAAAGGTGTCTTTTTACATGTGATTTTCTCCAATGACACGGTCGTCACGCAAACCGCGCTCAATCTCTTGCTATTTTTCGTTGTATTGTGGGTTTACGGGCGTGTACGTTTTCAGCGCGATCTTGAGTTTATGTTAAGTCAAAGCTTCAGCACATGCAAGATTTATGTGTTGCGATTTGTGTCTCCTCTGTGCCTGATAGCGCTTTTGGTATGCACTTTTTAATTTGCTTTAATTTTTCTAGCTAATGTTTAGTTATTTCTATATTTTGTAGCTGACAGCGATTTTCATTTCCGTTCTTTACCACTATTTGGGCACAACGGTTGTACAAATAGCTGCGCTGCTATTTATTGTGCTGCCCTGGCTGTATGTACCTGGTTACATGATGTATATTATGTTACAAACGACTGGCACTTTTAAGACGCGCTTCAAACGCTGCTGCCGCCCCATGGACTGGTATCCCGTGGAGTTAGAGGACCGACAACGTTACGAGCAAACAATGCGCAATGCGGATATGACGCATCAATTGCATGAGCTTGAGGAGGAAACTGTGACATAGCTAAGAATTTGTTTGAGTTTAGCTACAAATGTGATTTTTTATAGGAAAAAATGTTATATTTAGCACTGAAAACGATTTATATAAATATGAAAAATATATATGTTTTTATACATGACTGATTTAGTAAATTTAATTTCGAGTTTTTGGTAGTGAATAAGTTGTACATATAAGGATGTATTCTTGCCTAGTCTAATATGAAAAATCGGAAGTTTTTTTTCATGATTTGATAGTTTAGGTGTTCAAAAAAATTATATCTCAAGTTCTACCTAACCGATTTCTTTGAAATTTGATATAAATCTTGCCTTGCATAGCTGCCTCGGATTTTGGAAAATTTAAATTTTAAGTTTTTTTAAATTCGAAAAAGTAAAAAAAAGCGAATAAAAACTTTTTTGTCAAGTCGTAGCTATTTTGTGTTTTTTTCTTTGTCGAAGGTCAATCCTATAACGACATCTTTACTAATGAAAAATTGTTTCCAATATGTTTATGTTATATGTTAGACCACTACAAGGATTGAAATAATCCCTTACTCCATCGTTCTGTAATTCGACAATTTTTTGGATTTTTTTTAGTTATTTTACATTCTTTAAATGTCAATAAAAATCATCTACATCATGTTACGTAGATGGACACCACACATTAGAAAATATCACATATTAATTAAAAAACTTGGTACTTTTGCAATTTGTAAGATCAAGGAAAAAAATGTATCTATAAAGTGTTTAAGTTAAGTTTAAGTGAACCCAAAAACGAAATCAAATTAGATCCTGAATGTATAGTGTAGTCATTAGTCAAAAAAATGTATTTATCATCCATCAACTTGTTCTTATCAAGTTTATTGGTCATCAAATTTCCTGGTAATCATTAGGTTCAATATTACAGACAAGAGCAAGCAACAACAACAAATTTAAATTTAATTACTGTTTTTCAAAGAAGTTTTCTTATAATTTGAAAATACGGATATGATGTTGACTAACGTCACGTTCACCGGTATATATTCTGTCGCACAAACTAAACCAATGCATACATATAATATACATATGTATGTGTATATTGTACATACATTACAAACATTACTCTGAACAAATTCTCTGACGACATGCGATAATTGAGTCTTGAGCATATTTTATTATTATTTTTTTAGTTCGTGCCTATATATATATATATGTATGTATGTGTGTATAAGCACACAAACAGGTATTTTGATTCATTACTTCCCAGAATAACAACAAAAGTTGTCCAATGCCCTCTGTGCGCATTTAAGAATGCATTGACTTGGTATTATCATAATAATGCAATTCACAAGAACTCATTATGCCTTTGCAAATTTGACTGTTGATAATATTTTGCTGCCTTTACCCAGAGAGCAGATAAGTATTTAAAAATAAATTTAAAGGATCGCTAAATAATGATAGCTGTTGCTTATTTTTTATGTGTTTTATTTAAAAAATAAATTTTAAAAATCCAATTTGAGCAAATTTGGTACTGGCGGTCCATCCAACAGCTCAGTGCTTATATCTAAGGGTATACATATCTACATAGCGCTTGTTAAGTTTGTCTCCACAGTTTTCAGTTTATATGTACATATATACATATGTCGCATGTAAGAAAGCTTTCTTGAATTTAGCCGATTTATGAGAGCATATATATACAAGCTTATAGCCGATTTCGACCAGATGATGGCTTTTAAAAGAAGTCCTTCATTGTAAGGATACCTTTCAAGCATTTTTCAAGTCAGTCATATGCTTTCATATATCAATAATGAAACAGTTTATATTACATTATTGCTTTATTTTAACAATTTAATTTTCAAATTCTTTATAATATTCCTTTCCACATTCATCAGCCATGGTTCTACTAACATTTCCATGAATAAAGCAAATATTAATTTGTAGTTTAGTGTAATAATTTAATTTGCAAAAAACGTCACATCATTACTGTTATTAGTCTATTAGTTAGTCGCTCATTAAGTACATTAATTTCTTGTAATTATATGTATCATACAAAAATTCTGGCAGACACATAGTGGAGCTTAAAAGCATAGCTGCTGATGGTACTTTTTTGTTTTGTATACGGTAAGCTTAATGGTTTCAGTTGTTATACTCCTGCAACCAGTTGCTACAGAGTACAATAGTTTTTTTTTTACAAAACGTTTGTGTTCGCTTAATGTTTGTGCTGCTTGTCATCAAACTAATGCGTTGACACGAATTATTGCAATTAAAAATAAAGCATTTAAAGAGGAACTTTAATCATGACAGGGCCTAATGAAGTATTGAAATCAAAAATGACATCTCGGGCAATCATCATCATCATCAGCAAAAAATTACAGCTATATAGACCAAGATAGATAATTTTTGAAATCGAAAATTAACGTAGGAGGGTAAAACCTTTTGGAAACTAAAGATTAAATAACAAAACTAAAATAATAGATAATAATTTACGGCCTATCTGAGGTCGCGGAGAGTAGGAGCGTGGTTGAATTTAGCTCGATTTCCGGCAAAACTACGGGCTCTATAGAAATAAGATATAGTGCAATATTGTTGGTAATGAAAAAATCTATAACTTTTGTCCAATGCTTTTTTCACATAACCTCAAAATTTATGTGGAAAATTTAAAAAAGTTATATATTTCAGTTTTTAGATTTTTTTTATTTTTAGTTCATAAAAAAACTTATATTACGATTTTTTTTTAAACTTACCTTTTTATATCGCAAACAAACGGTATTTTTATTATTTAAAATATTAAAGAGAAAACCTTATTTCGACTTAAATCGAAAAAAACCATTTTCAATCAAAATTCTCACGTCAAAATGTCCCACTTTTTTAAAAAGTCATTCGACTTTTTGTTTGTTGAAATCTCTGAAGTCTAAAAAATATATACATTACTGCATTAAAATTGCAAAAAACATTTTTGTGTATGCCTACAGTGAAACCCACTGAAATGCCACACAAAAATCTGAACCTTTACAGTGTTGGCCACTTAAAAGAGCTCGCTTAAGTGCTTCAATGCGAGTACTAAGCCCAAAAATTTTGGTTATTAAGTAGGTTCGGTACTTAAGCGGGGTTTACTTAAGGAGTTTTACTGTACTTACTTATACTTTTCGAAAATAACCTCATATAAGTTCAATACATTAAATTTTGTTCGATAATTTCTGTTGAATTGAGAATTCACCGGTTTTTAAATGCTTATCAGTTTCTCGAAAAAAAGTACAATAACAATAGCTGTAATAATAATCAACATGCAAATTATTAAGTGAGGGATCAATGGTGTTCTATAATACATATATTGTATTAATTATATTACATACATAGAAATTAATTTTAAATGTGTTTTCCTCTGCTCTCAGTCGCTAATGTCGCTCACATTTCAATGCAAATTTTATTCCCCTATCTTTTACATATGCATCTGTAATCGTATGCAAATTATTTAAAATATTTATTTACATGAGTTTCACATAATTACATACTCAAACAAATGCGCTCAGTGATATGCATTTGAGTAAATAAACAATGTCAAGCGATCATTTAGCTTCTCATGCACTTGGCATTCAAATAACTATCGCTTTACTTCGACATTCAAAGTACTTGCTATTAAATATATAATACAATTCACAAAGTTAAATATTTGATAAAAACAATTTACAAATATTCATAATAATTAGTTGAAATAGTCTAAGATTCAATTTAATTGTACCACTTGTCGAGTTATGACTGCCACAGTTCTCTCAAATCCAATCTGAGCTGAGGCTTTTGGTTGGCAACAAGTAATTTCACCAAACTTAAGCTACGCATTAATGTGCTCTCGATGGATTTTTTTTATTTACTCTAATATTCATATGAAGAGAAGATGCAATAAATAAATTCTAAGCTGTTATAATCTATCTGCTTTGATATAAGTACATATGTATGCCATTATTTCTTATGTCGTTTGTTTGTAGTACAAATTACTTTGACTCAATTTTTCCTTAGTAAATTCCTCAGAAAACTCGGAAGTGATATTATTGATGATACATTCTGGTTTCTTTGTAAATTGCGCCCTTGCCGTACCGTAGCTGCCGTATTATACCATTTTGTTAATAGAAAAATTATTCCTTAATCATCCAAAACTTAACATATTTTTCCATCCGCTTCCCCTCTTATACAGATGTGCAAAAATTTTGCAGTACATAATTTGAATATCACCGGTCTTCTAATACAATTATATAGGATATGAAAAAGCAAAATATATTTGATATCATTAAAGGACTAATTGCAAGTTTTGAAAAAATCGATATCTCAAATAATTTTTGAGTTAGAGCCATCGTTCTGTTCATCCGCGTTAATCTCCATACAACATTTTTCAAATTTGCTGCAGTATTAACTCGAAAAGAAATAATCCGATCATCATGAATTGCTCTGTTGTGTATATAACTCTATATACGAATCAATAACGACCAAAAATTTGGAGTAAAATTCAACGCCGCCATTTTCTAAATTTTTGTTTTGATTGTGGATTATTGTACGGAGAATATCTTCTATTTTAATGAGAATTTTTATTTCTTCCACGTAAAAGTTGGAAATCACTGCAGCATCGGGGGACCTTTGTTTTAGCGTCTTCGGAGATCTCACATAACTCAAGAAATATTTAATATTTTAGTTTTCAAAAACCCTGAAAACTTTAAAACAGTCGATAGAGTAATTTTTTTTCATTCCCAAATATCGAGGTTTTTTGTTTTGCTATTACACTAGATACATATGCCTCTTAAGAAACTCTTAGTAATAATTAATTGCCTTGTGCGCGTATTACCAGAGTATGGCTGCGGTTACTTAACCACCATGTCAGGGCATCAATTATTTATTATACAAGATGCCTTCCAAAGTAAACAGGACTTTTTGAATCTAGCGCCTCTTGTGGCACCATCTATATGTCGACTGATGCGTTAGAATCTGCTATCTTTATCGATTGTCCAGTGAGTATTTCATGACATTTCATTGATTGGAAGTGAAGTTATTGCGTTTTAAGTGTCAGTATGTTTGTGTTATCGGTGCAAAAATGAGCTTCGAACAAAGAGCCAACATTAAATTTTGTTTTAAAATTGGTAAAACTTTTACCGAAAGATTTCAATTGATGAAACAAGTTTATGGCGATGATTGTCTAACCCGTAAGAAGAGCGCATGAGTGGTTCAAAGTGGTTGTGGAAAATTCCATCGAAACAGTGAGTGAATTCATTAAAAATCACCACAAATCATCAATAAAATTCATGGAAATGGAAGTGAACATATCCGAAATATCGATTTATCACATTTTGACCGAACATTTGGGCTTACGAAAGGTGACGACCAAAAATTGGTCAGAATCTCCAATCGACGCTTGTGACGGATTATTTGACCATAAATCACATTTTAACCGTTAACCACTCCCCGTATTCATCTGATATGGCACCGTGCGACCTCTTCCTTTTCGGAAAAATGCATTTGCCCATGAAAGGAAAGCGTTATGCAGACGTAGAGGCCATTCAAAAGGCTTGCACCGGCATACTGGCGGCCATACCGCCCAACGAGCTAAAACGCTCGTTCGACATGCTTTTATTTGGTTATATTATTTATGCACTATTAGAGACGTCAGTTGTATTTAAATGGTGTTTCCGATCTTCCTATCAATTATCACATTGTATTGGTATGCTCTTAAAACGAAATGGAATTGCAAATTAATCGGATGATGAAATTACGTCGTAATGAGTTTACGTAACTAGGGTTGTACTCGGCAGAAGTTTTGCATTTATAAACTTACATATACGAGTAGTATATGTATTAGAGTGTGTCATTCTGAGGCAACCTTTTTTTTTAACTGAAAATAGGCTAAAAACTTTCGAAAATGTGAAAAAGAAAGTCACTCAAAAGAGAGGAATCGAGTTTACCATCCCTACTGGCAGCCATCGCGTGCACATATAATAACCTCCGCACAATAACCACCACAAAAAAAATGATTTTTTTTCCATGTAATTTATATGGAAAACAGAAAATAGGCACCTCTTAATATTAATATTAACAGCTCATCTTTTGAGTGACTTTCTTTTTCACATTTTCCAAAGTTTTTAGCCTGTTTTTCAGTTGAAAAAAAGGTTGATTCAGAATGACACACCCTAATATGTATGCATGCCCTCTAGTCTTAAACTCAAAACATATCCGCCCTTTACTCCTCTCAACCATAGTGATAAATATATACATTTAATTTCTGTATATTAATTTATAATTATAGCAAAATGCGATCGCACACATATGTTCCATCATTTTCTGTAGATATGCGAACAGCTGCATTATAATTAAATGGTTTCATCTGGTAGTCCATATTTGATGCGCAAATTCATTATGCATAAAGCTCTACTGTAAATCGCTGGATTACAAAACGCTAGCACTCTTATTCACATAATTCCACAAAGGGGTATATACATATGTAATATGTGAAATTATTATGGTTTTAGTCTAATTGAAAATAGTTTACAAAAAAATTATAGCTGATCTGATCAAAATTGACCCGGACTGGGTAAATTTTTGCATCCAAGAAAGACGGATCTTTCTTCCCCACGACAATGCGAGCTCTCCAACATCTTCCTACGTAAAAACAAACTAAGAGGTTCAGGTTGATGAGTTCAGAACGCATGTTTTAGAGATGGCTCAATGGCTCAGATTGATAAAAGTCGTTCGACAATTGGTTTAACCGCAAGCAAAATAGATGTTTTTGCAGGCGTAAAGCTCATGTAAAACCTTATTAGTAAACAATTTTTTAATTTATGTAAAATACTCATCAATAAATCCTGCTCTTATTGCCAGTAATCAGATCGCTTTAGGATTAGTTATTTTTTAGTCCAGTTTTAGTTTTATTTCTAGTTGTATACCAAAAATTCTTCTATTCGGTTATTGTTGTTGATTCACCGCAGGCTGTCTTTATGATATGCAAGCACACGCAGAGATGCAAATCGAGTAGGATTGCTCTGCCCGTCATTACATTGTTACTATTTTCAAAATATGACAGCGAACACTCAGATATACTCCAATTTTGTTTTTTTATACTCTTGCAACTAGCTGCTACAGAGTATTACAGTTTTGTTCACCTAACGTTTGTACGTATCACCTAAAACTGGACAAAATGTTCGAATTTAAAAGTTTTTTTCCATTTCAACACCCTTACTTAGAAGAAAGAATCATTTTGCTGATTTTCTCCTCAAAAACCGGCGATTTGGGACACATTTTTTATTTTTATAAATTTCTGGGAAAACCTGAAACCAAAAATTTGCGTGATGGGTAGCATACGCAAAGGAGCGAAATTTGGAACACGGAAGCGGGCCCTCGAACGGATGTGGAATTTGGATATTATACTTCCGGTCCGAAGTCCTAACCGGAAGTCGTAAGCCGGAAATGGATGTAATTTTTATTATATTTATTTAATTTCCGATGTCTAACATCCGGTTAGGCTTTTAAATCGGAAATAGTGTACCGTAATCTTACTTCCGGTCCGGATGTTGTAAAGCGGAAGTATAATTTACATCCGTTTCCGTTTTATGACTTCCTTCTTCGTTTTCGGACCGGAAGTATAGTACCGTAATTTCACTTCCCTTCGGTGTCATGTTTCCAATTCCTTCCCGTACGCATGTCTCGCTTCCGTGTTTTCAATTTCGCCCCTTTTCGGATGCTACTCTCATCACGCAAATTTATGGTGCATCCGTCGCCGCTTCAGAAAAAATTGCATTCAATTTGGTGCCAAAATCTCAGATTTCTACCAGGCGATCAGGAGCATGTAGCAAGCAACCGCCGAATACAAGCGAATACAAAAATGCTTATAACTTCTAAACTACTGGTTGTAGAGAAAATATAGAAAAGCAGAAATTTGCAGAATCCCATGGGGCATATTTTTATAAAGGAAATTTTAAATTTGGATTTACCCAGAAATTTACAAAAATAAAAATGTGTCCCAAATCGCCGGTTTTTGAAGAAAAAATCGTCAAAATTATTCTTTCTCCTAAGTGAGGTGAGTAAGTGTTGAAATGGGGTGTGGAAGGATTTCCAAGTATTTGTCTATTTATTTCGAGTCCAAAACTTTTAAATTTTTGATGACACTTGGTATGCAGGTCTTTAAGTACAATAATTTTTACGAGTTTGTGGATCACGCCCACAATTTAATAAACTTTACACAAATAATGCCTTAGTGTATGCCATTATGACCAAAAATTGTCCAAATCCAATCAAAACTGTTCAAGCCTCTTGGTACCGAATATGTGGACCTCAGTACCTATAGTTGACTTCTGACTAGAAATATCGTTCAATGTGTCAGATGTACAATTGAAATTCAGACAAGATCCGTATTTCTGTGTATCGAAAATGGATTGAATTGGTGATTGTAGGTGAGGTAGCTCAATGAAACTCAGGTAACATTTTTTTTAGTATGTGGCATGATAATATCTAGTTAATAGATGAAATCGGGTCGATATTACACCAACTTCTATATACTACGTATAATGATCTTCGTTTTTCTATCAAATCTTATGTTGAATTTGTCGACCAATGTCTGTAAAAGTATAAGTTATATATACCTAGTATGTGCATATATAAAATTGCTTAGATTCCCATCCTCTGGTTGAGGTTTACATCTTAAGTTATTAATCTGTTTGATTCTTGCAAGTTGCAAGAGTATAGTAAAATGTTCTGTTGCACCCGAACTTAGCGCTTTCTTACTTGTTTTTTGTTTGGTTTTCTATACATTGAGTACCGAATGCATGTACATCATACATACTTATGTAAACACCTTGAACTTCATATGCCTACAGCACTATATTATTACATACATATGTACATACAAAGCATTGCAATTTTCGTTGATAAATCAACGAAGTTCACAGGCAACGGCGGTATTTCGAAAAATTGCATGCGCTCAGTGTTATCGCTTATTCGCCGCCAACGACAATAGAAAGAAAGCAAAAGCAACAATTATATTGCATAGTATTCATATATAAATAGTGTACACACACACACATAAGATAATAATAATAATTGTATGTATGTATGCTTGTTTAATGCGATGATGAGAATGATCGGCGCGGCTCAGTAATGCGCCGGAGCTGTTGCTACTAATTACAACGTACGAATATTTACGGAAAGCGCACAGATCAGCGCGAGCTTTGCAAACCGAAACACACGAAAAAGTCAGCATTGAAGTACAACTAGAATCAACGGTTATCAAAAGCAAAACAAGAACACAGATACCAAACAACAAAAAAAAATATGTAAAAATAAAAACAAGAATAGTAACAATAATAATAGCAACAACAACGTCGCAGCAGGAAAATATTGTTTGTTGCACAGTTAAAATATTATATGAGTTGCAAAATTATATTTGACCGATACATGCTTACATACAAGTACATATGTGTGTATGTATAGTATAAATGCTACATGTGCACATATGTGTGTTCATGATAAAGGCAAGTAAATGACACTGAGCATCCGAGTATTAATTTAGTGTGGTTTTCTATTCATTTAGCCGCTGTTGTTGCTCACGTTTTAATTAAAATATTGCTCATACTTTTATAACTTTTACATATTCGTATATAGTATTTCTTATATACAACGGTATTTAAGTGAATTTTGTGGTTTCTATTATCGCATTGATGTAATTAATGTACGACGGCAGGCAAACATTTAGTGTGGCATAAACTTGGCACTCATTTCAGTGTCGATGCGCTTGCCGTCGACTCGTTTGCATACCATACACTTGCACGGATCAACGCGACATCTAAGATACGCACTGACAAAACCACCTTGTTTACAACTTTTCAATTTGCCACTGCAACTAAATTGCATTACAAAAAAGAAATATTGAAGCAAAAAATATTAAAAAGTGAAAGTGATAAAAAATTTTGCGTAGAAAATGGTTTACGAGTCCTCATATGATAGTGGTCGCAGGCCGCACAAACCCGACCTGACCCGTGGCTATTGGGCGGCGCCAAGTGATTTCGTATACACCTGCATTAGTTTGGGCTTCCGCATGGATGTCATATCGATGGGCTGGTTCATCTACCAACACATGGGCGGTAAGTCAACGCAGCCTCATCTGTATTTATATTTTTGTCATTCAAATGTGTTACAGTGTTGCTATATATAAATATTTGGGTGTGCTATAGTGAATATTTGTGTGTGTGTGTACTAAATATATATATATATATATATATAACAGGTTGTGTGATAATTGGCTCTGAAGCACGCGTTTGTCATTATATTTAGTAAAAATTTGTTTACAAAATTATTTTTTTTGGCCGGAAGGGAATTCCGCGTAATAAAAGTGGTTATCAAAGGTGTTCTGAATTAAATTTAACAGCAAATTTTTCGTAAAAATATTTGCAGCCACCACGAATGTATAATATACACTTAGAACATAGACATATAGTAATATGAAGCATCATTGCTGTAAAATTTAAGTGGTTTAAATTTCAAAAATATACCGAACAAAGTTTTTTCCAGTTAAAAAAAAATACGCAGAACTATTAATAAATTACTTTAACAAAATAAAGGTTTAAATGAAATAGAAAATATATTCGAACAGGCAAATCTCATTGTATAAAGACTTTTTATTTGCGCTTTTCTTAAAACTCAATAAAAAAGAAAAATAATAATAATAATTAATAAGAACTAGGAATTCGTAGCTTAATTTTCAATTTATTGCATTATATTATTATTTTTTCAACAGCATATAGTATATATATTTATGTACTTGGATGCCAACGCTTTTCGCAATAGACCTTTACTAATGCTTTTTAGTGATAAGCGCTGTCTATCTGAATATGTTTACGCCTCTAATTTATTTGAATTCATATATTATATACATGTCAATAAATAACTGCACAATAACCTTTGACAAAGAGATAAGCTTAATTTATTTTAATATAAACTTACAGTAGGTGTTGAAATGTATGGTTAAAAATATTTTATATTTATATTTTTATATTAGTAATCATGACTGAAGAGTTATCTGCTCATTTCTATTTATTGAAAATAAAACAAATTTGAATCTCGGCTGCACCGAAGCTATAACAGCCTTCACGCTTGCATTTCTCCTTGTATTAAATGGTATAAAAATACAGCATTAAAAAGTATAAAAATATCTTTTTCTAAATTTTGATCGGTCAGTCGGTATTAACGCCATATACCATTTAACTGTCCGATCTGAGCAATGTAAATATAGCGTTGCTTTGCGAGATAATCCATGTATAAACTTGTTAGGATTTTTTCTGAAATAAAAAGTTAAAAAAACTGAGAGATTAGTAAGCGTATATATAGATAGACAGACGTACTAACATGCATGTGTAAATTGACTCAGCTCGTGTCCTTGATTAATTGTAAATATTTTCAAACTTCGTGGTAAACCTAATATAAACTAATATGTACCTCTTCAAAGTATGTGGGCTTAAAGTTAGAAGCGCTGCCCGCATGGGCTGAATTAGTATTGGATTTACCATTTTGATACACAATTGTAGGACCTTTATAATCTTGCTACTCCGTTTCAACGCTGCGCTCAAACCATTTGGTGCTCTCAATGAAACTACTTCCATATATCCGTTATGCTTTTGTGTACAATAATTCAATGTTTGTTGCCTAATGGTTTTCAAGTATTTTGTGTCGGGCTTGTAATAGAGCTGGAAATTCACAGAAACAGTGGAAAACCGCTTCCGTATTCCCTTTTAGCTTGCAGCTACGGGAAGTATAATATTGTTATATATTTCTAGCGCATGGTTTCCAAGGCCAATGCCAATTCAATAGTAGCTGAAAGTCTGTATATGCTTTTATTGCACCTAAAAAGTAGTTCCTTGATTCTCATCCTGTCATATTTGGGCTATATCTACTTTGTTGTCTTTCAGTTTTTTTTGTTTTTTGTTAAAAATCTATATAAAGCTTTCTTTTGATCCTTCCCAGCGGACATAGTATTGGCTCCAGCCTTGCCCTCTTCACCTACAAAACTACTTCTTCATTTACATCTAGTGGGAATCCTCACCTCGCTTTTGGGAAGATCTAGGCTGATTTACTTATGTTTAAATGCTTGAGAATAGTACTATGTACGTAACCTTTCAGGTTCTAACGTCCTAATTCCTTAGTTCTGATAGCAGGACGTGCTGTTACTTTCCAATTATACGCGTCGACGGGCCCTGCACAGGCTGTTCCTGGTATTATATATAATTTACTGATATCAATTATGTCTTTAATGCTGACCCCCAAACCAGTGCTCTACAAGTTAGATTTGGTCTAATGACGGCCGTATAAATCCATACTACTCGTATATTTGGTTTAAGGCCACGTCTTTTGCTAAGTATTCTTTTGCAGGTGCATTATTAATTTTTCAATGTTTATTTTCTAATTCATTTTGGTACTGATTTTAACCAAACTAGGTATTTTGCGGTAAGGAGGATTAAATCGAGGTATTTTTGCTTTTCTTGATAAAAACATCAGCTCCGTTTTACCTGGGGGAACATCTAATCCATTGTTTGCGCCCCATAGGTGTAATCTTCGTAATTCTTTTTCCATGTTCAGAATCTCTCTCTCTCACTTTCTGTTATCTTGTAGGGCTCAAATGTTGGCAAACTGTAGTAGGCTTGTTTTACATGCACATAATTACTCATATAATTAATTGTAATCAAGTAAATTACTACCGCCGTATATTAAAGAAGCGATGTCGAATCAGATGGCAATAAATTTGAAGCGAGATGTAATTGATTAATGTTTTTATTTATATTTAGCTATAGTATAATTATTAAATTAAATAACATGTTGCTTTTAAATACATTTCAAATATCTTTCACAGGTGCTGTTATACCGTACGTCGTCTGTATGTTTCTTTTTGTGGTACCAATAATGGTGATTCAGTCATTTATGGGACAGTTTTCCAGCAGTGGTTTTATATCGGTGTTTCGTATATCACCAATTTTCAAGGGTATAAAAAACTCAAATTTAAAAAAATATTAATTTTAAAAACTAATAAATATAACAAAATATTAAATATAAAAAAATATTTAATATTAAAAAATCTCATTTCGCATATTGAAAAAGAATAAATTGCAAGCACTTTATTCTACTTTTAGGCTTGGGTTATATAAGTTTGGGCGTCAATTTGGCAGTGCTCACCTACTACAGTATGTTCGCTGCGGTGCCGTTACTCTATTTCTTCCACTCCATGCGCCCTACAATACCTTGGAGCTGTGAGGGCATGGAAAAGTGGTTCATAAACAGCACCGAAGTGAATGTTGAACATGTAAATATAATAACAGTATCTAAATATATATTTTAACAAAACAATTTTTTTATTTTATCAAAACAAAAAAATAAAAAATAAAAAACATATGGCAATAGTCCTGCAAACTTAAGGATGTAGTGGAAATTAATGCTAGCATGGCAAAGACCAACGATTCCTATAAATATATTGGCTATGAAGTGCCGTCTGTATTATTCTTCAAGTAAGTTAACGCCAAGTGCAATAATCTTTCACACTTCCACACTGACAAATATTATTAAAATACCAAAATGCAGCTCGATTTTCGGTGGTGACGATATTATGGACAACTATGAGTACCATAGTCCTTTTATGTTTTCGTGGGAGCTGCTACTTTGCACAATGCTTAGCTGGGGCATTGTCGCTGCCGTCTTTTATCGCTTCTACAATACCGAGTTGGTACGTATAGCATTATTTTAAAGCACTCATAACTTAACTTATGCATTTCCCACGCTTATCTCCATTTTCTTTGCTTTCTGCAGATGAGCAAATTTCTACGTTACACCATTTGGGCATCGCTGGCTTTGCTGGTCATTTCGGTCATCCGTTTCCTGTTGCTATCGCTCGATTTCAAATATATATTCAGTTATTTCATAGCAACTCCGCGTGAATTGGCCGAAGGCATACCGAATACACTGCTGTTTATCGTATCCGCTTTTGGTCCCGGTTGGGGTTCCATTATTGCTTTGGCTAGCTTTAATCGTTTCAAAACAAACATTATGAATTTCAGTTGGCTTATTTGTATAGGACAAATGTGCATTTTTATTGCTTACGGCATTTTAACGCACATAATTCAGGGCTATTTTCAATGTAAGTAAAATTCGAAAATTCTAAAGTTAAAAAACATATTTAGAAAACCCATTTTTTAACAGCTATCATCGAACATTACGATGAGGTAGATAATTTGTATGTGTATGTGAATCATCACTGGGCTTTGTATTTATCGAGTGGCAGCGTAATGACCACGATGAGTTGGCCAAATCTCTGGTCAATGATTTTCTTTGGCATGCTCGCACTTATGGCGCTGATTACGATGGTAAAGATTTATCTATACTAATATAATAGAGCTATTTAAAGCTCTATTTACTTTTATATAATATGCATATAAGTAATCAATTTTTGATTTCTTTCTTGCAGATCACGAGCTTATTCTCTGTTTTCCAAAGCGTATTCGATGAATTCGAAATTCTGCGTGCGCGAAGAACAGAAGTCACTTTCGGCATCATTAGCATACTAGCCGTTTTGTCTCTGTACACGTGCTCCAATGTAAGTTTGATTCATTTTGTAAAGAGACTTGTTATTGGAAAATCTTTAAACACTAACTGAATGAGAAATCTGCTGTAGGATTCCACAACATGGCAATTAAATTTTCTTTCTTAATTTTTTACGCTCAATTATTAATGATGACGAAAGGTAAAAATAATGAATAAAAAAACTGGCTATTATGTTATGATATGATGTGATGATATGACGTGATCATATGATGTAATGACAGATTTGATCTGATGATATCTGATATGATGATATGTGAGAAGCTGAACTGCCACATTTTTATATTACCACCTTTTGTGTATTGTGATGTCATGAAATATGATATGCTGCATTGTGATGTGATGTAACCATAGCATATGGAAGAAATAAAGAAAGTAAAGCTTTCTCCTACAACGTCCAGTCTTCGGCAGATTAAGTTTGAATCATCTAGGTCGCCATACTTTCATCAGTAACCTTGGAGATCTGGGCATCACAGCGAATAGGCGTCTATTGATGTACAAGCGGGATTATTCGTGTCCTCATCATCATCATCATTGTATTTATCTGACCTAACCTAACCCAACTTAGCCTAATGCAATCGAATATGATACGACACAGCACAAATAATGCGTTACCACTACAGTCATGTGACCTACTTATTTTTCTTCCCTTTACAATTGCAGCACGGTGTCGTTTTCTTCAGCGCCATGTCAATGGATACACTATTCACGCAAACATCACTGAATCTCTTTCTGCTTCTGGTCGTACTGTGGATTTACGGCCGCATACGCTTTCAGCGCGATATAGAATTCATGTTGGGTCAACGTTTTTCTACGTGGAAAGTAAATATGTTGCGGTTTGTTGCGCCGATCTGCCTCATCCTACTGCTAGTGAGTTGGCTTACACATACATATGTACTTACAGCTTCACATTTCAATATCAATGCACTCATATTTCCAAACAACTTCATGAGCTTCATTATTGAAAGCTTGAAAAACTTTGCATTACCACTAAAATCTTTCAATTACAGTTAATTTCGGTGGTCGCTGCGTTCTTCGAGCACAGTGTCGCCTCAATTGTAGTTCACATAGCTGCGGTTTTCCTCATCATTTTACCGTGGCTCTATTTACCCGGCTACATGATCTATGTGCTCCTACAAACATCGGGTCCATTCAAAATGCGTTTTCGCCGCTGCTGTCGGCCATTGGATTGGTATCCGCTTGAAATGGAGGAGCGTCAACGTTATGAAGAAGCCATGGGTAATATGGATATTACGCATCAGTTGAGTCAGATGGAAGATGAAGTTGTGCCATAACGAGTTAATCATGCTGATCTACGTCTGTTGGTTGTGTAATCATATAAAATGTGTATATGTATGTATATATTTACTATTGAAGAAATTAAATTGTGATTTGTAGACAAGAACAAACCGTATATGTATACACGTATTAATTTACAGATTTAGCAGTTTTTATTGTTGTAAAGAAATCAATACGAATTTGAACTCATATTTTTACGTTACCTTAAAGCCAAAGATGAATTTATAATATTCATAATTCTTTTTTTTATTAATAAATGTTTATATTATATTTTTGCTTATACAAATTATTTGTAATTTCTTATTATTTTTGTAAATATGCATAATATATACTTATGTTAATACTCAAAAAAATTCTGCTACATAATCATTACCAAGCTTTACATACATATATCTTATATATAAGGCAAATGTCTACGCACATTTTGTGACGTCACACTTGCGCTTTAGCCATCGACTCCACTCTGCTCTTATGCAGTTCACTGGTTAACTTACGTGAACGCTGATATTCCTCGTACTCCAGGCGATACTCCTCGTTTGCCGGCGTCCAATCAACGGCTTGTAATTGTCTGCGCACAGTCTTCAGTGGCGTGCCCTGGCCTCGCACTAATGCATAAATCATATACGCTGGAATGCATGCAATGGAAATGGAACAACTCAGCCAACCGAGTGCTATGGCCCAAGGTGGGTATATAATACCATTATAGGTTATATCGCGATTAAATATGATGCTAGTGAAGAACATGCCCTATTTAGGAAAAAACGCCAAATATTAATTAAAAATTATGATAATTTGCCTGTGCTCACAATTAATATAACAGGCGTGATGTATGTCCAACAAAACTTCCAAACGATTCCCGGTCTCTTGCCGATCATAAAGTAAATATCGGCAATGAAATTGTCCACGCCATAGATCCAGGCGACCATAACCACTTCCAAAATGCATATGAGTATTACCGAAATCGATGCACAATACCAATCAAACAGTTGAAGTATGAACATGCCGCCCTGGAAAGCGAAAACATATGATTTATGATTGTTTAAAGCGATTTTTTAGGTGGCAAGCATAAACTGCCTAGAATAAATTACAATTAAAATAAATATACTCGAGATTAGTGGGAGTTGTCAGCCATATTAGAGAAAGATGTAGATTAAATGATCAATATAGTATTATCGAAATAAACGTTTCTGGGTTTAAAAAAAATTTTTAATATCAAGATGCTGTTTCGGACTAATAAACTGAGTTCCTGAGAACTTTTAAGATTATGAATGAAGAAGTTATCAAAAAATTTTCTATACTAAAAGTAACAAGCACAAACCCCTTCTGCATATCAATCATGAATACTTTCCAGCTCATTATTTGTGAGAGTTCAACAAAATGAGAGGACGCTGGAGACCATACAAGCTATTATACTGTCCAATTTATCTCTTCCAGGCTTACAAGTAAATTTATTACTTGGAACTGCGATCACAAAACAACTGCGGAATGAGTACATAAGAGATTTTGAGGTCATATATATACTGAGAGTATAATACACTTGTAACTTCTACATAAACAGCCTCACAAATCTTCCTATAATGTTTGGTTGAGCTCTAAATACTACCCGGCTGATTATAGCTGAACATAAAGTTATACGAAAAAGTACATTCAAGAAGTATCTGACCTTAAAGAATACACAAACGCAAAACCATCTCAACAATTCTCATTTCAGAGCGTTAAAAAGTCTGAGCGTAGAATCAACCTAAACTATATAGCAATTTCTTACCTTTGTTACCATAATTATTGACATTAAAAACATGATCATAACCGATCCCAATGTAACGAGAGCTTTATGCTGTCGCAGCTTTGGTATTTCATCGATGATCGACGATATAATCGCCTCGATTTGAACAAACTGAAAATATATTTTATTACAAAATATGTACAACTTTTCATAGTTTCAGCCAACACTTACCGCACTATCCAAACCTAGAAGGAAGAGCATTAAGAAGAAGAGGGCAGCCCACAAATGTGGCATTGGCAGCATGGCGATCGCCTGTGGATATGTGACGAATGCCAGGCCGGGACCAGATGTTGCCACCGTGGCCACTGGTATGCCGGATTGGTCTGTTAGGTCAAAAGCATTAACAAAAGTTGGAAGTTTGATTTTTGCGCACTTACGCGAAAGGAAACCCAACACGGAGAAAACCACGAATCCCGCAAATATGCTAGTCGCACAATTCACAATCGGTATAACGAACGCATCGCCTCTAGCGTTGTTGCGAAAATTATTAAAACTAGCCATATTCACAATGCCTCCCCAACCCGGTCCCAACGAAAAGAATATCTGTATTGCAGCGTCGGCCCAAACTTTTAGATCCAACAACCGTGACCATTCCGGTTTGATGTAGAACAAAATACCTTTCCAGGCGCCAGGTAGCGTTACGCCGCGTATAAATAATACGAAGAGTATGAAGAAAGGAAAAATTGCGGTGAAGTAAACCACTTTGCCGACCTGGAGGAATATAGGAATGTTTGTATATAAATTATAAAAATAGTTATAAATTAAAAATTCTGAAGTTGGGGAAAAATACCTACCGTTTTTATGCCGCGTATGATGCAGACATACACCGAGAGCCACGCAAAGATCAAGCAATAAAACAGTGGCCATACCAAGCCGCCTAATTCCTCAATGCTTCCAGATATTTTCAAAATTTCGAAACTGTAATTCAAATATTTAAAGTAAGATTTCATGCATGTGCCAGCAATTAACATTAATACCCACTGAAAGAACTCATCGGCTGGCGTGCGAAACCCGGTGTGATGTGTAAAGTTGCGCTTCGCTAACTGTTAGGAGTATCAGAAATGTATATGGTATATAATTAATTTGATTGGCATGAGTGATGACAGTTTTTTTATTTTTAAACACAACTAAAATGTGTTGAGTCTAAGCCACGTTTAGAACGTAAAAAATATTGGTCCTGAAAATATTATGTCATCCAAAAGAACTTAACTTTAAATCTGATACGGCACAGAATGGGTTGGGAATAAAATACTAAGGAATACCAAAGGTCATATGCTGGTGAACGAGCTGACTGCGCGCTTCCGAAGCGCGTAATAAACCAATTTTCAATCAAGAACCAGCTATTTTATATTTCTTTCTAATTTGCCGCTAAACTTACTTACATTTTTAAAATGCATTAATTAATGGGATACGCCAAGCTTTGCTCTTTTCAACGACACCATTCATCGAAATCGTTCCATAATTGCAGAAGTTTAAAATTTTAACTGATCCCTACTGGCTGTTTCTGGGCGCCTGGTAGCGAAGCAGCGATTTGCCTACTGAATTGAATTCTGCCGCGTCGCTGGTGGACCGGGCGGAAAAAATTTAAATGCTGGAATGAAGTTATGACATAAAATATAGGGCAAAACATATGCAGCTAAACGATCATTGACTGCTTATCACAGATATTCTAAAATAGGAGTTAGCTAGCGAAGAAATTAAAATATCATCCATTCATGTACGGACATAGAGAGTTCGTACGCTCTGTGTGGTCAGTAATTAGCCAAACATTATACTTACATTATAAGTAAGGAAGGCCTCATCAGTTTTGCTGCAAGCGAACCTATTATATGCTTGCAACTTGCAAGGATCAAAACTAATAAATAAATAAATAAATCCCCGTAAAGACTCGATTCGATTCTTTTTTGACATACAGGCATCGCAGGAAAGGACTTTCTACGAATTTCAATAACATATCCTACAGATTTACCCAAAGTTTTTGTAACCAGGCACTGGAATCCCCATATTTGGAAGATGGGGCTTGAACAGTTATTGTCCGATTTTGACAATTTTTTGACTGGAGATGGCATACCACAAAGGCATTATTTGCGGAAAGTTTTATCCTAATATTATCATGGTGCTTGAATTGTGCACTGGATCATGAAAGAATCATATGGAATTCAAAATTGTGGTATATGTGTTGTGGTTCGATTTTCCTCAGAAACCAAATTTCTGGGCCAAGGTGCATTTGTGAGTTTTAGTATTGACTTCTTTGCACTTACATCCATAACCTCCACACAATGATCTGTGTTCCACACATTCTGGCAATCAATCCAAGGTAATTTTAACGAAAACAATTTACTTAAAAACATAATTGGATAGGCGATGATCACCGAATAGTAACAGGTACAAATAAAGTTGACAATCACTATCGCAAAGCCGGCGCCTGGAAATGAAAAAAAAAAAACCTGAAATAATAATTTCAGAAATATTTTTTATTTTTGAACTAACCTTTAAATAACGGTGCCAAGCGGAAGACACCAATACAGCCAATGCTCGAAAATTGTCCCATCACAATCTCCATGAAAAATAATGGAATGCCGCAAAGGAATAACATTAACAGGTAAGGCACCAAGAATGCGCCTAAAAAACAAGCAGCGAATTTCGAAAGGAAAAATAGAGAAATGATAGAAAGTAGAAAAATTCATGACTTCAAATTGTAAAACAAAAAATCGCAAAAATGACAAGTAAAAAATGAAAGTAGGGAAGTTAAGGGAAAAAAAGAATTGAGCCTCCTTCGAGCCGGATTTGAACCAGCGACCTATGGATTTCAACATATCAAGATTGCAGTAGAAAATGGCAATGCGAAGCGTTTTATCAATTAACCCAATACCTTGATGATGTTCATCATTGGGATCGATTATTCCACAGCACCGCCACTCTATTTAACAACTGAACTTCTACAGTCCACCGCTCTACCAACTGAGCTATCGAAGGCGTTGCTTACCGGCAGGAAAATAGCACGCTTAGGCCACCGCAGATGCGCCAAGCGAAAGTCAGCGCGCGCGCACACCACCAATGCCAAGAAGGAAGCAATTCCATACACAAAAAGTTCAACGAATGCCCCCGCCACCCACATGTGCATGTATCTGTGTACATGTGTATTCATTTGTCCATGTGCAGGTATGCCTGTAAGTGTGTGAAACTGCAGCACGCTTTTGCATATTTCTTTGCGTCCAAACTAAAAATAGCTTGCAATGTGAATTTGACGAAAGCAACAGACAAAGAATTGTATAAAAGCGCATAAAAACAAACAGCGGCTGAGTAAAAACATAGCGGAATAAATGTAAGCAAAAATAAATAGAAAAATTACTGCAATTATGGTGCGAAGCAATTTTGTATTCTTGCGGCGTACGTCAGCGTCTGCGCGTGTGTGTGCAGCTGTGTGAGTTGCTCGTTGCTGCTGTGATTGCTGTATTTGCATAAATAAAAACTAAATTAACAATTGTAAGCAATTTAATAATGAACACTAGACTAAAGGTAGTGCTAATGTGCGCAACAAGAAAAAATTAAATAAAAACGTTAATCAAATCGTTATGATAATGAATCGAGAACGGCTTAAACTAAGTAGTTAAGTATTTTATTTATGGTAAACAGGGTATATGGGGTTTGCAACGAAGGAAACCTATATAATTTATACTAATATATACGTATTTAAATGATGAGCGTGACCAGCTGAGTTGATTTAAAAAAAATCTAAAAACAAGTCTATATGCGCCAACTATTCCCTCATTTTTTGAGATATCGATCTGACATTTTGTACACGTTCTTTTCTTCTCAAGCAGCTACCCCTTTGTCGGAATCGCCGAAAACGGACCATCATAGTATATAGCTGCCATACAAACTGAACGATCGGAATCACGTCCTCGTAGGGAAACTTTTTTAATTAACGGGATATCCTCATGAAATTTGAGATGCGCTACAAAGAAATTGTTTTGTTTGGACTTTTATAGCATATAGCTGTCATACAAACTGAAAACTTTTTTATTTGACAACGTAGCTTCACAAAATTTGGCATGTATTATTACAAAAGGCAGCGCTACGTTCTTCGAACATATTGCTCAGATCGGACTTCACTATAGTATATAGCTGCCATACAAACTAAAGAAATAACTTTTTATGCCTTAAGAAATCCACATGGGATGAATTTTATAATGAAGTTTACATTTTTCTTGTTTTTCTTTACCTTTTTTCATTTTATTTATTTTATTTATTTTTTTAATTCCATGCGCATACTTACCGCCACCGCTGCGATAGCAGAGATATGGAAAACGCCATACATTGCCAATGCCCACCGCATAGCCGATGCAGGATAACATAAACTCTGTTTTTGAGGCCCACTGACCGCGATTAGCATCACGCTCGGCGGTTTTTGCACCGGCGTTTATGGACTTGGCGGACGTGATATTCGTGGGCACTTGTGTGTAAGCGTCGGCTGGTCCATTGCCAGGATGCGAGTTGCTGCGGCTGAACATTTTAGTTAAATTGTTGTACTTAGTTACGCAAAAAGTTGATCTAATAAGTACTTTACACAATTGGAAACAGCAAAATACAAGTTTTTAAAACTTGTTTTTAATATTGGCAGTGCTTTTGCTTGAGAATATACACGATTTCTACACGGTACACGGTATTTTGTATATCACACATCCGTACAGTACACCAGAGTTTAACAACCGACGCTAACAACTTTAAATAATTTTATAAACATTTTTGATAAAATTTATTATAAAACAAACCGTTACTTATATCACAGCAGCTTCTTTTTATTTATACATATGTATATGCATAATATTTACGCATGAATTACCCAGCAGTGCGTATGAGTAATATAGTTTTTGTATCCCACAGCATTTATCACTTGTTAACTTTTTTGTTGTTATATCTCTACACTTATTACACAAGAATAATTACTTTTAAAAGGAATACGCGCAAGGACCAAAATTTTAGCACTACTCAATAACCCTCACAGCTCTAAATTGCTTGCTCTTATCAGTTGTGCCATCACTGTACTTAACGTTACCGATCACTTGAGTACATCACACGTGCGCCGTCCATCGATAACTGACTCAAAATCTCTTGAGGCGTGCAGTTTTTAGTGTACGTCCATAAAATCAACAACGAATTTGCGTATTTTTTTCTAAACACTTGCCCATCTGTCTGCCCGCTTTTGCTTTTTATAGCAAGCAATTTTCTAAATAGTAATCATCATGCGCTCCCACACTGCTGCTTGAGCGTGTGTGTGTGCTTTTTGAGATTTTATTGCCATTCAAATGACACTTCACAAATGGCGCGGCTAGTTGATGGAAATCTTGGTGGTGACGTCGCACAATTTCATATAGCACATGCACACACATTCAAACATGCAGTGTGGTTTCTTTGCCTTCGAAGGCGCTCTGTTAAAATAGTCGCACTACTTAAGTGAATTTAGCAATGACTGCGCCGAGACGAAAGATTTAACACCTACAAAAACTAAATTGAGATCATTTGAAATTGCGCTTAAAATTAAGCATTAACTGTGGCATACATATATGTGCATATGTGTGTATGTATGGTATGCACATACATATGTAGTTGTGAACATACATATGTATTTGTGTGGAGCTACATAAATATGTGTGAATGTGAGAACACGTGTTGCTGATCTATTCAGAATTATACCAGGGGTCTAATGCAAGGAAAGAGAATAAACGCTTTATATGCAACTAACAGTTTATTGGGTCGATAACAGTAGTGGTTAAAAATTGATACCTACATATATTCGTTTGAGCAGATCACTCTCCATTAGCAACAGGTAATTAGAAATTTATGATACAAAATTCAAAAAAATTGCCTAACACAACGCCCACCTCAGACTTAACGCTGCTTTATATGCATATTTTCCACATAATATATGCAGAATATACATCAATCCTTCAATTTTTTGCTCACACGAATACTTTCTCCCCTTACTTGTTTAATTTTAGTTCATCGCTGTTTTTATTTTTAGAAAAATCCCTACGCCAAACAATGCTCTTAATTATTCACAAAAATTCACACATTCATATATACATAAATGTGCATTTGCATTGAAATATGCAATAATGCAGAGGCTCTTAACTTAACACTTAGTATACTTTACAGCATCTGTGCTGCCTAAATTCATGCTTTATGTTTTTTTGTCGCCTAACGCGGCAAATTCTGAATAAATACGAAGTAAAATTCGTGAAAGTGTGTACAGTACGAAAAATATTACTTTACACTTATTTTTCATTTCTATTAAGCACTCTGTATCCTTTAATTTTTCTTTTGAAAGCAAAGCCAAATTTCAATAACACAATTTATTTACTAGGGTCGTTAAGATATATTTTTTTTTTAAACAAATTAATATATAATTATTAAGAATCAAAATCGTGTTAACACTAGAAATCTCTTCTTCTCGATGACACCCTGTAGCACTGCATTATCTTCAATTGGCTGTCATTCATTCGTTGGAATTTTTGACAGCTTGGCGCAAATTTCATAATTGTATGTTTCTTTGGTTTAAAATTTGATTGCAATTGTACATATTTTGTGTTTTTTGTATTATTTACGTTTATAGAGTGATTATCAATATTGCCTATTTATATATATAACATACGATGGCGCCTACCAAGCACGCAAACGGAAGTGTAACTGCCGCAGCTCTGACCACACTTGGTGAATCTGCAAATGATTCGGCCACACAGCAGGCGCTTAGTTATGTGCGCGATTTTTGTACGCATGCCACAAATTACCGAAACCAACAAACTATCGAATCATTGGCATTGCTAAATCGCTCCGCTTCTTTACTGAGCACAACTGTGCAACCTCAATTATTTAATCCCTTACAATTGGAAACATCCAAACTTTTCATAGACTTGCATGCAGTGATGGGCAATTTAGCTGCAGACTCTGATGCACTGTGGGCCTGCGTCGCGCTTTTGCAACATTTAAGTCGCAATTTGACCGCACGTCGCGCATTAGTGCAGGATTTTCGTTTCGTACCGTTGTTATCTTTTGTGCTTAAACGTTCGCATGGACAAGAGAAGATTCAAAAGTTATTAACGCTCATGCAGGATTTAACATATGGCATACAAATAAGCTGGGAGGAACCATATTTAATAGTTCTACTCGAACAGCTGGTAAATTTAATATATCAAGCCACTGAAGAAAGCGAGGACAGCCTGGCACAGTTGGCGCTGTCCGTGTTAATCAATTTGTGTTACAAAAATTTTGTGGTGATGTTTCTATTCTTACGTTCGGTGAATATTTCAAATTTTACGAAACGTATACAAAGCTTTGGTATGCTGGCAAGTAAAATGTTGATCATACTCAGTGAAGATACGCATGCGCCGAATCAAAAAGATTTGGAGTTATTTATACGTTCAACGTTTGCTACCGTTGAGGAATGTATCAAAAGTTGGAACGTGCCGTACTTACAGCATTTAATTGACTTTCTACTGGATTCCAAGTCACACTCGTGTCTACATCGCTCAATGCTAAGCTATACACATTATTGTGAAGATGTGGAGCGTCTACTTAACGTATGTATTTCTAACTTAATTGACTTATAATATTAAACGGTCGTATATCTATTTTTATTTACGTTTAATAATTTGATTTATTATATTAATCGGTATTATTTCAGCAATTGGAGTCTTGCGGTCTCATAGAAGATGCAGAAGAGCACATCTCTAAGCAACAGCATACATGCCTAAGTTTAATTTTCCGACTGATACGCTATATCTTACAACTGAGCACAATTCCTCCGATTGATAGCCAAGAAAATGTAATAAGTCTGGACTCAAATGTACCAAGAATATTTGAATTGCTTGGCAAGTGGCTGGATTCCGATATATGTGGTGTTGATACTGTGCACTTACTAAATGGTTTAATAACATTGGGTATTTATCTCTTTACAAACTTTTGTTGATTTTTATTTATTTGAAATAATTTTGTCCCAGTTCCTAAGGAGTCGATACCGGCACGCATTGCACGCGATCCCTCGTACATCGTGCAATTAATTAGTATATCCGAAAAACCAGAAACTAGCGCACGCCACATATCCGCTATCCTTCAACTCCTATCATCGCTATTACATCACCCAAAGACTGAAAAGTTGGTTTTATCACGTATAACGGAGTCATATTTTGACAAAATGTTTGCACCGCTAATAAGCAGTGGCCGCACAGATATACCGCTGAATGCAACAACACCAGAAGAGATCGAAAAATACACCTACTGCCTGCTTTTATTAATTAATTTCGCAGGTGTGGCGAAGAAGGCGTATTTTGAGAAATGTTGCACGCTCCTGCAATTTGCAACCATACAAAATGCATTGGCACGTGCCATGGTCGGTGGCAGTGAGGAGGTGTGCGGAGCCGTTTTTCAAATTTCGCAATTCGAACGTTTCCCACAGGTCGAAGTTGCAAATGTAAGTGGTCGATTACCTTATTTTTGTTCGTTTATTTACATATATGTATATGTATTATTTTTTTATCCTTAGCAAATCTCGAAACTGACACCCTACAAAGGTGTTGGCGGCAATAATAACTCCACAGCAGACAGTGATCAGTGGCAAAGGTTGAATATTATAATGAAAAGTCACAAAACGTTTGTGGGCAAGGAAATGGAAGAACGTCTAAATGCGCTGATTGAACTGATAAGCAGCGCGCATCGTAACAATCAGTTACAGAATGTCGCTATGTCGCAGATTATTGAGTTATTCAATTACAAAAGTGAAATTTTTAGCTGCTCTGAGAGTTGCATGCAAAGGCGTTTGGAAATCGCTAGTGAGGAGGTAAGTGGTGTTGTTAAGTTATGTGTAGCGAATTTGAGGTGTTTGATTTTTGATTTTTTTTATAATTATACTCTCGCAACAATGTTGCTAAGGAGAGTATTATAGTTTTGTTCACATAACGGTTGTTTGTAAGTCCTAAAATTAAAAGAGTCAGATATAGGGTTATATATGTATACCAAAGTGATCAGGGTGACGAGTAGAGTCGAAATCCGGATGTCTGTCTGTCCGTCCGTCCGTCTGTCCTTATTCCTTGGCTCCATAAGAAGGTTAAGTTCGAAGATGGGCAAAATCGGCCCACTGCCACGCCCACAAAATGGCGGAAACCGAAAACTTATAAAGTGTCATAACTAAGCCATAAATAAAGATATTAAAGTGAAATTTGGCACAAAGGATCGCATTAGGGAGGGGCATATTTGGACGCAGTTTTTTTTTGGAAAAGTGGGCGTGGCCCCGCCCCCTACTAAGTTTTTGTACATATCTCAGAAACTACTATAGCTATGTCAACCAAACTCTACAGAGTCGTTTTCTTCAGGCATTTCCATATACAGTTTAAAAATGGAAGAAATCAGATAGTAACCTCGCCCACCTCCCATACAAAGGTTATGTTGAAAATCACTAAAAGTGCGTTAACCGACTAACAAAAAACGTCAGAAACACTAAATTTTACGCAAGAAATGGCAGAAGGAAGCTGCACCCAGGCTTTTTTAAAAATTGAAAATGGGCGTGGCCTCGCCCACTTATAGACCAAAAACCATATCTCAGGAACTACTTGACCGACTTCAATGAAATTCGGTATATAATATTTTCTTAACACCCTGATGACACGTACGTACGGGTGAAATCGGTTCACAACCACGCCTTCTTCCAATATAACGCTATTTTGAACTCCATCTGATGCCTTCTCTGTATAATATATACATTAGGAACCAATGATGATAGCGGAATAAAACTTTACACATACGGTATTTGAAAAATATGTAAATGACTGATAATGAAATCTCGATTATCACTTTATCGTGCGAGAGTATAAAATGTTCGGTGACACCCGAACTTAGCCCTTTCTTACTTGTTTTTTATTTAATTTTATGTTTATTTTTTTAATAATATTTTATTAAATTTTTTTATAATTTTTTATTTTGTTTTTGGTTTTATGATTTTTTATTTTATTTTTTTATTATTATATTTACTATTTTTATAAATTTTTTTAATTTTAGATCACAAATTTAACGCAGCGCATCAATTTGCAAAATGCTGAGTTGCAAAAATATGAAATGATGAATTTCGAGCTACACGTCAGTCAAGAGGGGTAAGCTAAATTAACCTAATGTAAATAATTACGGACTTTAATTTATATAAATACTTGGTTACAGCTTACAAACGCAATGTCAAGATTTGAAACAGCAAAAAGACAATTTGAAACACAATTTGGCGAGTTTGATGAAAAAGTTGTCAGAACAATCGGAGTCGTTGCAAATAAGCGAAAAGCGCTTGACCGTTAAAGTCTCCGAAGTTATAGGTAATAAAAAAAGCAATGTATATTTATATATATATATGTATATGCATATTTATTATATATCATATTTACTTTTCATAATTATTTAACAATTTTAATTATTTATTTGATCTAAAAACTCTTCAAAAATATTTTCTAGTATTGCAAAAGGAGAATGGCGAGCTGAAGGAGGAACTGACTACAAAAACAAAGGAGCTAGAGAAAATGCTAACCAATACCCGAGAAAATGTAAATACTGATTATATCTTTCGCCGTATTGAAATGGATTTAAATTTTTTTGCTTTTCGTTTTTAATTTTTTAGGCAACACGCATAGAAAAGCTGAAAAAGTCGATCGCTGCCTTCGAATTAGATATAAAAGAGAAATCACGTCTTATTGACGAGCGCGAACGAGAGTTGAGCAAAACACACAAGCTTTACGAAGAACAGAAGGATGCAAAGAAGAAATCCGACGACGTTATATCCGTGTTGGAGGCGCAAATCCAGGACAAAAATGAGCAAATACGCAATTACGAGTTAGAGCTGAGTGAAACAGAGGAGTTACGCAAAACCATAATGAGCCTAATGGAAAGTAAAAAGCCCAAACGAAAAACGTAAATTCAAGACTTTTTCGTTAGAGTGTCATAAGACTTAAAAAAAAAGTAAATTTCATTAAGTTTAGTATTATTAGAAATATTTATTTCTTTCTGTATAGAAAGAACTGAGTTAGGGCAAGTTGTGGAAAATTTTCGGTGTTAGAAATTTGTTTTTTTACAATAGTAGTTCGGCGCTTATATTACTAAATACATATTTAGTTAACATTTTAATAGTATATATACATACATACATTACGTTTGCATATTCGATTTTCAAATGTAATAATGAACATATTTCATTTACATTTCTTTTATATATATATTAATCTGTCAAAATAAATTTTTAACAACATTCTTAACATGCATACCTTATATGACTCCCAAATGTTTTGTAAAATGTTTGCAAATGTGCTTCTATGCACAGCACCGCACACTGTTTAGTATCACTTGTTGTTACGTTGTAATTGTTAAAGCTTTGTTTTTGTATTTGTTTTTTTTGTTTTGTTTTGTAAAATTAGTATATATTGCAATTTGAATTAAACAGTTATGTCAAATTCGCTGCAAACACTGCCAGCGTTAGCAGCAAGATCGCTGAGGCTATGCTGCGCGCAGCTGCATTGCCAGATCTGCTTTCCACATCGCCATCACTGCCACCGACGGGACGAGATGCGCGCTTCTCCGCCTTCTCGCAGAGCGTGCCGCAGTTGGCATGCTCGCATATATCGCAAACAACGGATTTTGGCGCACGGTAGAATTGACGCGCCCGACGAGCTGCGTACGATATAGTATTTTAGTTATGAATAGCTAATATACATATATGTATGTATATGTTTGGACTATGTTCTCACCATTATCATAGTAGTCGTACATGACTACTGGCACCAGCTGATGGCCGGTTACTTTGACAGTTTTGTAAGCATGCAAAGTTGGACAAACCTCCCGTCTATCCAAATAGTCGAAGTAAATTACGACGACTGTATTGCGGCGTTGCGTCTCCACACGCTGAAGATTCGTTAGAATATATTAAAGTTCGATAGCCGAAAACAAATAAAAATGTAATGCAGTCATTACCTTAATCCTTTCGCTGGATTCCAGGGTAGGCAATGTCTCGGTGTCGACGACAAAGCCACTGGGTAAATATATTTCCATTACAGCCATATTAGAGCGACTAGCATCACCCTCTACGGACACAAAACTAAGTGGTGCAAAAAAATTAAAAAAATGTGTTAGAATTTCCTAAAAAAATTGAGTTTACTCCTTTAACGCTCACCTAGCACAAGCCGACAAATGCAAGTAATCCGAATGTGAGTTGCGATTCACTGTCGGATCTAACACAAACCTCGGCCACGCGCTCGTCACATTCGTATTGTAAGTGTAACTAAGTTGTGCGAACGCCATGCCACGCCCTGTAGCCGATATGGTTAAATTTTTTATGGTATTGGGTAGCTGTGGCCGAAATAATTTTGGTTAAATACTAGAAATTTTTGTATTATAATCAATTGTACACTCACCTCGTAGCTTTGCAGCGCCAGCGAATTCTGCGCATTCACAATAAGCATAGTCTCCGCGCCCTGTCCATATTGGACATTGATCTGTACATTATTCGCTTGGCTCGAAAAGCGTTCGGCAAAGGACATCAGCGCTTGTATGCCAACCACAGTATCCTGCGAAGAGACGAAACCACCGAAGACATTACGCTGATCCGCCAGCCACTTCAGCACTGGCAAAGCGTCGCCGATCAGATTGTTTTCGAGCAACGCGAGCGCCGCATATGATGAGATCTCAATGTTGACCGAACGTGTGCGATTGTACCAGGGTGAGGGCCCTTCGGCGGTTGGCGCTGTCTTATTCCACCACTTTTTGCCATCTGTAAGAAATTACCGTTAATAGATAGGTGGTGATGTGGAAAATTTGCAGCGGTGTACAAACCTTCATTGACGGCCATTGCATCGAGCCGTTGCAGAAAAGCGCTTTTTGAGTTGTGATTGGCGCGGGATAGCACGTAAGTACCAATGGCTGTTGCATGCAAATCGTTAGAATTATCCAGACCACGAGTTAGGTAGTCTAAAGCCTTGTTGAGGAGATTCGTGTATTCGGGATAGGATTTCTGTGGAAATGAGGAATGAGTTTAAAACATTTTAAATTTTATGTTATGTACACAGATAACCATTAACACTTTTTTATTATTTATCGTTATCATTTATTTTCTTGAATTATTATTTTTGTACCAGTTTTTATTAGCAACCAGATATCACCTAAACTGGACAAAATTTTCAAATTTAAAAGTTTTTGACTCGTAATAAATAGAGAAATATCTGGAAATCCTCCCACACCCCATTTCCACCCCCTCATTTAGGATAAAGAATCATTTTGACGATTTTCTCTTCAAAAACCGGCAATTTACATCACATTTTTATTATTATAAATTTCTGTGCAAATTCAAATTTAAAATTTCTTTAATAAAAATGTGCCCCATATGATTCTGCACATTTCTGCATTTTTATATTTTCTCTACGACCAGTAGTTTAGAAGTTATAAGCATTTTTGTATTTGCTTGTATTCGGCGGCTGCTTGCTTCATGATTCTGGTCGCCTGGTAGAAATCTGAGATTTTGGCACCAAATTGAATGCAATTTTTCTGCAGCGGCGGCGGATGCACCAAAAATTTGCGTGGGGCGTTGCATACGCAAAGGGGCCAAATTGGGAACACGGAAGCGGGGCATACCCATGGACCGGAAACCGGAACAAGTCACCGACCGGAAATCAAATAACGGTACCACACTTCCGGTCTGGGACCCAAACCGGAAGTCACCAACCGGAAACGGATGCACCGGAAGCGGAAGTTGTGGACCGGAAGCGGACATCTGCTCGGCCGGAAACATGTTCTGCTTCCGGTTCGGGTACACACCGGAATTGTTGGACCGTTATTCCATTTTCGCTCGGCGCTCAGTTCCGGTTTCCGGTCAGATATATCCGTTTCCGGTTTGCAACTTCCGGTTTGGATGTCAGACCGGAAGTGCGATACCGTTACTTCATTTCCGGTCGGTGACTTATTCCGGTTTCCGGTCCGCGGGTATGCCCCGCTTCCGTGTTCCCAATTTGGCCCCTTTGCGTATGCAACGCCCCACGCAAATTTTTGGTGCATCCGCCGCCGCTGCAGAAAAATTGCATTCTATTTGGTGCCAAAATCTCAGATTTCTACCAGGCGACCAGAAGCATGAAGCAAGCAGCCGCCGAATACAAGCGAATACAAAAATGCTTATAACTTCTAAACTACTGGTCGTAGAGAAAATATAAAAATGCAGAAATGTGCAGAATCATATGGGGCACATTTTTATTAAAGAAATTTTAAATTTGAATTTACACAGAAATTTATAATAATAAAAATGTGATCTAAATTGCCGGTTTTTGAAGAGAAAATCGTCAAAATTATTCTTTATCCTAAGTGAGGGGGTGGAAATGGGGTGTGGGAGGATTTCCAGATATTTCTCTATTTATTACGAGTCCAACACTTTTAAATTTGAACATCGTTACATAGTTTTTGTTAAATAATTATTTTTTGACAATCGGCAGTCCAGATCTGATGGCTTTAGATGCCTTAAATGTTTATGTCTAAATTTTCAAGAGATGCTCTCCTCACCTCACTTTTCGCTCTCTTTAATGCTCGTTTGCTGCCCCTTCTTTCTTATCGGTTAGTACCTTAGTTTGGAATAAACATCCAGAGTTAGATACAATAAAGAAGACATGAACGATAAGGAAATTTGACCTCTCTTACAGAGTTTATTCCGAAATCGTTGGTATGAATTAGGGCAATGATATAGAAATTTATGTATTTAGGATAGAAGTTTGTTGACAAATTCATTAAAGAAAAGCCTTGACTTTAGATCATCTTCGGATAAGGCATGATTTAGATGTCTAAAAGTACTTATGTATATAAGCATATGTGTACATATGAACGAATTGTTGCTACATGCTTACTTATAATAGGTGTAAAACCGCTGTATAACAGTGACAGTGTGAAAATGGGCGAAATTGGACAACAACCACGCCTATTTCTTTCACTTCCAGTACACAAATCAAGATGTAACTAAAATAACGGGATACAATTTTGCACTAATAAATCATTTAAAATATTCCACCTCATGATCAAAAATCGTCCAAATCCAATCAAAGCTATTGAAGCCCCTTGGTACCTATAGTTGACTTCTGACTAAAAATATCGGTCAATGTGTGAGATATACAATTGAAATTGAGACAAAATCCGTATTTCTGTGTATCCAAAATGGATTGAATTGGTGATTGTAGGTGAGGTTGCTCAAAACCCAAGGAATAGCTTTTTAGTATGTGGCATGATAATATCTAGTTAATAGATGAAATCGGGTCGATACTACCCCAACTTCCATATACTACGTATAATGATCTTCGTTTTTCTAACAAATCTTATGGATCTGGATTTGTCGGTTTACTTACTATTTACGTTTTTTTTAATTATTCTTTTAATTATTTATTTATTTTTTTTGTAGTTAATTATTTTATTGTTTTTTTATTATTTACTTTTTTATTTATATAGTATTTCATTATTATTTTTTTCTGAAATTGTTCATTTTCTTATATATATTGAGATTATTTATTATTATAATTATTTATTTTTCTTTTAAATTTTTATTATTTATTTTATTTATAATTTTTTGAATTAATTTTTATTATTTTTTATTATTTAGTTTTTTTATATCATTATTATTACTTTTTTGGAATTGTTTATATTATTAAATTGTTATACATATATATTTTTTGAAAATATTTATTTTTTTATTTATTGATTTTATTTTAATTGTTTTTATTTTCAATAATTTTTTATTTTTATTATTTATTTTTTTGTTATTATTTCTTTCATAATTTTTTCTTTGTTTGGAAATTAATTAATTTTGTGCGATCAATCGCTTCATTTCACTTACCACGTTCTCCATAAAGGCCAACGTTACAAATGCCGTTAAGCTCAAGCCTTCATCACCGAAATCCTCGAATACATCTCCTCTCTCTTCGAAGCCGCCGTCAGCATTTTGTGTGCTAACTAAATATTCCAAAGCACTTCTCACAATCGCCTCATCCACGTAAATATGCGGTGCTGCTTGCCGTAACGCACGTGCCACATAGGCGGTTAGCCACGTAGAGCCTTGCTTCTGCTCTATGCCAAAAGCGCTGAAAGCACCGTTCATATGTCGGTAGTAGAGTAAATGCTGATAGCCCACTTCCAGATTGTGTTTGATACGCTGTTCAATGGCCGGGGTCAGTTGGCTGATGCGCTAAAAAAAATTATTATTTTCATTTCAAATTAATGTTGATCAGACGTTTTATTTGGTAAAAACTTATTTTCGATGTAACTATTACCTGCAGATAACGTAGCACCAATAAGTTGGGCATAAAGTGCACCATGGTCTGTTCACCGCAGCCCGTAGGCAGCAATATCAAATGCTCTATATTTCCCAGCAAACTACCTATAACATCACCGACGGCAGTCACTTGTATTTTGGTTGAGTCGGCAATTGCATTTCGTGGCACCTTGATGGAGATGTTCGTTTTGGTTTGTGGGCTTGAGCTGAGCTCAAAGAGGAAGCCGTGATTAACCGTTTCCGTTGCGCCTGGATATTCGACAAGTAGTGTCGTTTCGATCGTGTCGGCAGCCAGCTGAGCGTTGGCCACAGCCTTAACATTAATGGCGCCGACACGTTTGGGTTTCACAATAAAAGCGACAGGTTTCACAGATTGCGCTAGCACACGCACTTTGCGACTTCGATACAATTCGATTTCTGGAAAAAAGGCGATGTTTAGAAAATGTTGCGGTAGGTGAGTTGTTGCGTGCAAAATTTTTATATTCGAAATTGATGTGCATTATTTACTTGGTGTGGGATCGCCGTTGCTGTCGAGTGGTGGGAATTCAAAGTCCTGCGCGGTATTGTAAAATGTGACTTCCACGTCCAAATCGCTGTTCTTATTGTTGGTGATAACGAATGGCAAAGCGATGGTCTCTCCTACGTAAAAATAAATTTATGATAAATAGAAATAAATGGATATATGCAGTAACGTCTTTACCCTTTCTAATCGAATATGGCACTTCGGTGGTAATAAAGAAATCCTTATATGACTGCAGTGTTTTCGATGATTTCGTCAAACCCAAACCGGTTATTGGATCTAGTGAAAATGCGGACAGCGCCCATGAAGTCATGGAACTAGGTATGCGACGATGTAAGGTCGTACGTCCCTCATTACCCGCCGACATGTTTAGGAAGAGCCAAGTGTCCGCCGGTTCATGCATCAAATATATGCGCGGATTATGCCAATAGGGTTTGGGCGTATAAGAGAAAGCGTAACGACCCTTCCCCGGTGCCAAAGTGTTCACTTCGATGTGATGTGCTGGCCCGATATCAGTCTTTCGTATTGTAGTCAACTTATTGTCGTCATCGTCATAGTCACGCAACAAATTCGGTGTGGTTTCCGGTTCTGGAAATGACGAAAATGACTATTACCGCCATACATACGAACTGCAAGGTGCTTACCCTTTTCGATTATGAAATCCGCATTCGACATTGTTATAACGCCCGATTCTTTGCCAGGCGAACCGCTTTGAGTATTGACATCGCGCAGTTCATAGGTTTTTAACGCTGCCATTAGCCCCTCATAGCTGAGATCGTTGCCTAAAACGCAAAGTTATATATTAAGATAAGTTCAGCTGAGCTAAAAAAGGAAAAAAAATCGCTTACCTTTTCTTATATTCGCCGCATTTTGATCAACGAGCATTAGTCCGACATACGAGTAAGGTTTTGTTGTGATTGTTATATCGATGTCTTGGCCTGGCGGTGCTTTAAGCGGCGCTTCCACTTGCACCTAACAACGAAATTCATAATAAATATTAATAATATTTTTTTATATTTACTCACATTGTTTATCAAAGTGTGCTCGAACTCGATCACTTGCTCGTCGTAGATGAACTCTCCATTCACCACCATATAGATGAGGAGCTTGGCGCGCGGCATCATAGCGAATGTGGCCAAAAATTTGAAAGTATGATAGTTGCTGTTATCCACCTAAAAGTAGTTTATTTTATTATTAATTTATTTTGAATGCATTTGTATATGTATATTAATAATATTATTCATTTAAAAATGATTATATTGGTTATAATGAATATTCCTAAATTTTATATAGATATAAAGTTCGTACCTGAACAGCATGAGATGTTATAATATCGCCACGCCCTACAATTTGATACACAAAATATTTCATGGGTTCATTGGAACGAACAGCTACCGCGACATCCTGGTTTATCATAGGCCTAAAAAACAAGAAACGGAAAAAAACGTTAACTTCGGCTTCACCAAAGCTATAATATCCTTCACAGATGCAATTCTTATAGTATAAAATGGTATACAAGATCTTATGCTTGACTTTGATCGGTCAGTTTTTATGAGAGCCATAGAATATGGAACAATATATTGAGAGCTTCTGCCACTTTCTGGATAATAATTTAAGCATTATTTCTTCATGATAGGTTAGGTTAGGTCAATCTGGTAGACCAATAAGACACGCATAGACCATTTTGGTACTTTGCGATACCAGATGGAGTTCGCTTGCTAAGTCCAGAGGTGTAGTCATCGTTTAGTGAAGATAACTTGTCAATTAAAAAAATTTTCCATATAAGAACTTCATTTTGATCGGTTAGGTCGTAGGGTTGATCCAAAAAAAAGTTAATCATGAATGGATATTCGTCCTTTGTGTTACCCGCGAACTCCTAAAAGAGGATCACAAGATCGTTATAGATCGACAAAGTGTTTTGAGCTAACCACAAAATTAAGGCAGTTAATATTAAATCGACTATTCGCTAGGTTCGCCAAAGATGTGTCTACCGAGATATCTCAATCTCAGTGTAGCAGAAGCCGGACAAAAAAGATATTGACTAGACAATTCTACCTCTAAACAGCTTTAGCAAAGAACATCCGACTGAATATTTAGCCTCACCGTAGCCGAACCCATTGTACAGTGTTAGTCAGAACATATAAAATTGCGGAGAGATTGACTTTACTAAAAGCCGGTAGTTCAGATGGCCTCTTAGGGTTCACTCTGGGCTAGTCGGTTAGTTAATATGGCCTATAATGGTCCAATATAAATGGTTTTGACAAATAAGCAGCTTCTTGGAGAGAAAAAAACATGTGCAAAATTTCCGAATTATATCTCAAAAACTGAGGAACTAATTCAGGTATATAGAGAGGAACGGACAAACTTAATGAAGAGAAAAATTGGCATTCTAAAATACTTCTTTCTGATCAGCATGGACATTTCTGATCAGAAGGGAAATGGATATTGATTTCTTTCTACTTACTTGTCATTCAATATTTTTGCGGTAATATAATTTTTGCTATGCAAGTGTTTACGTGGTATTTTCCCTACGTCCGTAATAATGCCAATATAGTTCACCTGTGGAGAAGAAGATTGAATGTTAAATTCTACTATATATATACATATATGTATATGTATCTCGAAGAAAGAAACTTCGAATCTTTGTTCTTTGAATTAGTAATGATTACTAGAAATAACATTTTTTACTTTTGCTTTCTAAACCGTCTTTTCATCATTGCTTTCTACCCACAACTTACAATAACGGAATGATATTCATCCTTATCACCTTCTGGCACTGTAAATTTCATTTTGAATTCACCATTCGTATTGATACCATATACAGTTTTATTGTACATTTCACTGCTACCATAGACATTAGTTAGATATGCTGTCGCCTCGGGTGGAAAGTCTTTGAGTTGAGCACCATCATTGCGTACAACTTTTGCCTGAAATCAAAATTTAATATTTCTATTTATTTATAATATTTATTATCGACTGCATTGTGCTCTATTTCAGCACCCCCGTTTGTATTTACTTACCGTCACTTCAAATGGCACACCCGGTATATAATAGCTAGGAATTCGTACAGTCTCAACACGGTATGCATCTAAATGCACCGTTATCACAGTAGAGAAGTTCTGCACCGAACCAGTGGACTTTTCTTCAACTAACGCATCCAACAAATATTCGCGTTCGTAATCCTCCTTGAGTTTGAGCTCGTCGCGTATATCGAATTCGAAAAAGGCATTGCCGTCAATGGGCACCACTTTTCTCGTAATCAAATCATTGACAAACGGTTGCAACGAACCGAAGAAGGTTGGGTAAATGGAGAGTGTAGCCTCGCCTTTAATTGGTTCACCGTAGGCATAACTAGAAGGAAACCAATTTTTATACTAATCGCTTCTTTGTTAAACGAGTTGCAAAAGAACACACGATCAAACGGTGTTTTTTTGCGCTACGATTTGATGACAACACATTTACTTACTTTGCCTTGACGTTTGCGCGAATTTTGCCATCTTTGTAGATCGCATGTTTTGCTGTATCGATGTCCACCACGAATTTCGGCAATATGTATTCAACCACCTCGAATGTACCACGGTGTGACTCCTCCATCACCTCAACATTCAGCGACCATTCACCCATTTTCGGATAGTCCGACAATTGTAGCTCATTGCTATAAACGGCATTTGTTAAACGTACATCTCTGTAGTTTTGTATGATATTATCGCCAGCATCCCGTATTATTAGATGCACACGTCCGGTATTACGTGCTGGTTTCAAATTGGCATCCAATACGAGCACACGATAATGCACCAAATCCCCAGGCCGATAAATTGCTTTGTCGGTTTGCACCAATACTGTGAACTGTTTTGTGTCGAAGTTGAGCTGCGTTTCATTGGTGAATATAGCGCCACTCAGACCCTCAGCCGTTAAGTTGTAGCGATCACGTTTTAGTGCCGGTATCTAATGTGCGGATTGAAGGTATTCTTGATAGTGATAAGGTACAGAAAAGTGAAAATCGTTTGTTTACCTCGAAATACACCAACTCCGTGGAGTATGGTCGCACTTCCGCGAATTTGAAGTCGGTATAACTGCTACCGATTATACCCAATTTTACTTTGACTGGTTCGGGCGCTTTATGTACACTCACCGCTACATGATATTGTGCGTTGGGTCGCAGCGTGTTGGGCGCAATTATTGAATAAATACTGTAAGCAAAAAAGAAAATAAAGTTTAAATAATTTTCGTATAATTATTATTTATTTAAAGTTAAAAGGGATTACATTTACAAAATTCCGAGTGTGTCTGTGATAAAAAAACCTTACGGATTTGTTCAACAGGCTTAGAACTGCAAACTCAAGCAGTATTTCGGGAAGTCATTCACAGTAATTTGAAGTTTAGTTTGATGACAACAGTTGATCTTATTGAATTTTTTCGCTTCCAACTTTACACCTAGCCGCTTTACCTTTACATATTTTAACAGCTGATATAGAAGGGCTTATTTGTAAAACAAAGTTCTTAAATACTTCGGAATAGTATTTGTTTGGTGGCCAATTGAAAATGGAAGATATATAACAGCGTTATTGGCATATTTCGCTGTTTTACAATCAATATCAATGCCAAATCGGTTTGCAAAATTTTACTCCGGCAATTTCGATTTTGAGGTTGCACCACGTTTTGGAAGCACTCTTGAAGCCGATGTGACTAAAATAAAATAATTATGATGGAAATCATCGCATAACAACTCGGGAAACTGCTAAAATATTACTTGTGTATAACGCGAACATTCACAAGCACATGAAATGTCTAAGAATAATTTCGAAGCCTGATATACCTATGGGTTCCTTATGTTCTTACAGAAAATAATTTACTTTGTCATATTTGCAAACGTCAAAGAAATGGTCAATTTTTGAAGCGCAATGTTACTGGCCACAAAAAGTGGGTTGGTTACAAGAACTTAAAGCGCAAGAAATTATAGTCTTGAACTCAAACTACTTCGAAGACATATAGTCACCAAATAAATGTTATGTTAGCGCAAAAGATCATGGTCTAAACGATGAACCAGCTCAAACCACTTCAAAAAAGACTTATGTTGTCTGTTTGGTGGTGTGATATCAAAAGAATCGTTTATTTTGAGCTTCTGCTCGACAATACCACAATTACTTCTGAAGTGTACTGCGATCAGCTGGACAAATTGTGTGATGCACTCAAACAGAAGTGGCCAGAATTGAACAAAGGAAAAGGTGTAGGGTTCCACCAGGATAATGCGATACCTCATACAAGATTGAAGACTCGCCAAAAGTGTTTGCAGCTTGATTGGGATGTGCTATCACATCGACAACATTCTCAAGACTTGGAGTCTTCGGACTATTACTTGTTCTGGCGTCTGCAAAATATTTTGGATGGGATTCAATTTTTATGCAAGAATTAACATTGAGTGGGGAATCAATAAAAAAAAGTGTTTAAATTGTAGAGGCTCTCAAAATCCATTAGCCGTTCAAAGCTGCCTGAAGACTTTTGGATCCCTGCCTTTGTTGGATAACATATGTATGCTTTTGTATATGTGCAATTTACATTTTATTTTATATTGCATATCTAAATTACCACAATAAAAGTCCGCACGGAAGCGGAAGTAACCACAAACATTTATATTTACCACAATTATGCAAAAAATATTGTGCGCGAGGCTGTGAACATATGCGTCTTGAGTACTGTATATACAAATTATTGTTCACATGGTAAACAACCATTATAATGATCATGATTCATTAGTTGAAGAAAGAAATGAATATTCATGCCTTAGTGAAGGTATACGAGTATATATACATAGATGGAGTTAAGTAGATATCACTATTTCAGTGTTATGTGCCATGCGCGAAGCTTTTCGTAAAAAGATGTCGGGATTATGGGCCGACAACACTTGGTTTTTGGCACCACGATAATGCACTACCGCTACTGGATTGATTCTTGATAAGTTTTTTGTCAAATTTTCAACCACTATCGTGCCGCAACCTCCACTTCTTCTGACTTCTGGCAAATTCAAATGGCTACTCCTGGGAAACCGTTTTGAGTTAATTGAACACTTTAAACGTGAATCGTCTATATATAGTCTCTTCTCTGAACCACTCCGTGCTTCTGATGAAGGCTATCATTATAAATTATTATTTTTCCATATATATTCCCATAGTCTCCTTTTCTTCTACCTCCTGACAGCTTGTACAATAGTCAGTATATGGTGTTTCCAATTTGCTGATATGTCTGTCAATTAGATGGTGACCTGTTGGCGCTCCTTTAAGAGTTCTTATGTCATTCCTTTTCAATAGTGGACATATGCGACCCATATCCCATTCACGAGTGTCCAGAGGCATGTGAATTTCCTCTTCTCCGGGGTCTGATTGTAGGGTGTGGCTGTTCTTCATCTGCTTCACAGTTAACAGGAATATCTATTGCAGGTTTATCGTAAAATATAATGCTAGATCCACTAAGAGATCAAAGCATTTTTGCACCCTAAGAGATGTTAGTGAATCCAAAGCCCCTTGACTATCTTTACATATAAATATATTCATTTATGTGCACACAATACTTGTCAGACTAAGAAGGCTTTCTTTAATAACTCTGACCTTTGCTTAGAAAACCTTGCAGTGTCCTGGTAGATGGAAGACAATTTTCGTATATAATTTTGTTGAAAAGGCACCACTGGATTAAGTAGTGTGAACCCATCCGTATAGATGCTTATCCCTGCGCCCTTATCCACCTAGTCCCTTTCTCACTCTTTCGTGGAGACTCAATTTAAGTTGAATTCTATAGGATTACGAAAATCCGTGGTATTGGGTAGAAACGGGAACTTACTGAGAATGCCCTTATGAACGGCGACTAATTGGGAGCATCCCTTTGATCTAAGGGCTGAATTCGTTGCCACTTGCTTACAGAACAAGTCTGTTGACAGTGAATGTAAAATGATTTTTATTGTCTGACTTGGCATTGTTCAAAGAGCTCCACTGATGCATATACTTACAGATCTTTGTATGCTTTCTATACGCCCTACCACTAATGTCTTTTCCATTTTTAGCTACCATACCAATATTCTGAATGCTTTACAACTACTATAGCATATACCTACCATACGCACTGAATGATCAAAATCAAGTTCTAAAATAGTTCAAAATAGAAAACTTTTTTATTTGATCGTTCCACTATAGCATAATGCAGAAATACAAAGCGACTTATATGGAAACTATTTTATCGTAAAATCAGTGTATCATACTATTTCTGTAATGCTAATGTTTTATTAGGTTTTTAATTAAGCTTGTTTTTTACCAAAAATATTTTTCCCACAGCAATACCAAAAGGAAACGTATTTAATTATTACTTTTTTGTGTGCGCTAAATTCCAGTCTGCAATACATACATACATATTTGTGTGTGAACATGCTTATTATACTTGTACCTATATTTTTTGCCATTTATCTACTTATATGTATGCGTGTGTGCTGTCTGTACTTGTTTTCATTGCTTTTACTTTGCAGCTTTTAGCGGTCTTCTAACTGGACATATGTATCTATGACTCGTCAACATTTTTGGTCAGATTAGTTGCCACTCGTAATAGTAGACATAGCGCTGGCGTTTTTCTACTTAAAAAGAAATGTATAAACATACATATATTTGTATGTGAGTAAGCACAAAATAGCTATGTAGGAAGCAGCCGGAACGAAAATGCGACCAGAACGTGTAGGATTGTTCGAAAATGGAAAAGATAAGTCCTAACTGGCAATAGTTACATTTTTGCAGGTATTTGTATAGTATATGAGATATGCGGATTACATAAGTACAATTAGGTCAAGCGTTAAAAGTTAGTTATGGAATGAATTTCGAAAAGTATTTTTTTAAGAAATTTCACCAATATTTCAGCACGTTAAATATTTCAGAAGCTGGAAAGTACATATCTACATACATATGTTTTGCATAATTAGTTTTATTTGTCATATTTTTTTTGGTTTGACAAAACAATCAGCAAAAATAGTTTTGGTCACAGGTGCCGTAAGCGTTGGGATTAACTATTATGTAAGAAGAAGAAGAAGACATTAATTATGTTTCCCACTAAAAAGAGTAAAGTTGCGAGTTTTGCAACATCTGCGAAAAGAAAAAGAAATCGTTATGGCCAATTAAAGTTAATAATCAATTTCGGTTTTATATATGCATGCAAGTAAAACCATATACATACATACATGAGAGCGGGTCGTATTTTCTATTAAAACGCTTATGCGTAAAATGTTCTACGGAACATTCTGAACACCTTTGCCTACAAGATACGGGTCTACCACCTGTTTCGAGCCAGTGATTTTTGGGGTGAAGATTAAGTTTTCAGAATTATAAAAATTTCTTCGTCAGTTTTTTCGATATCTGAGTGCAATTTAACACAAAGGTGATGTTTGAGGTACTATTGATCATTTGTCGCAATCGGCAAGATCGGACAACTATATCACATATCTCACATAAAACCTTTTATTCTGTTATTTTATATTCCGGTTGCCTGCCTTCAATTAAAACGCTATGAGCTTGTAATTTTGTAGAATAATCATTAAATATTGGGTAGTAGAAAAAATCTTTTCGTATTTCTAATCAAATTTCCACTTATTTTTTTTAAATTCGTAATGAACAATAATGAACAACATTTTGTCGGCCACTTTTTGCCATTTTTCCGCTAGAGACATTATTCCATCAGCTTAAAACTTGCATCAGTGTAAATCGAAATTTCGAAATTTACAGAACGGAAGCGACCGAACCATTGTTGTGTTACACGAATTTCTTCATTATATTTTAACTCATCCTTGAATAGCCGTAACTTTTTCTTTTTTGGTGAAATGAAACTTTAAATCTCATCTTTCCAACACTATATGGTATGACACAATGTGATTGGTAGCACTGGAGAAATACGACTACAACGACATCTATTGATAAAATACGAAAAAACTTTTTCGACTACCCAATAGTTAAATAACAATGACATTGGAAACATTTATATACATTTTATTAAAACCTTTAATTGTTTTAATGTTTTTTACCCAATATATACATAACAATGACATTAGAAACATTTATATAAATTTCATTAAAACCTTTAATTGTTTTAATGTTTTTTATTATATCTCTGAATCAAAGCACTTTTTTGTCCAAAATTTAATTTCTTACAACTTTTGCCTTGGAAGTTTTTTGACAGAATGGTTGTTTGTTTTTTTTTTCAAAAATATAGTATGTGAAAAATGTTAAAAATCGGAAAGGAAGTACTTAAAGTCAAAAGTCAAATTTTCAGAGAATTTTACTTTCAACACAAAAAACACAATTTTCATGTGCCCACGAAATTTAAATGAAACACCCTAGTACATATGCAAATTTTTAATTTATTACAACAAAAATAATGATATATACATATATATATATTTAAATGGATTTTATATACATATGTGTATAAAAAATATTGCAAAAGCAAAAAACAACTTTATGTAGCTTTCGTACAAAATTTACAATTAGAAATGTTTAAATTAAAAAATAATTAATTTAGAAGCCGTCATGATTATCCGAAATGTCGAAGTCTGAAATATTTCGAACAGGTGTAGGCAGCTATTATATAGTATACATACATATATAAATATGCACATAACTTTGTTTGCACCTCAGTTAATTACGTAAAGTTATTTTAGCAGAAATATATATAAAATGTGTATGCGTTTGTTTAAAATAAACCTACATGGATTTCATGATATTTGCAATTATAAGAATGAAGTATACGCATTCCCATTAAAGTCAAGTTTCAATGACTTTTTGCGCATAGTTTGTGGTTGTTTTTTTTTTTAACTCATCATGTAGGCGTAAAGCTCTTCAATAACAATTTCATAAATGTGTTCAGAATAAAAAGTCTTTTCAGAAAAAAAAATAAATTGGTTACTTTAAATTATACACTATATAGATAAAATGAGAGATCTCTGTTTGCTACTAAGTGGCTGCTGAGCATGCAAGCTACAGGTATGTATATTGAATAATCATTAACCGAGTGATAAATCCTATCCATCACCTATGTTATATGAGTAATTTAGGTAAAAGTGCAAAACTTCATACATTTTAGTCGAACAGATAATCCATTACTTCCGAACATATGGATACCGAACTTATGGACAGCGTTATAGCGCTCTTCCTCATCTCTTACACAATAATTGAACAAAAATAGTAACACAGTGCTAATTATCTTTGATAAATCAAAATTCAAAAATCGGATCATCTTTATAGCAAATAGTGGTTTTTCCTCTTGCAAGTACTATAAAATGATTTTTTCGTAAAAATTTTTTAAAGTGGCATGTTTTTCAATAAATAAATAATCCACATTTACAGAATTGAATTTAATGTAGTTTAAAAATTTGTGATTTATTTAAAAAAAATGTTTGGATTTTCTTTATCTCATAACCGATCTCCAGGAGGGCACCGAAAATATGTTGCCTGCGGTGAGAAAGATTTTTCTGCTTAAAATGATCTAAAATCCTATAATCTAAAAAAATTATTATAACTGTAGATTGATATGGGTAATAATCAAAGAACAAGTCAAAATATTGAATTTTCACAAAGAGTTAATATTTGTCAAAAAAATTACACTTCAGAGGGCTTAAAAAATTTAAATTATTAATAAATATGTTATAACATCGATCAGTATTTGAAAAATATATCTAGGAAAAGCGTGTGAAATTTATAATGCGTTTGGCTCAGCTGTTTCGAAGAACATTTCCACACAGATTCTGATAAAAATTGTTCAGAGAAAAAAAGTTTACATTTTTAAAAGCCAATTAGGTTAGGTAAAGAGGTCGGTTTTAACAGAGATCTCAATTGGATCTAGGCTGTCCGGTTCGTTCTCCTAAATCTCCTATATTTCTTGAGATGGTTAATGTCAAGTTCGGCCATGTTTTCCGGTTCGCCGAAGTTAAGACTGCCGAGATGTTTCAACTTCAGTTTTGCAAAGGCTGGGCAATGGAGGAGAAAGTGTGTGGTGGTTTCCACCTCACGCTCTTCCATATATGAATATCTATTGAACAGTGTACAGTAAGAGCTCCTATCGTTGCGGCAAGATGAAAGGCAGGTAGTTCAGGAGATTTCCTAGTTCTAATCCAGACCAAAAGAATCTCGCAGTGACTCAATAGCTAGTCGTCGATCAACATCTGCTAAGCTCACGCGAGATACATTGGTCCAGTGCCAGAATGCAGGATGCTAATGGAGGTCTCATTCCCCCCTATGGCTAGCTCTTCGGCTTTGCAGTTGCCAGCGATAGTATGATCAGTAGGGTAATCTGGCCTGTTTTTTTAATTTTTTTTTTTTAATTTTTTCTATAATAGAACTTTTTTCACATATCATGAGGTATATCGTGTATAAACAAATTTTTTCGGAATTCTTTGATGACATCTGTCGGAGAAATGGCTAGGTGAATGAGATGCTTTTTTTCACTGGCGGACACGATTTCTTATGTTTGGATCATCTGAAACACAAAAACCCAATTTATTCTTAAAAAGTACGTGAATGGTTATCGTCTTATCGGTATTATTATTTTTGGGCCTTTTTCGAAACCTTCCAATGGTAAAGGAAATGGTTTCTACATTAATTTTAAGGGTACAAAGGAAAAGAAAATGCAAAAAAAAATTTTTTTTGAAAAAAGATTACCCTACTGACCCATTAATGTAACAGCAGCTGGGCCAAAATACTTTTTCGATACAGTTGCCATAATAACTGAAGTTTTCAGCCAATTTACTTGAAATATGGCATGCATTTTTTTAAGTCTTTCTTTATCACAGAAAGCAAGAAAACATGAAAAATTGGATTAGAAAAACCATTACATAGAATTTTCGAAACGGATCGCATCGTTACATAATCTTGACCGCACACTTGTTGTAGGCTTTTTTGTATATTGTAACACAATTTTCTATACTTGTCGATTGTAACATAAACAAATCATGTTTAAATTTAACCCATGGCAATTTAAGTTTATATTTTGAAGTTTTGGTGGCAGTATGGCCTAGCATTATGTTCGCCCGATTCATAAACCATAGCACTACTAATGTTACTTTCCGTTCTTGTTTTTCTGCATTTGTTTCATTTTCGCTTTCTTGCTTTGGTTTTTCTTTTTGGGTGTTTTTGTTGCGCTCAATTTGCTCGTTTGTCGCTTAAGTCTTTTGTTTCGTCAAAGCATGCTGCAAAAGCCGAACTGTTGTGCACAATGCGAGGTGCTGCGCTCCGTATGAGATCACTTCATGACCAAAAACCAGCCAACAAGCAATGTTTGCGATGTTTCGTAAAACCTTAGAGTGACTCAATGTTAAATAAATACGTAATAACGACACTATTTGAGAAATGTGCACATTGCAAATTTATCAGGAAGAACAAATAGAAAAATAGACAAAATCAACGAGCAAAGTGACTAATTTCGAGCAATGTAACTTGGCTAGCAGCTGTAACAACAAAGTACTTGTATATTCATTTGGCCATAGGAATGTGAGTTTTAACACCTACGTGCACTCACTGAAATAACAAGTTGTTCATCAAACGAGCACTCGGCACATTCATTCATTTATTTCTTGGCGTTTTCTTTACACAATTTTAACTCACACACATAAGCTTACAGAAGTACATAGACATGTATATGGTTAATGTTTTGTAAAACAATTTACTAACCCCTGACCAGCGGTCAACTGTGTCCAATGCAGCAACGTTGCGATGAAGACGAAGAGCACAGAGGTGAAGCAGCTCAGCGACGCTTTACGCTGATAACATAACATATTTTGGTTTTGTTGTTTTTGTTTTTGCACTAACTATTCACAATTATGTATTTGTTGTCGTTTACAACCGATGCTTTTGCGTAGGTGTAGTGATTATATTTTGGATATATATGTATGGATATACATATGTACATATGTATATGCAAATATTGTTTTTGCAATAAAATATTGTTAGGGGTTTTAATGTCTTACTGACGCTTTTGTGGTCGGTTTTTTGTTTTTGTTTCTAAGTTACTTGTGCAGTGTTGTGATTGTAGGTGTGCGTGTGTGTGTGCACATATTAAGCGTGCGCTTGTTGTTGTTAAATTGATGCGATGATGCGATCACTTCTACGCTCATTGACTTATTCACCATTCACAATTTGCCTTTTAATATTGGGCAATCTCATTGACTTATTTAGTATGCGTTTGCTTGCATCCCTACATTACATATATATAACTATATACACATATACTTGTATGTATTTTGCAATAGGTGTATTTTGTAACACATTCATATATAGCTAAATTCACATTCACTGCTGCTCTACTCTCTACGCATTTACTAGTGGTCACTAACACCGTCACTATCGTTTTGCTTTGCGCCAGCGCATTTGCGGGTTTCTTTGTTGTGCGCTTGTTGCGTTCAGTTTCGATACTGATTTTGACCATGTTAAGTGTTAGCAACGAAACTGGATCCCAAGCAGCTAAGCTGAGCTTGCTTTGCTTGAGCTTTTTTAACAGTAGTTACTTGGCTAACTCGATACGCAAGCTACTGTGTGATGAAAGCTTTTTCAGTTGAAACTTTTGCGACGGAAAGTTTATAATGACTTGACGTCTGCGTAGTGGGGTTTTAGTCCATGGTTTGGCTTAACTTGATAAGTTACTACCTAAAGTTTTTGGAAATTTCTCTATATACATATTTTTTTCTAGGTAGGTAGGTAGAGAGTAGTGCAGCCCTGTTGTATTTCGGGCTCAATTGGCACTAGCTGTGCCATTTTGATGCACTACTCATAGATCTTTTTAAAATTGTTATCACGTTTCACCTTCTCTTTCAAACTATTTTGTGGTTTCGATGAAGCTACTAATGTCCGATATGCTTTTTGCAGACATTCATTCAAGGACTTTTTTCTATAATGTCATAGCCCATTTTGAAATTGTGTACTTTGTCTTCAAACACACATAACTATGTATTTGCTTTCCGTGGCATAAAATATTTTTGTCGAAGGTTAGGAGAACGATTGACTTGAAATAGCAAGCACTTTTTATGTATATTTTTCAGATTTTAATCAGAGGAAAAATATTTTTTCTGACTTGTATGTGCATATAACCCTTAAAAATAATTTGAGTGACCAGTAGCGGATTCAAAATTTTCTTCTCATATTTTTCTTCCAAAGTATATTTTTAATATAGACTTTACTACCTAAACTCTTCTGAATATGAATTAAAATCTGCGATTTTGGGTGTCAAAATAACTCGTGGCTCCGCCACTGAGTGATGCATTTCCGTCTTAACCAGTACGAAAATGAGAATATGTAACTTAATTAATATCAGTCGCGAAGAGACTCTTCTCAATTTCCAAACACCTTTAGACTTCTTACTGTGGGCGTGTTAGACATACTGTCGGACATCTTTGCTAGAAAATAATTAAAAACAAAATTGATCCACTAGTGTAGTCTTTATACGACATAGTCGAGTCGGTCAAATGCTCGTAACTCTGTAATAAATTCAAAATTTTATTCATATCACACACGGTTTATTTTAGAAGCTGAATTAGTTTTAATACATCGCACTAATCAAATACAATTATGGCGTTACTTGGTAAAAATATTTATCAACCAAATTCTTTTCGTAGTAATCATACATGCTAATCACCGCCGGTTTTAGATTGTCTACATCAAATTCTTTTGACACTGGTATTTCTACGCAATCACTGTCATCTCGCCTTATACCTTCAAAGTACACATGAAGCTGTTGTTTTGATTTTCGAATCATTTTCTAAAAATATACAATAAAACGATAGCAGATAAGTAAATGCAATGACGCTGGATAATCTTGTCGATTAGAACCTTAACCCTCTAGTTAGACGTTTTGTAAATATATTTACCTTTGCTTGTTTCGGCAGCTTAATGTCACAACAGTCGACGCCAAATTCGTCACTTGTTGGCAGGTTAATTTCCAATATTGCCATATTAGACTGTTCAAGTTTCTCACCAACTAATTGCATGCAGGCTTTCAAGTTTTTTCTCGCAGTCGCGTTATCAGATATGGTAAAATTTAAGTGGAAAGTATCGCTTAAGGGTTCCAAAGTATTGTACTGATACGAAATTTGGAAAGTCGCTTTGCCGCTTCCCGTTGCAGTGAACTGCAGTTCACGAGTATTCTTAGGAAGCTGTGTGGTATGAGAGTTTGCAATAAATGTGTCTTCAAAATTTAATTTCAAATTTATTATTATTATTTATTACCTCAACTTTCTTGTTAATATCTTTATTCTTTTCGCCAACAGTGAACGTGTGCACCAATTGCTTATGCGAGTAAACATCAATATCCAAAGTAGTGCCATGTTCCTTATATCTGGCGGCATAAATAGATAAGGCGCGCAGACCTACCTCCGTTTCGAAAGTCGATGCAAAACCGCCGTTACTATTACGTTTTGACACTATCCACTTGATAATGGGTGTAACTGGTTTTTTCAATTCCAACATTGTTATTAATATATAACCGGTTATATAAACATCAATATTCGCTGGCGTCTGGCCATGTTGCCACCATTTATGGTCACCGCTAGTCATTGCTTTCGCTTCCAATATTCCCAAAAGCTCTTCAACCATGGGATCCTTGCGCAAATGCAGCACATATAAAGACAATGCAGTGGCACGCATATCGCTATTTTGCTTCACGTTATTTCTAATGTATCCTATAGCGTCATCTATAACTTTTTTATGTTGATCTAAATATTGCGTATTTTCCAGTAGAGTGAGCACCACAGATGCAGTGACACTCAATTTATTGAGCGTAACAAAATCATATAAACTGCCATCTTCTCTGAAACTGCCATCGGCTTGTTGTTTGCTCGTTAGAAAAGCGAGTCCATTCTTAAGAATATTTTCATCAACATAGATGTACGACTTCGCTTCGTTAAAAATGCGTATAACATAAGCCGTAAGCCACGTATTACCTGGCGCCTTACCCCAGGTACTAAACGAATGATCAGGAACTTTGTAGGTGAGTTCTCGTTGATAGCCAATTTGCAGATAACTTTTTGCTGAATCATAAATTGCCTTATTCGTTGCACTTGTGCTCTAGAAGAGAAGAGAAGAGATAATGGCATAAATTTAAATGATAATTATTTAATTAACGACAACTTGCCGTGTAAATCGCAACTTGTTTTTATTCTAAAATAATTATCAATGCTGATAACAGAAAATTGTTATAAGCGAGTATATGTATTAACCAAAAACATATCTAACCTGTAAATATTTTAGTACCATCAAATTTGGTACTAGATGTATCATATTTTGCTCGCCACAACCTGATGGGCTGGTAATTAGTTGCGCGAAGTTCTCACCATTGTTAATCAAATTCAACATGGATCCCATTATAAAGTCCATAACAGAAATCTCAATCAGTTCTGAGCCAAGCACAATATTCTGTGGTATTTTGAGTTGTACTGATTTACTTTCTTCTCCATTTATATAGAGGTCTTCATTTTTCCACTCCGTGATACCTTCGTGTTCGACTTTTAACTGCTTAACAATCACATCGTTTTCATAGATACTTTGCGCCGTCATTTTGAGTGTTATCATGCCAACCACTTTGGGGCGTATTTTAAACTTGACGGTTTGTGTTCTCTCTGGCCTCACATTTACTCTCACCGCATGCTGTTTCTCATTGGGATTTAAGAAGAACTCGAATTCGTCGTTTAGCCTTTCCAATGTGATAGTAGCGGGTACATTTACGCGTAAATAGTTAAAGATCGTTGCTTCCAGCTCTATAATCTCGCCTATAAAATATTAAGTTCCATATAGTTATACATACATTTATTTAAAGTTCAATGGCTTCAATATGGGATTTACTTGCCTAATTTTACGGATTGTGGCAGTTTAACAGTAAGGAAAAATTTCAAAAAAGTCCTTATATTCGTTGGTGTTGTTGTGAGCGTAAATCCAGTTTTTGGATTAAGAGAAAACCCTGTTAGCACCCAAGTAGTTATGGTATCAGGTATTTTTTGCCTCATTTCATCATGGCCATCCTCACTGAAATTCGAAATACTTATCTATTAGTATCCATTGCAACAAATTTTATAACAAATTTGGAAGGTAGAGTTAAGTTATAGTTAAGTTACTTAACTAATAGTTAAGCGTTAAGTTTTCGATTTATACTGTATTATATAGTTTTATAAGAGAGCTAAACTCATTGCATACTATGTAAACTGGCATTGTATACTGGAAAAATCTACATCTCTACTTATCATACTTTCACGAAGTAATCAATCACAGCTATACATACCTCGTAAAATCTACAAACGCAAAAGTTTCAAAGAAATTTCGACGCACAATTGGTTTGGCGCCCAACTGATTTACCGAACCATTATCTCCAATGATTCCCTTGTCTAGAAAAATAGACAACTATTATTTATTAAATAACTGTAAACGCTAATCTACCCCACCTATATTGTAATGGGTATTCGTCATTGTTACAAGGCCAGCTGTTATGCCTGGCAGTCCATGACTTCCTGATATTGTACTATTCACATTCCTTAAATCGTCAAAAATTGTTTTGGCGTCGAAATCATTGCCTGACTTTAGCAGCAACACGCTTTTGTCCACACCCAATAAGCCAACGTACGAATTTGGCTCCGTGTCGATATTTAAGTTAATATATGCGCCTGGTTTGACCACATCTGGCGCATCGATGGAAATCTGAAAACGAAGCAATTAAACATATATAAATGGATTTAGATATAGTAAGGATATTTGAAACAATTTTACTATTGTATACAAAAACGCTGTCACCTGTTCTACTTACAGTATTTTTAAATTGATTCTTAACGTTGAATTTCGTCTCATAATGAATCATCCTTCCGTTTTTGAAAAAATAGACAAACATATGCGCTTCCGGCATCATTTCGTAAGTTGGTGTAACAGAGAAAGTGTGTGCATGGTTCGAACCGCCATTGGGTACTTCGATGGCCTCAGTATATACAATATTGCCACGTCCGACAATTACACATACAAAGCTGGAAAAGGCCTCAGGCGATACGAGACGTATTTCTATTGCATCGTCTACCGTGGGACTAGAGTTAAAAATAAACTTACTTATATCGATAATATCTGTGTAGCATGAAAGTGTTCGTTATCTTACAATTGTGTTTTTACATATAGTCCGCCTTCGCCGCCTTCCTTGTTATGATATAGTTGTATAACGCCCGTGCTTTCTGAGTTTTCATATTTGATTGTTAAATTTATGCTGACGTAGTTTGCGCATTCAATATTCACATCAACATCGCCATTATTTTCTGCGTAAGTTACAAGCTCATCACTTATAAGATCATCTTTTGTACGCATATCAAGTGTGAGGTAAACTTCCCGATCGATCGGGTTTCCATTTTTATGTGAAATACGAGCACGATAGACAAATGTCTCATCTTCTCCATTGCACTCGTGAACAACGTCGGGTGTTTCTATTTCAAAATGACTGGCTACAATTTTTATTGTTTTCGAGATTTTACGTGAGGTTTGTGTTGCGCCATCTAGAACGTCGACAGTTATGGGAATGACTCTTAGCCTTCCACCAAGGTCCCTTACGTTGATTGGAATATCCAACTCACCCTCTTGCAAGTTATATTGTTTTTTTAGTACATTATTTCTCGTTACATTGAATGTGAGTACACAGGTACCAAATATCGGTTTGCCAAAGGTGTAGCTACAAAAATTATCATTTTATTTATGTTAAAATAAGTTCATTCCCTAAGAAATAATAAAAAAAAGAGTAAAAAGTTGTAATTTTCGAGAGCTGCTCTATGAGTTATATACATAGTATAGCATGGAACAATTTTAGACCTTGATCAAGATTTATTAAGTTTTCATGGGTTTAGAAACTTTACAGACTCTACAAAAAAAAATATATATATTTTTACCAAACCTATGTTCGCTATGTGATAATATATTGGGCAACATATGATAAGGGGATTTATATATTAAATATTTCGAGCCCGACATCGCCTGAGGGGATAGCTATATTCTAACATTCAGGGGTAGTATTCCTGCGGTCGATGTCGCCATCGATGGGAAGATATTTTACGGTATTTTGCGGTATGAAGGCCTCCACCACTATCTCGCTCGTTGAAACCTGCACGTTTCTGAAGATAGAAGAAGCGGCTGTTTAACTTGGTTTCTTGGACCGCAGCTATCGATGCGTGTTCCCAGCTCATGAATGGAGCTCTCATATCTTATTCAGAAGTCCGTTGCAGTTGAATTTTTATACAAGTTCCTCCTGGGCGTTCATGAGTGATCCTCGGTATGAGTTAGTGGCGTGTAGGTGGTGATTGTTGCATTTGTAGAGTCCACAGGGTCTGTTGTCGCACTTTTGTGGCGGTTGACGACGTGGGAATAATAAGTAAAGGACACATTTAGCAGGAATTCTCAGACTGAATACACTTCGAAGGTGTACAGAAGCTCTTACGATTTATTGTGACATGAGATCACAATTCGAACCCATGCGGCTTCCTACCCATAATGGTGCCACATAACACTTCAACTAGTAGCATACCGTATTAGGCAAGGCGACCAGTGTAAACATAGTTGCCGCTTTATTGTATTTGTATTAAGAATCGAGTTGTTGATTAACAAAACTGACAGTTAATTGACAACAATAATTATCAAGGCAATCGATATTCCGCATATTGCATGTTAAGATGCCCATAATAAGGGCACTAACTTAAGCACATAAAATCGCAAAGTTTAAAAAATATTTAAGAATTTTCTTATAAATGCAATGCAACTTACTGCGCTTTTACTTTAATTAAAAAGGTTTTATCTTTCAGCGACACATAGTTAGGCATCTCCAAGTCAATTTCAAATAGTGGCAATTCATAATCTTTCACTTCGATAATTTTCTCCGTCAACATTTGCTGCCCCAAAAAAACTTGCATAGACCATTCGCCCGCAACAACTTGCTCAGCTAGCTTAAGTTTCCCCTTGTATACACCGGTATTAAGAACAACATCATCGAAACGTTCAATAATATTATTTTGTGCATCCTATAACAACAAAAAATACGTACTTATCTATAGCGTATAATAACATAATTATATTAAATGTATGAGTACACGTGTACACTGTCTACATACCTTTAAAACAATAGATATTTGTTGGTTGACCTTTGCTGGTAGCAAGTACTGATCTAGGAATACTGCACGAAATTGTATGGTATCTCCGAATTTGTAGAGTGCCTTATCAGTTTGCAAATATACCATTGGTAGATTTTCTACGTATTCCAGATTCGTGGAATTTTCAAAAATAATCCCCGACAGTCCCTGCGCCTTCAATACATATGTGCCATTTGTAATATCCCCGAATTCAAAGGTTACACTTTGTCCAGAATTAGGCGGCACCACGACTTCGGTATTTTTGCTAAATTCTGGCCCTTTCAGAGTGAGACCGATTCTCGCATTGTCCTGTACCTCATAAACACTCACATATATACTGTATTTAGAATTGGGTCTTATGTTGCCCGGCGACGTTATACTATAATATCCTTCCGCCTGTACCTCGACAATTACCGCAATCACTAAGCCCAATATGGGCAGCACTCCTGAAATATTCACCATACCGAGCGCAAAGTCGTAAAACACTAAAGCTACATTTTGCATATTGCTGATATTTATTTGAAAATTCTTATGCATTTGGTACAAATGTTTATATGTAAATTACGTGATGACCCTATAGGAAATTTTTACTTATTGTAAATATGCAACATTTCAGTATTCACTTTCAAATGATATTTCTAATATTATGTATGTATATATTGGGTAAGTCTTTTCGTATTTTGTCAATAAATGTCGTTGCAGTCGTATATCTCCAGTGCTACCAATCATATGTATATTGTATAAATATTCTATGAACATTTGTAAATTACTTTAGTACCTATCTTTTTTCGGCGGAGAACAGCAAAATATTGAAACATACTATTTGTTTTATAAAGACTATATTCATGTTGGGGTTTTTATAAGCTTATCAACAAAATTGCCAACGGTTATCATATATTTCAAGCATATAAGACTGTGTTTGTCTAGGAGTAATTCTACGTCTGAATACATATCTCCTAATTCAGTCAGAAAGGTAACCGTTTGCCGGTTGTGATTATTAAACAAATTTGTGAAATAGAAGGAATAGAAGAATTACATGGAATAAATTACGTGAAATTACTTTGAAATAAAATACATACAGATTATTAAGTGTAACATTCTTATAATCTTGAAATATGAGCAACCTGTTAACCTAAAGGTTGTTAGTGTTGCCTAAAACTATCCGCGATATAGAGTTGTGCATATAAAAATGATCTGCATGAGGAGACAAGATGAAATCCGCATGTGAATAAAAATTTAAATATATTTGATGCGATTGATGCAGATGTTCCATGGCACCCTCGGAAGTTTGGTATTACAAATGGGACAATGCCTTTGATCGTTAATCTATAAAATGTTATAACTATGCCAAAAACAAAGCTACCAAAGTTAAATTTGGTACAGGGGATCACAGTAGAGCGTCTGTCGAAAGGAATGGCATGTTTTTGACAGCTTGTGGGGGTCATGTTTCTTTACAGATTTGTGTCAAATTTAGTCAATATGTTCAGTAAGGTTTGTCATTTCATCATGACATGTTTCACTTTGGTACAACCCTTGGCAGTTGTCCGAGATTCTTCAGCTAGCTACTGTAGGAGCGATTCGCACAAAATATTGTCATCATAATGCTTTTTTTGAGGGCGCTTTTCAACGCATAATTGCAAAATTCTAAAATGATTATAATCTGCACGATAGTGTGCTTTATTACTCTTAAAAAAAAGCCACGAAATATTGCTGTCATTCAGGCTAGTATTGAGGCTAATCCCAATCAATCGGTTCAGCGTCATTCTGCACAATTGGCTCTCTCTTCGAGGACAACATGGCGAATTTTGTGTTTGGATTTGGCTCTGCATCCATATAAGATTGGGTTGGCAAAAGAACTGAAACCGACAGACCTTGGAAGCGCCTTGGTTTGGCAATAGGGCGCTGGTAAAGATGGAAGCCAACTACGACTTGCATTGCAAATCTTCTCAGCTGAGCCCCATGTCTGGCTTAGTTCATCGACAAAAAAAATTGTCGTTGTTGGCGGGAATCAAATCGTCTTGTGATTCAGGAAACGCAATTGCAACCCCGAAAATCAACATATTGATATGGATTATGGTATGGCAACATCATCGGGTCTTATTTCTTTCGTAATGAGGCGGGAAATTCCGTGGGCATCAATAGCGAGCATCATAACACAATGTTGACCGACTTTTTTCCCAAAATTTGATGAAATCGCGCAGACGACCTCTATTTCCAACAAGACGGACATGATTCACGTGTGAACCTGGACTCACTGCGTGCAAACGTTCTAATATATTATTAGGATATAAGAAACATCCGGTAGAGTTTATACCAGAAAAAATGTAAGATTCCTGCAAAACTAAATTTTCTAAAAAACTATGACTTATGCAATTAAATTTTTTTAATTGAGTTTTAAAACACATATGAAAAAAAAAATTTCCAACTTCAACCAACGGTTAGGTTTATGGAAGAATCGTATAAAAACATTTTGCAGAGCATTCAATTTCCTACAAAATCTGTCAAATGAGATATTTTTTCAATCAGTAGGAAGCGAGATTTTGACCTATTCTTTCTTCTGTTAATGCTCATAAAAAATAGAAAACTCCGAAGCGGAGAACTTTCCCGGTACCATTAAGAACTCGCAATTAGAGAGATGCCTAGTCACCATGCCGAGCAAATTAAAGACAGATGAATGTATACTTTGCAACCTTTATTATACAATTTTACCACCTGTAAAGATAATGCACTACATTGTTTGTTATAAAACTCTCAGCTTCTTAATATTCACATAACTTGCGAGAGGGCATGAAGCATATACCTTCAATGTAATCATGCCCCTAACTCTAGGTCGTATTTGAAAATCAATTTTTTTGGATTTTCCGGGTTGAATGTCATCCGTATAAGCAATTCCTCTAGCGAATTTCTTTTCCGTAACAAATTCAAATTCATTCTTTTTATTTTCCAACGAAACAGCGCATCGCATTCTCTTCTGTAAGTAATTGTAAACCTCAGCTTCCAAAATAACAGTTCTGCCTAAAATCGAGTAAAACAAATTTCAAGTTAAGAAAATTCATAAAGTTCTAATTTTTACCTTGTGGCCTTACCCTTCTTCACAAAATTTGGCAAGTCGATATCAACATATATATTCTTCACAGTTTTCATCGCCAATGAAGTCGTAAGCGTGAATCCTGTTTTTGGGCTAAGCGCAAATCCTGTTATGACCCAAGATTTGAAGGAAGTCGTTGGTAACTTTGTAGGTACTTCATCATAACCAGTAACGCTGCAATAACAGAAAAATAAATGTCTGGTTTTCAGAAGAACCCAAGCTTATTAAACTATTTGGGAAAGTGCTGAAACAGGTATTTTCGTTTCTTTAAAAAGTAAATTTACGAGTACATACCTTACATAATCGACGAAAGCAAACGTTTCGAAATAATTACGTGGCGTGAAATGTTTTGAAATGAGGTTTTTCTCTTTCGCAACAGGTTCGTGTACTAGAAATGAGGTTTATAACTATAAATAGATGAACATAATGAAATATTACTAATATTTATACCCAAATAGTAATTGGCATTTGTCAAGGTTACAAGACCAGCAGTTTCACCTGGATACGGGGAGTTTATATGCAAATACGCTTTTGGTGTCTTAGATTGCACATTTGATAAATCATTGAAAATTTTTCTGGTATTCAAATTATTTTCTGTTTGTAACATTAAAGCGTCTTTATCCATACCCAATAAACCAACATAAGAATTTGGTTCAGTAAATATACTTAAAGAAAGAATAGTACCCGGTTTGATGATTTCTGGTGTGTCGAAGGTGAGCTGCAAATATTTTACATTTTCAAAGATTTGATATTTTAATTTTATTTGATATTTTTTCTCTTCAGAGTATATTCACAGATAAATTTCTAATATTCCTCTTCAGTATTATTTTTTCGTACATTAAAAGCGCGTAAGAGAAGTACGATCACATATACAGGGGTTTCTAATAAGACTGATAGGATTTCTTAAAAACACACACTAATGGTTAATGAATTTTTAATTATTTTTATTTAGTGTAAAGTAGAATCGATACACTTAAGTTCTGAATATAAAATCATTCAAATGGTCTCCACAACTTCTTTTGCAGAAGCGAATTCGATGAACTCAATTTTCGAGTAATTTTTCCACTAAATCAAGTCGTATGTCATGAATAGCAAATTTAATATTGACTTCGAAAGCTGGAAGAAAATCTGTTTTTTTGGTACAGACCAATGACTTCAAATAACCACACAAGAAATAGTCTAATAGTGTTAAATCGCAACTTCTTGGAAGCCATTCAATGTCAAAATTTCTTGAAATTATCGAATCTCCAAACCTTTCTCGCAATAATTCGGTTGGTGCACGTGCTGTGTGGGACGTAGCCCCGTCTTTTAGAAACAGTTGTTCTCAAGATATCTTTTTCCAATTGCTGTCATAAAAAGTTATCATCGATTTATACCGCTCTCCATTGACGGTAACGGTGTCACCAGCTTCATTTCAAAAGAAGTATGGACCGTTGATTCCCCCATACCAAACTGTCAATTCACCAGAATCGACAGTTTTGTTTATTTACCGCACCACTCAGATGAAAGTGAGAATCATCGGAGAAGATGATTTTCTTAAAAAAATTGTTATCGCTTTCAAGTTGTTCCAAGACAAATTCACGACGTTTACGGAGGTTCAATAGCTTCAGTTCTTGAGTGAGAACAATTTTATAAGGACGCAAGCCCAAATATGTTATAATGTCCTTTCTCAAAATCCGCCAGGTTGGGTTTTGAAACAGTCCCAATTCTTGAGAACGTTTTGGAATCGACAAATTGCGGTCTTCAACAACACTTGCCTAAACGACAGAAATATCTTTCGACGATTAGCGTCACTGGTGAACAATTATTGCGACCATAAAATGGCAAAAGTGCACGAAAAGTTGCATTTAGAGAATGATAGTAAAATTGAGTAATTTGTAAACGTTGTTCTTGCGTATAACTTTTCACGATGAAATTGTAAACATAACTGAATATAAGAAAAAATAATTACAGATCATGACATATTTAAAATGGGCGAAACGTTACATAGAAATCATATCATCCCTATTGGCAACCGCAATATAAACTTACCGTATTTTTGAATTCGCTCTTTACCGAAAATGTTGTTTCATAGGAAACCATTTTGCCGCTTTTTATAAAATTCACAAACATATGCGCTTCCGGCATCATTTCATAAGTCGGTGTTATAAAGAAAGTGTGTGTTTGGCTCCAGCCGCCGTTGGGAACTTCAATAATATTACTATATACAATATTACCACGTCCAACAATCACACAAACTAAACTGGAGAATGGCTCTCGCGATGCTAAATGCACTTCCATGGGCCCATCAATAGTTGGGCTGAAGAGACAGTATTTACATAAAGAAAGAAAATAAATGTATATTGGTTGCGAATGGCTTAACTTACAACTGTGTATTAACATGAATTCCTTCCTTGCTGTTATCATTTCGTTGCTTTAGTTCAATTTTTCCCGATTTTTGTGAGTCTTCGTAATTGATAGTTACAATGATGGTTCTATAATTAGAGCACTCAATTTTCACATCAATATAACCCTCATCATTGACGTGGCTAACAAATGTCTCAGCGCCGCCATTGGTACCCGGATTCAACGTTACTAGCACATTATCATCCACATCAATCGGATCGCCGTTATAATTGTAAATAAGAGCGCGATATAGGAATACTTCATTTGGTTCATGGCATTCATATGACATTGATGGCATGCTTATTACATGCAGATGTGGTACAATTCTTACCACCTTTGAAATGGTGCGTATATTATGTACTGTATCTTCAACTGTGACATTTACAATAACATTTTGTATATTTCTACCTATTTCATACATATATATTGGTATTTCCTTATTCCCATTTTCAAGTTGATGTATCATTCTTATGGCGCGCTTTTTTTCTGGAATTATATTCAATACGCAGCTTCCTGATACAGGACTATTAGCGTCATAGCTAAAAATAACAAACAAACGGACTTCGTTTTAAAACATGTATATATGTATAATAATATTATAGCTTCTTCGAAGTTCCCTACATTTCTTCAACTTATTGCTCGAGCAGAAAATCTAACAAGCCATATTTATACTTAAATCTTAAAAATAATCAAACCTAATTCATTTTCAAATTACTTGTTTGTTACTATTTTTCTTACACAGTCTCATACTGTGCCAATAAATGGTCCAGCATGCTGTAAGCCTAACCTTTATTTGAATCAATGTACGTATTTTTGAATCAACTTACCGCGCTCGTACACCTACGACGAATTCATTCTCGTTTAAAGTCACATGACTGGGTATGTCCAAGGCTACTTCAAATGATGGCGGTTCATAATCTTTCACCTCGATAATTTTTTCCGCCAACATTTGCTGCCCTACAAACGCTTGTATAGACCATTCGCCCGCAATGACTTGCTCAGCTAACTTAAGTTTTCCCTTGTATACACCGGTATTAAGCACTACATCATCAAAACGTTCAACTGTATTGTTCTGCGAATCCTAGAACAACAAAAAATACATACACATTTATAGCGTATAATAACATAATTATATTATATGTATGTATGAGTACACGTGTGCACTGTCTACATACCTTTAATACAACAAATATTTGTTGGTTGACCTTCGCTGGTAGCAAGTACTGATCTAGGAATATTGCACGAAATTGTATGGTATCTCCGAATTTGTAGAATGCCTTATCAGTTTGCAAATATACCATTGGTAGATTTTCTATGTATTCCAGATTCGTGGAATTTTCAAAAATAATTCCCGACAGTCCCTGCGCTATCAATGTATATATGCCATTTTTAATATCACCGAATTCAAAAGTTGCACTTTCTCCGGAATTAGGTGGCACCACGATTTCGGTATTTTTGCTATAATCTGGCCCCTTCAGAGTGAGACCGATTCTCGCATTGTCCTGTACCTCATAAACACTCACATATATACTGTATTTAGTATTGGGTCTTATGCTGCCCGGCGACGTTATAGTATAATATCCATCCGCCTGTACCTCGACAATTACCGTAATCGCTAAGCCCAATATCGGCAGCAGCTCCGACAATTTGTACATTCTGGTTAAAGGCCGACTAAGTACTGATATGAATGTGTGAATTATTCAAATTGATGTATGCTCCTCTTGTACGTATAAAAATGTATTGAATATCACTGAATATATGGCAAGCAATGTTGATGTATATGTGAGTATGTAATTGTATGTATGTGTACAGGTGTAAGCGCAGCTTAAGCCTTTCTTTGATCAACTAGTTACGAACTACTTACCATCAAGTCGGCCAACTGTCTTTTTTCCAACAAAGCAACTGTTGATTTTTGCACGTTGATATTATACAGGGTGTACCAAAATTAACGCAAGAATTAAATTTGCCGCCACTTCAATCAATCTTCTAAGTTGACGAAGGTAGAACACTATTCCGATCATATTTTGTATGAAATTTTCGAAATGTGGCCGCTAAGCTTTCAGCATTTTTGGAATATTGTTCTAGAATGAAGACGCGTTCTTCTATCATGTAACGTGTGAAGCCTTAACTGTCAGTTGTCGATTTGTTTTTGTTTTTTTAGCACAGAGTTGTCAACACTTTGCTAGATAAATGACGATAAATTTAATTAAAATCTTGCGTCAATTTTGGGACACCCTCTATTTAGATCTGTCAGATTTTGGTCAATTTTCGGTAACTCGTTCGAGCATTTAGACTGGTAACTGACACGCGTGATGCTTTGCTCCAAGGCCTGAATCGGTTACTGCGGGATTGTCCACGTAGGCTTTCGACTTTACATATTCGCACTGGAAAAAGTCTAATGGTGTGATATCACACAATCTAGGTGGCCAATCGACAGGCCCAAAACGTGAAATTATCTGCTCACCGATGTGTTTTCTTAATAAATTCACTGATTGATGCGATGTGTGGGAAGTGGCGCGGCACAACCACACCAAACCGTTATTTTTTCTGTATGAAATGGCTGATCTTTAATCTATTTAGGTTGCTCTTCGTCTCACATGCAACAATTTTGCTCGCTTATATGTATACCCATTCTGACTGAAATGTGATCTCATCGCTGAACAAAATTTGGCCCGAAAACGTCGGACCCTCAGAAGGAAGCTTCCCGGAATTTAATTTAATTTTTTTTTGTTAAATGAAGCTTTTTAACACTATATGGTATGGCACGATGTGATTGGTAGCACTGGAGTTATACGACTGTAACGAGATTTATTCATAAAATACGAAAAGATTTTTTCGACTACCCAAAATTAACGCCAATATAAATCATTCGATTCTTTCTTAGAAAGTATAATATACAATATATGAATCTGATATATCAGACAATGTTACATTGCCACAGTTTACCTATACTACAGCTACACTTTCTTATTTTGGTTATATACGGAAATGTTAAAGGCGATAGTTACGGCTTTCAAAGTAAAGCAATAAACCCAATTTAAAGAGAAGTGCAATTAAATATTTGTGAACTTAAGTATAATATTTTATATATTATGCATAATAATTAAATATAATAATATACATATGATTAATTTTATATAGATATTTTCGAGCTACTATCACTTTCAAAAAAATTGCTAGAAAAAGTGCTAAATGGTTTCCAAGAATGTAGAAACAAGATTGTACCATAATAGCGTAATGAATTTAAGATTCTCGAAACCTCTATCTATATCATTTTTGGAGATTTCGTAAGATGAGCTTTCGCAAATCGGTTCACAGAGAGATCGATTTTATGTTTACCAATGTCTTCGGCTATGCACTGCTTCACCAATAAGTTGCTTCGTGGTTTCGCTACTCAATTCTCTCACAAAGCGCTGTTAATTAATGTTGAAAGTGGTATTTATGAGCAGAAGAAATTTTCAAACTCACATGATAATTGTAAAAAAATATGGAAAACCGCACTGCAAAGAAATCAACTTTACACAGTGGCTCGAGAATTGTTTTTGAACTTTCAATTCAATCTCTGAGAGATTTCCTCAAGTGTTTCTCATTTTCTCAGCACATATTGTAAAGAGTGCACAATACTTTGTTGTGTAAAAATGCATTACAAGCAGGTTGTGGATATTCTTGCCGGCTGCTGTGGCATTTATAAGTAAATATTTAGGTAAAAACGCAGAGGCAAGGTTGAGGATTTAAAACTAGTAATGTGTCTTATTGTATATATTTGTAAAGCATGTGTATTTAAAAACAAAAGCGGAATGTAAACAATGAGTAAGTCGGGAAAAATATAATCAATATAAACAAATCAAAAGCAAAGGTAAAAAAATACATTACATACAGACACATGTTTAACTGTTTAACTTCTGAATATAATGTATTGAAACAACATGTAGCGGTGCACAAACAACAAAAAACAATATGACAAAAAAACAAAAACACACAAAAGCCAAAGAAAAATTTCAAAAAGCAACTCAAGACAAATCAACTCAAAAGTCCAAACATAAGCAAATAACAGCACAATGAGAAGAAGGCCTTATGAAGAGATAATTAAAACAAAAGCAAGAAAAATGTTAACTTCGGCGGCACTGAAGCTGTAACACCCTACACAGGTGCATTTCTTATAACAAATATATATAATACATTTATAGGTAAATCTGAAAGAAGTAAATCTTAGTTGCACCGCAGCTAGTATACCCTTCACAATTAAAAAAGTTTTCCTTACAAAAACTTGATACTGATCGTTCAGTTTGTAAGGCCAGCATACTTCCCTTTTTTATACAAAAATTTCATTGTTTTCACCCATTTCAGAATAGCTGTAACTTTTTTCTCAACTTTCCCGAATTCATTTTTTTTTTGGTTAAATTAAGCTTAAAATCTCACTTTTTCAGCACTATATGATGTGACACAATGTGATTGGAAGCACTGGAGATATACGACTGCCATGACATCTATTAATAAAATACGAAGAGACTTTTTCGACTACCCAATATCTATGCACTGTATAGGGTCTTCGAAGTTTCCTTCTGATCAGGTTATAAAAAAAGAGAACGATTAATAAAATAAAACAAAAGTGAGGTAAACTTATAACAAATGAAATACAATATATCGCGAAAGCCCATAAGCATGAGCTCGTAGCCAGCTGCTGGTCATTCGCAATGCAACTGTTGACGCGAGCGCTTGTCTACATACGATAGTTCGATCGTGTTTTGTGATTCTACAAGTGAATTATTTTGAAATTGTAAAGTGAAATATAATATACTGATATTTAAATTTATTAAAAATTAGTGATTAGTGACACATTTATGAACATTTCGCATGCATGTGGTGATTGAAATATAAATATATTACTCAAAACTGCGGCTTGGTTTTTTGCAGGAAACGGGAAAGTGATAGCGCAAGCCAATCAGCTGCACTTAGATCTAGACCTTTGGCGGCGCATATACATATACTATATATGTATGTACATACATATATGCTTATATTATAAAATATATTATATTCTTATGTATAAAATTATGCATATATTGATGTTTCTGTTTCTCACTTTTACTGTTGCTTAATTGATTAGCAACTTAATAAATATAACGCTTGAAATGGACGTTCATTTGACTGCATACTTCTTCATATATTAGAAATTAGTATATGTTTGTAGAAATATATATCGAATGTGGTCGGCAAAATGTCAATCAAACTTTGATAAATGCTAAATGCACTCTGTGATATTGACAAAATACATGTGTACATGTGTGTAATATAAACTGTATATATGTATGTTATGTTGGTTCAGAAACCGCTTTTGTAATAATTGCCCATATCTGATATTTGAAGAAAAAATGTTTAAGTTACATTGCCATAATACTTACATACTTATGTATGGCATCTCTACAAATGTGTCTACATAAAAGTATATTTGTATGTATATGTAAAGAATGCATTTTTCTCCTCGAACCACTTAATTACTTCTATACTCTATATCATATATGTACATATGTATATTTATATATACATATCAATCAGCACTCAAAGTAATGAAAATGTTCAATCTATCAGGAATCACATCAATATTACATACACATATGTACATACATATCATCACCTAAAATGCAAAACAACGTATCATCAAAAAAAAAAAAAATGAAAATCGTTGTCAAATATAATAACCAGCATATAACAATTTTAAAGTCTAATTCTATTTCAATATGAGTGTATGATAACCAATATATAACCATTTTATAACCAAAACTCGAATTTTGCTTCAATATCAGTGATTTCTTTTATATCGTTTTTCCTTCGCCTGTAAACTTATGAAAAGTGAGGTGACATTCTTTGCATTTTAGCTGACGATATGTCCATACTTAATTAATTATGTATACCATATTTATGTTTTTTCCAACATGTTTACATTTCTACATTTGATAAGATCACAGTTGAGTTAACATATATATGACTATTGAAAAGAGAAAAGCTCATAATTAGAAATAAAAACACACTGAAGAATTGAACGATAACAAGATGTCGCGTCGGCTATGTATTGCCGTTTTTGAAATTATACAAATCGTCGCTTTGGTATGCGCAGCCGGGTAAGTAACTAATTTTTACTCCCTACAAAAAAAAATATATTTTAGCATGAATAAACATGGAAACATATTTGCAGCCACAAAGATAAATATTTAAATGAAAATATTGTAACTTTAAAGAATTTAGTGATCGAAATTTTGAACTCTTGCTACTAGTTGCTACAAAGTATAATAGTTTTGTATACCTAGTGGTTGTATGCATTACCTAAAACTACTCGAGATAGATACATATATATATATATATATATGACGAAAAACGTTGAAATCCTGGTGCAGAGATATTTTGATAAAACTTGCTTGTCGAAAAATACGTTTTCGCCATTTTTCGATGACCCGGTGCAGGATTTCGTCTGAAATTTCGGCTATAGAGCGCTGAATATTGCCTTCGAGTACCTCAAGCGTTGCTAGTTGTTTGGCGTAAACCTTTGATTTAACATACCCCTAGAGAAAATTATCTGTAAGCCTTAAATCACATGATCTTGGCGGCCATTTGACTGGGCCATTTCTCACCCAACATGAAGCGGCGCGTCTCGTTGTAAATAGAGATCGTCCGCGTCAAATTCATCAAATTCCAAGGGAAAAAAGTCAGTCAGCATCATGTTATAATAAGAAATAAGGCCAGATGATGCCGCCATACCACAATTCGCACCAAACGGTCAATTTTTGGGAATGCAATTGCGTTTCCTGAAGCCCATGAGGATTTGACTGACCTTAATAAGGACAATTTTGTTTTGTTGCCGAAGCCATTAAGCCCGAAATGGGCCTTCATCTAAGTAGACCGTGTTTTGCGCGACGATCTCTTACAGTAGCCACCGGAATTACGTTCTCTTCTAAGCTTTAACAATATCCAATCGTTGTACCAAAGTGAAAGGTGGCATGATGAAATGGGAAACTTTACTGAACACACTTACGACATTTGACACGAATCCGTAAATAAACATGGCCGCCACGAGCTGTAAAAATCATGGGAATAATGTCATCAAAAAGGGAATTATGTGAGATTTAAAATGACTTTATGGTTTCGAAACAAAATTAGTTAAAATTGATATTAATGCAATTCACGTTGTCATATATTTATTAAAGGTTTTCCATAGAAATTTCTGAAATGTTAGAAAAAAACGAAAATCAATTTAAGCTTAATACGTGTTTCAGGAAAGTTCTATAAATCTGAAAAAAACACCAAAAATCAATTACGCTAATGAGTTTCGCTGATAATTTCATCTCAAAGTTTATGTACATGTACAAGTATTCTTCCAAAAAATATAAAAAATATCAATACAAAAAAAAATAATATAATTATTGCTTAATGATGCTGAGACGGCTAAAGAAAAAGCGTTTTTTTTTCAAGTTTATAATAAAATAATTTTTAAAGTGTTCACTAGCACAAATAGAAACTATTTGGCATTTCTTTCGTTGGAAAAGCTTAATCGTTCTCGGAAATATTCTCGTATATATGTATATATGTGTGTATGTGAACATAAGTACATGATTTGCATGTTATTTGCGTCAAACAATGCCAGCGGGCAGAAACATTGTACAAAGCAAAACATCATTATTATGATTTGTACGCTGGGAATTCCCTTCGCAATTGCGAGGCGCGCACGTAGCACTTAGCCGGTACTTACAAGGTACATGTGTGTGTTAAAAGGTTATTTATTTCTTGGTGCCATGCAGAGAAAATTAAACACTGCATAGTGAAAATAATTTATTATTATTTATTTATTAAATTTAAATTGTCATTACTTTTTTATTAATTAATTATATATATTTTTAATTCAAGTCAAGAAAAAAGTAATGGGCTAAAATCACAAAATATTTGTATAAATACAAATTGTATATTGGGAAGTCGAAAAAGTCTTTTCGTACGTTGTCAATAGATGTATGTACATAGATACAGTCGTATATCACATTGTGTCATACCATAAAGTGTTGGAAAGGTGAGATTTTAAGCTTCAATTTACAAAAAAAAATTGGGGAGTTGAAAAAAGTTACAGCGGTGCAAAAATGAGTGAAAATAATGAAGAGATTCCAAATAAATGTAGGAAAAAATAGTTGAAGTTTGATAAGAAATACGAAAAGACTTTTTCGACTACCCAAAAAATTCGCACTGAATTGTTTTGTTTGCCTTTTTTCGCTCTTCTGCAAATAAATCCCAAATTAAAACAAAATTGGTGTAAAACTATCATCTTTGCGGCGTTGTTGAAATTTCCTACAAGGTATTTATTTATTTTTACGTACATATGTGTATCTATTAGCATCAGCTGTTTTCTCGCTGTGCGCCAAGCCTTTCTCACAACAAATAAAAGCGTAAAAACCGGCTAAATTGAATTATAGCTCAGAGCTTGGTTGTTATTGTGTTTACTTACATATATACATACACATAAACATATATTACGTACATAATTTTTTTGTTTTTAATCGAACAATGGCTATGACTTGTCTGGAGGGTGTCAAAAATATTTTCAGCATCATACTATTTTATTATTTATATGCTCAAAAACTCAATGACTTCATCCTAAGACTTTCATACGATCAAGTTCAAGCGCAATCAAACAATGACACTATTTACAGTTGCTTAATAAAAACTGATTAATAACCTAGTGTATAATGATATTATGTTAATTTTTATTTGGATTCCATTTTTTTATACCCAGAATAGGGTATTTTAAATTTGTCACGATGTAGTAACACCTTAAAGGAAACTTTATTAGGTATATGTAGATTTAAATGATCAGCTGATGAACTGAGTCGATTTAGCCATGTCCACCTGCCTGTCCGTTAGTCTGTATATGTACGTATATACGAACTAGTCCCTCAGTTTTCAGATATCGATATGTAGTTTTGCACCCAACTTTGTCTTACCAAGATGTTGCTCATGAAAATTTCCAATGGTTATTGTCTAAGGCATTGATACTACATACGAAAAAATACATGAAATCGGATCGCTATATGCTATATAACTGTCATACAAATAGACCGAACAAACTCAAGTCCTTGTATAAAATTCTTTTATTTGTTAAGATTATTATCCAAGAAAGTACTACAACCTCCGAAGAAAACGTTCGGATCGGACAACTATAGCATATTTAGCTGCAATACAAGCTGGCCGATCAAAATCAAGATAAAGATCTTTTTATGTAATTTTATGCTATAAGAATTCTCCTGTGAAGGGTATTATAACATCAGTGCAGCCAAAGTAAATGTTGTTTTTTCTTGTTTTGGTATAATAATTGACCCCCTTTTAGGGTTCACACACACACCGAACCGCGATTATGAACTAAAATCAATATGCGATTCGAACACGTCGTAAATAAAACAAGAAGAAACAGTGCATACATACATATATTCATACGTATGAAATGAGATAGTATAGCTTAATTATTTATTTAGAAACTTTCATTCTTTTTTTGCATATTTTATTTAACGAGCCGGCATAATATACAACAAACAAAACGATTCGTGACTAATGCTGGAAAAAACTCATGGGCAGAGGTTATCAGATGCTAGCTCTGACCTATTGACTTAATTAATACTGAGCAAATTAATAGGAATTTTAAATAATTTTTTACTTCTATGAAATCTAAACAGCTGCAGGGCAGTACACATACACTCGCATAAGTTCTAGGTGTGAGTTGGTTCGTATGTATATGTACCGTCGAGTCTTTTAGGCGTCGAAACTTGTTTGAATTGATTGTTCATTTCGGCCTGGCATGTGTGTATACTTATTGGTGGATCATTAATTTAAAGCAACGATGAAATATTTGCATACTTTCATCTCCAATCAAATCAAAAATTTCAAAATATAGCGAATTTCTTCGTTATTTTCACTCATTTTTGAACAGCTGTAACTTCCCCGAATTAAATTTTTTTTGGATAAATAAAGCTTAAAATCTAACCTTTCCAACACTATATGATATGACACAGTGTGATTGGTAGCACGAATACGAAAATACTTTTTCGACTACCCAATATGTATTTATACCTACTTCAAATGAATATTAAACAAAATTTTCTATGTAATTAATTTGTTGATAAATACAAAAAAGTGCATAAATTAATTCAGCAAAAACGAGATGCACGATTGTATTTGAAACAGTTCAATGACCTTTTTATTAAAATTAATTAACAGTCAATATAAGTTAGACAAGCTTCTAAGCACACAAAACACATTAAAAGCCATTATACTAACAATAATATGAAAAAAAAAATAAATAAATGAATAAACCAAATATATTTTTTTCCATTAATCTTTACACAGACATTACTCTGTAATCGGACCTGGCACGATCCGCTCCAAATTTAAATACAATGTTGCCGTTTCAGTGCACAAAGCCGAAGGACCAACCAAAATAGATGTTAGCATTATGGGTCCCTCGTATAATGAGACAAAAACAGTAGAGCTGCAGCCGATGTCCACTGAAAATGTTGAATTTGATGTGCCACAACTGCAGGATGGCGCTTATAGTCTGGTTGCGAAAGGCGTGTCCGGGCTGATCTTCGAGAACTCAACAAAGCTAAATTATGCCGACTACAAGCCAGCCACGTTCATACAAACGGATAAGGCCACCTATAAACCAGGTGACTTAGTACAGTTTCGTGTACTATTTTTGGATGCCAATACGCGTCCAGCAAAAATTGAGCAGCCCATCTCGATACTGATTAATGTACGTATTATGCGAAAATAAACTGAAACTAAACGCTTTTTATACTTTACAATTTTTATAACGTCAAATTTTATATTTTACATAGGATGGCGCACGGAATCGTATTAAACAATTGCAGGACGTAAAGTTGACTAAAGGGGTTTACACCGGTGAATTTCAACTCTCCGAACAACCTGTGCTCGGCGATTGGAATATCGAGGTCGTTATTGAGGGTCAATCACCGGTTTCAAAGTCTTTTGAGGTGGCCAAATATGTATTGCCTAAATTTGAAGTGTCTATTGAAACCGCCAAGGACGTAGCCATACCTGATGGCGTCATTAAGGTGACCGTACGCTCAAAGTACACCTACGGTAAATCTGTTGAAGGTACGGCAACGGTATCCATTAAACCCCTATATCATCATTATGGCATGAATATTCAACCCGAGGCAACCAAAATGGTTTATGTCGACGGCAAAGGACACGTTGAATTTGATTTAAGTAAAGACTTAAATATCGGTGGTGAACGTACATATGTGCCGCCATTGAAAGTATTGGCTACGATGAAGGAGAAACTCACTGGCAATACACAAAATGCCACGGCTACTATTAACTTGCATTCCGAGCGCTATCGCATCGAAGGTGTTAACGTGCCGACCAATTATCAACCTGGCAAACCGACCAAAATTACCGTTGTTGTGAAGAATGTGGATGGCTCGCCGGTGTCTGATACAAAGAATAAAGCCAAATTGATTGTGCATCCGCCACGTGATTATATGTTTAGAGATTATCTGTCTAAAGATGAAGCTACTACTCCAAAGGAAGCAGATAAAATTATGGAATTTGAATCAAATCTTGACGAGCACGGCATGGCTACATTTGAGTTTACTTTGGCCGAAACAGACCGTTATTATACCGTAAAATGTGAATTCTTAGATACTACAACATATCTTAGCTCAATATCTAAATTTATACCTACAATCGATACACCGGAATTGCTAAAATTGACGGTGAACACAAAGAAGTAAGTACAGAAACGATTTTGTAAATATAAGTGTGAGAGAGAATACCTTCTATATAACTAAAACACTTATAATTATATGCATTCACAACTGATAATTTATTTGCAGACCTCGCCTGGGTAAGCCCGTTGTGGTGGAGGTAATATCGAGTGAAAAAATCCCATACTTTGTTTACACCATCGTTGCACGCGGCAATATCTTGAAGAGCGAATATGTCGATGTGCCGGAGGGACGACAATCGCAGACCATCAAATTTATACCCACCTTCGAAATGATACCGAAAGCCAGCTTATACGTACATTATGTCTACGACAATAATTTGCGTTTCGAAGAAAAGGCGATACAGTTTGAAAAACAGTTCGAAAATACCGTAAGTCGTAAAATTAAAAAAAAGTTAAATCAAATTTACGCCTTCCACTTTCCACTTTCTACTAATATTTTCTTTTGTATAGATCGATATTAGCGCTCAACCCCAAGCGAAACCTGGCGAGCAGGTACAGCTTCATATTACAACAGATCCTGATTCTTTTGTCGGTTTGCTAGGTGTTGATCAGAGCGTGCTATTACTCAAATCGGGCAATGATATAACCCAGGAACAGATATTCAACACTTTAGGCGACTATGATGCTAGCACACCATGGATGCGAGGCTATGGACGCTATCCGGGACAGGAATCCGGTGTGGTAACAATGACAAATGCCAATTATCCCTACAATGATGGTAAGTGCAAAGTTAAATTAGAATTCCATGAAGCATTTTTTTTTAATATTATGTTGTAAGAAATCCTTTAATATTACCTTAATAATGTTGAGCGCCTAAACATATGTGTCTATGTTAATCCAAGAGTTATACCCATCACCACTGGCACTTGCTGATAGCGTGCTAAACGATGAGTATTTTGAAGTTGCTCTCAACGATGAGCCTATGCATCGAGATATTACGGATCGGACAATTGATCCTTCAGCTTATGGCGTATTGCCAATACGGAAAATGTTTTTAGAAAGCTGGATTTGGACACTGCTTAATAGGTTCGTTTCCAGTGTATTTGCTACAAGGAAAAACGTGCACACTAAAGCAACTCTTATGCCTAATAGTGGTGACTAAAAATAATATTTGTAGAGATTTCGATCGTTGCCAATGGTTCTACGGTTGTAAATATTTAGCATGTGTGGTTCAGTTTAGATTATTTAAAAATAAAATAACGCTGCCTAGGAATGAAGTAGTTATGCTTTAAAACGTCCAAAAACAACTGGAAACTAATTGAGACTATTTATAAACGCGGTGAAGGACACTAGATATTTAGAGTGGTACAAAACGACACGCCTATAACTTTCACTTACACAAACTCTACCTATCTCCGCTAAAATTATACTTAGATTGTTTTTTTTTTGTTGTTAGCTATATGGTATTTACTTTTTTTCTAGAACCTTTATATATGCTTGAAGCAGATTTCGAATTAGCCTTAGACACTCTATTTGACTCAGAAGATGAAACAGACTCCATAGATCGTTTCGATGCTAATAGCGTGTCGACGCAAACATCCGCGACCACTCCCATAGTACGTAAACATTTCAATGAAGTGTGGATTTGGCATGAAAGTGACTCTACGAGTGGCATTGAAGGGTTGGTTAAAGAAAGATTACATCGTGTGTACATTTAAAGGAATCGTATGCATGCGGAGCACTTAAAAAACGTAACCTTTGCAAAACTAAATAACAATAACAAAAACATAACAATAACAGTAAAAATAGCAACAGCCGATAACAAAACGAAAAAGAACACTAAGTACTAGCAATTATAATGCGACTAAGCACTTTTTAGTAGATCTTATAACAGCGGTCGGTTTTCTCGGGACCACATATTCTACCTTCATTAGAAATTTGACCTACAGATAACTGTTTTCGAACTTTTTTCAATTATTATAAGTGTATGCCCAATTTTGTTTTTATCAGAAACTCGTCTAGAAAGATATATATTTATATTAACAAAATTGCAACCCTGCGAGTTTTTTTTTGAAACAACGAAATAATTAAACGTTTATAATGTTGAACTCATATTTAATCTCTATGCTCGAAACATTCTTTCAGCTACTTATGGATAGCTTGCGAAAAAAATTATATGAATGCATAAGCCCGATTCACAGTTATCATCTACTTCAACTACTTTACGTTTGACCAATTACAGCTCCGTGTGTACACAAATCCTGTAAATTACTCAAACTTCTCGTTGTACAATATTATTTTAAGTATATGTACATGCGGTGGCCTGCTTACTGAATTTTCCTGTTAACAATTGAATGTTGCTTATTGTGGAACAGTTTTGTTGGATATGCGAATCAGCATGTGAAATTACAGTAGTATCTTTTTGCATATCTATTTATAGGTGTACCCCGTTATTATTTCTTGAGAGCACGTACGGATGATATGCGAACGGGTTTGGTATACTATATGCATCATCCATCACCTAATGTACAAAATTCGTTTGCGCCGAGATTCTCACCAAGTTTACCACGTCCTACGAAAATTCGTAAGGACTTTACTGAAGCTTGGATTTACGATAGTTTTTCAACTGGTGATGGTGAAATGTTAGTTAGAAATTAGAGTGTAAATACTTTTATGCACAAAAACATACAAAAGCCCATAGTCCCCTGTTCATGATATCTTAAAAATATGTATATATAGTATTTAGGCAATTGGCAAAAGCACATCCACTTCAGACTTACTCGATTTGCCGGTATTTTGACTGTCGGAGTTCCAAATTTCGATATTTTGATTGTCGGCATTACGTTATATGTAAAACACAACTATTTTGACTACCTAGTTCTTCTTCCAAATCACACAGGTTAAATCAACTCATTTCATTTTGTACATACATACGCAAACATATTACACGCATTTCAATTGACCCGTTAGTGACATTGTTTAGAGAAAATATACAACCGCCACAACAATTACATCTTGCACATTTAACCACAACATTTTTTTAACACTTCTTACTTATTGTTTTTCACTCTATCAATAATTATGCACCGTATTTTTAGAACACACTGTATCTTTACAACATTATATGCCACTTTCTCCTACGCTGAATCCATTTTTTTGTTGCAAGCTAATGTCGAAGACTTTTCTAGTTTTTCTGCATGAGAACATATGATTTATTGCTATTTTATATCAAAAACAACAATGTGTCTTAATATCTTTTGCACTCGATCTGCGATCTTCGCTACATATCAATGTTTAAGAATTTTCACCGTTGAAATATGACGCAACACGAGCCTAAATAATCTAAAAATAATGCTTTGAACATAATGAAAAAAATGTATTACAAGTAACTGTAAGAAATATTTATAAAAAAGAATTAAAAAAATATTTTGTTCATAGTCTATGCTTACATTCACGCGTTTCAACAACCAGTTTATGCTTTTGGTGCAATTGGAAGACCTCTCCCGGAAGCCACTTTCTTCGCCGGCGAGTTTATGCCTGTAGCCCTCCCTGCAGCCCTCCCTGCACCACCGCAACCATTAGCTGGAGCAACTGCTATAACGCCAATCTTGAGAAAAAATTTTATCGAAAACTGGATATTCATGAATCAAGAAATGTAAATTTATTTTTTGATTGTTATGTGCTTTAGAGCTTTTCGCTCTTCGCCGCTTCGTTAATGCTCGTATATGCATGTAATATGTTAGTGGTAAAGTGTTGGCGGACCCTGTTTTTAAATTTAAGTATACTCATATGTAGCTAAAACACGTATGGCTTTTTGGGTATAAATGCTAAATCAGTTAAGTGGCATTGAGGTTGATCCATGTAAAACAAGCTCCATTATCAAAAAAAAATATTTTTTGAGACAGTTAAAATTTATTTTTAAAAACTAATAGTAGATTATAGTTTTCATGGACATATATTAAAAAATACGGCAATGACGGAAATTACTGTGGAGCGTCTCAGAAAAAATTTAATAGCACGGTGCTGGATTATCTGAAATCAAAAAAATTCATTTGTATATAATTGTTATGCCCATGTAACGCTATTTGGGAACACTTTGCGCACAAATCGATACATTTTTTATTATATTATTAAAAAAATTGAAGAAAAAAGAAATTACCTAGAAAGTTATGTATAGAAATAGTGTTCAAAATTTCACCATTCAAAACGATAGGTGCAGTAGCTTTGAAGTTATGAGTGGCATGATCTTAAAATAGGTGAGTTGTGCGGGAAATACTTCAAAGCTATAAGATCTGATGTATAACGTTCCTAAAGCGAGTATATGTTAAGTATAATCATAACTTCGCAGTCTATCTCTCTCGGTGTGTTGGGTAATAACTACCTCATATATTGAATTTATATACCTATGTTCATTCGTATATCAAACATGTTCTAAGCCATTTAATTTGTGACCGACTCATTCAGAGCTTCTCAGCAAAGCATATTCATATATACTGTGACAAAAAAGTGCCCAGAAATTGTAAATAGAACGCCAAATATTTAATTGTTCATCATTTATTTTGCCCCTTTTTGGGATGGCCTTCAGCTCCTCAGCGAATTTCGTTTTACCTCTTCGATTGACTGAAAATAGTTGCAGATGGTGCATTATCACCGTGTAAAGTCCACAAATTGTTCTTCCACAATTTCGGCCGTTTTCGACGGATGTTCTCACGCAAACGCCTCAATACGGACAAATAGAACTCCTTATTGACCTCTGTCTCTCCCGAACAAACTCATAAGCCTATGCCTCAGAGGCAGTAATAATGATTTCCATGAATGTGGGATCGGAATTCACACGATCAAGTACAAGTATGTCTAAAGAGGCCTGTTAACGTTTTAAAAAAAATCAGTTTTATCGGGACGAATCGAGCAAGAACGCGTTTCATACCCAAAGTGTCCACCAAAATCATTCGACTCGTAGGCTTGTGTTTTAGATAAAACTGAATCACCGTAAGCCTTTTCCAACATTCGCAACGATTCCGCATTCGAAATTTGGTTATAAATACCAAATTTTTGTCAAATTCTTTATTCGATATTTTTATCCATTGTTGAAATCGCAACGCTCTACTGAGATGTACCGACTTAAGCAGCTGCTGTAAACAACCTGGTTGAGAGATCGCGGTCATATTAGGCATATTAATTAAAGACAGTCCTACCAACTTATAAAAATACATTTTTTCGAAATATCATATACTCGTGGAATGTAAGTACAATTTCCTGGCGTTTTTTTGTCACAATTAAATAAACATAAACAAATTCTTGTAAGAAATCCTTTGTATTCGTGAAAGGTATTATGGTTTCGGTACAACCGAAGTTAATGTTTTTCATGTTTTATCTAAAAGTAAAAACTTTTTCCCTACCATTTACTAATTGTTCATCAAGCAGCAAGTCTCTGCCATTGCGAAGTCCTCTCAGTATTTCTTATTAGCTTCAGAATATAAATACCTTGACTCAACGGACGAGGATCTGTTATGTGAAGCACTGCCACTACAAGCAATGGAACTGGCAAAATGCGATAAAGCTAGTGAGAACTCAATGCTCTTACGCTCTAATTTTGCCGAAATTTGGATCTTTAGTCAAAGAATTAGGTACATAAAATATTTTCTAGCCACACTTGTGTGTTTTACCTCTTTTTGTGCATTTGTAATGTATGTATTAGTTTACGTTATATAGTATATAGTATTTATATGTAGAATTAGTTAGAACTTGATAAGTAGTTTCCCATGTTTAATATTGTGTCATGAAAAGTTAATTAGAATGATTAAAGCGTTCAGCGAGAGCAACTATGAAAATAAGCCTTTTTTATAACTTGGTAATCCTGTAGTTTCTCAAATAATGTTAAGCGGAAAGCAAATTTTACAAATCTATTCATAATTAAAAGAATGACATAATGAGATTGACAAACTGTTCACACTTGCAGACTATCATTATCCCATTCTCCAAAACCGGTTTAATTTGGAACCACGCGTCATGTTTAGAATTGGGTCGAATTATCCCTCACCCAGACATATGCTGGCCGCTTCATCAATAGGGCGACCATTTACAGCAGTACCTGTAGCACCAAAATTACGTAAAAATTTTTTGGAAGACTGGATATACGAAAATATTGAGTAATATATATATTTAATATATTAATTAAATAACACATCAATTTAACGCATTGGGAAATTTAAATGTAAACGACATATATATAACTGTTATATTAACTAACATGAGTACATCGATAACATAGCACTTGTGATTGTTTATGGAATTACAAGGTTTGTCCGGAAAGTAATAGGACTGATTTTTTTCCGCCACGAATGTGCTTCGGAGCGTGCGCGCACCGACTGGATTCGGTTGAAAGCGTTCATAGCTAACGCACGAGCGGCTGGTGAGTTGTCTCCGAGCACCTGGAGAGTCAGGACAAACATTTTTGGTCGGTGGCACCAGGCCTTTTTGGAGGGCCGGGAAGAGGTCGCTGATAAAGACCTGAAGTATGATCAAATCCAAAGTAAACACGATGCTCATTGTCTTTTTTGACATCAAAGGCATCATCAACCATGAATTTTTTCCTCCTGGACAAACCGTTAACGCCAAGTTTTACATGGAAGTCCTCAAGAGATTCGAACGAAGTGTCAATCGGGACCGACAAGACAATGCTTGGAAATCGCGCTGTTAGCGCTGCATCGACGCAGAAAGAGCATATTTTTAAAGTTTTTAAAGAATTGTTCTCAGTCCTATTACTTTCCCGATAAATCCTGTATATATGAAAGTGAAAATCTTAGCTCTGGCGAGTTTCCTCGTTATTTTGGTCTCAGCGTGTGTAGGGCGATTAGTAGAGTAGGCTTCTTATCTACACAACAGATGGCACAGGAGATCGAAGTTTTGGACAATGTGGTATATATTTTATTGTCTTAATCACTTTACCTTCATTGTAACACTTTAATGGATCTAACAAAGGATTATAGCTTACATTTAATGCCACCCATTATATTTGTTTCCCTTTAACTTTCAATACAAAAGAGGCAGAACTTATTTACTGGACTATAAGCCCGATACCCGAAGAAGAGCTTATTTTTCACGATCTCGATCTCATTGTCGCAGCAGCTGCCTTGAGAGAAGATACCATAGACGATATAGAATACTTCGCGAAAAATTTACAAGCTCGACCGACTAAACCACCGATACGCACATACGTAGAGCGCTCTTGGACGTGCTCAAATGTTGAATCACTATTCTATATCAAGTAACTTGATAAAAGAAAATACACAACGCTTCTAGCCTGAATAAGCAGCTACATATTTACATACATGCTCTTACCATAATGATTCTTTGAGCTTTCTTCTTTAAACTTTTCTCAGTTTTGTGTTCGCTTCAAGATTTTTTTATTTTTAATTTCTAAGAACACCACCATATGCAGTTTACGAACTCTTTTCAACACATTTTTGCTTTCATGCGAACTGCTCTATTGTGTTCACTACAAAATTATAAAACGCTTTGCATATTTTATAAAAAAATTTAAGCCGTATTCACCTCTTCAACCCAGCTCTCAACATCATATATATCATAAGGAGTGGCAATGAGAAACGCTCCGGCTTAGACAGCAATAGATCATACCTGGTTCTTAGATACAATGCAGTTCACCGCTACGATACTACTCGTATTAATCCCGGGAATGCGCTAGTTATACCGTCAATACGTAGCAATTTTGCAGAAAATTGGATATTCAATATTGCTGTGTAATACAATGATATATTCATATTGGTTACTTAACATTCAACAATGCGTTGTGTTTATAACTAATGTGGGTTTTAGTATTCTTATGGTGTATATTTACTCACTCAAAACTATGAATAACGTTATGAGTTTGAATTCAAAATTTTATTCGCAAAACTTTATATCATTATAAATTTTTTTAGCTGTTAATGGCATATTTCTGAACTTTACTTCAATCTTCCCTATTTTTTTCACAAAATTTCCAAAGTTTCCACATCATAACTAAGTTTTGAAAACGTTCATGAATCATCAATTATACATATAAAAAAAAATCGATTCGTATGAATTATTTAAAGTAAATTTATCGCAATAATCGATAGACACAATATTTCAGTGTCCTTTTTGAAACTGGTTCTCTGAGAAAAATTAAATTATGTTTTGGCTATAAAAATACTGCATTAATGAAGATAATAATTGCATGATTAATTAAGCTTAAGACTTAAAAATTAACAAATTTTCTCCATGATGCATTTGTGTTCTACACTTCTGCATGTCATCCGCATAGACCAAAAGAAAAGACATCCAACAGCGACCGGTTCCAGCGGTGGTAACGTGCCGATCAGTGGTGCCTCCAATCGTCGCAAACAATCGACAACAGAAACCTGGTTGACAACCAGCTCCACAACTGCTGGACCTACAGCATCTGATATTGGCAGCGATAAGCAATTTCAATACGAATTACGTGCGCGTGAAAACTTTTTTGAAAATTGGATTTTTTACAAAATTTGCTCAGTGAAATCGTACGATTTTTTTGTTGATAAATATTTCTGTTAAGTGTTGTGACGCAACAAGCCGCTATTGTGGATAATAATTTTCATTCTTAAATACTGAATTTATCGATGAATGAATGCAGCTGTACGTAATTTATGCCTGCCAATTTAATTATCAACTTCTATTTATTAATTCAATTGATTTTGTGTTATTTTGTAGATATATACCTTTCATATTAATACTTACATACTATTTATTTAATGAGTATGCTACAGTTTTTAGAATACCCTTTATAGAACAAAATTATGCACTAAGACTTTGCAGAGCTGTCATCCAGTCCAAATGGAGTGTTCTGACAGTTATTAAAATTTTTACGAACTCTTATACATATTTAGTATCAAAATACTATTTTCCTCAGGTGCCCAATTGAAAGCACGCCCATCGCTGAATTTTACTTATTCCTCTACTATTCCTCTACATACATAAATCCTTATTTCTACTTCGCACTCATCTCTAATAGTAATCATGCTATAAATTTTTTAGTTATTTACTATTCTCTCCAACTACCATCGCCTGTGCCTAGGGAATCTATTGCTGAATATTTACCCACAAATCCACCGCTCCTTTACACAACAACGACCACAGGTTCAATGGTTGCAAACAGCAGTCCGGCAGTTCGTAAAGAGTTTAGAGAATCATGGATTTTCGTTAATAATGAAATGTATGTTTCCGAAATGAAGAGTTACTCCATGTCTACCATAATACATAACACATGGCTTGCCTTTTATATTTCGGGATTAGATGAAAATAAAAAAAATAAAAAATATATTCATCAGCGAAAATCGTCCTATTGTTTTTCAAAATATTCTTCTTTGGGATCTATACTATTCTACACATTACATTCTGATTGAGGCATCTCCAAAACATGCATTCTGAACGCATTAAGCGCCTTTTCAGCTGTCGAGAAACATCAGTTTGTGCACAGCATCAATAGTTTTCAGAAGAGCAACTGATTTTGGACCACATTCGCATTCTCAAATTCGTCTTGGAGTGATCTACGAACTCTCTAGAATTCACAATAGCAAACACTGATCCGTGATAGAACTGCATACATACAAATTGCTTTAAATTCATCACTGTATTGTTGCTGAGTTAATTCACTTCGAAAGTTGTTAACAATAAGTTCATTTTTTGGCCGAGATGAATATTTTAAGTTACTGTAAATAACACACACTAATCCACATCGAAAGTTGTGAAAAAATAATTCCATTTTTTTATCGAGATAAATATTTTAAGTTACTGTAAACGACACAGTTGTCTGAGTATACATATATAACGTCAAAAATATCACACTCACACTTTACTCTGATGTTGTGAGTTGCCAGGTTGCAATTCTAGTGCAATCAAATCCCAAAATGTAAAAGGCAACCCGTATTAACACAAAATATTAGGTGATGCACTGGCAATGGAGACGCACACTCAATACCAAAAGCAATTCAGCAACTGTGGTTGCACTTTCTCAATATAATATATTGCATTACAAAGTAAAAGAAAAAGTGGATATTTACAGACATTATTTTGAGTTAATTAGAAAACATGCTCATGTTTGAAATTCTAATTAATCCCTGAATTAAGCGAAAACTTTCTTCCGATACAAAAATATTATGACTTTTTAAGCACTTTTAAGGGTTTAGTATATTCAAACTATTACATAATATAGGTAATATCTAAAGTATAACGGTTTATTTATAAGGATATATGGTTTCTATTTGAAACATGTCGGAGAACAAGCTTTCATATTCAATAATTTCAGACACACATTATCACCCAAAATGCAAATTAACGTACGATCACTATTCATAAGTCTACAGGCAAAGAAAATATTGTTTATATCTAACAATGGAAGCTGAAAATTTAATTATTTAATATAAGTAATATGATGTAGTGTATCGTAAGCAATAAAAAACTTATTTTCGATTTTTTTTATGATGCGTTATTTTGCATTTTAGGTGACGATATCTAGTTTCGATTATAACTACTTACATCTTAATATAACTTACTCTTTGGCGATCATTTTGTATAATATATCATATATCACATGTACACACTTTTAACTGTAAATATTGCATTGAAAACTGTACTTGCATCCTCACTTAGACTTTGTGCACCATTATTGTTAGCGAGCTCATACTGCATGCTATGATATTTCAATGGATTTGCTTGCTCATATCCAACAATTATTGCTTTTTGTATTCACATACATATATTTAAAAATTTATAATTTACTACACACACAAAATATAACCTAGTTCTGGATATAACTAACACACTTGCATGCACGCATATATGAAAAAAATTTTCTCTCAATTTCCGTCCAACTTTAAATCACGCTTGTCGCTTTCGCTTGTTGCCTGTTATGTGTTATTGTCTCACATATCAAACCGTACCACTAAAAATAACATATACCTATTTATATTCCTCTTCTTCAACGCTTCGTCTGCAGTACGGATGGCGGAAATTTTACCTTGAGCAAGAAGATACCCGACACCATCACTTCATGGGTTGTCACTGGCTTCTCGATGAATCCCAATACTGGCATTGCGCTTACGGCCAATCCCACAAAAATACAAGTGTTCCAGCCCTTCTTTGTCTCTACTAATCTGCCGTATTCGGTAAAGCGCGGTAAGTTAAGACGCACTCCATTTAAAGTACTTCTAAAATCTTCTGTAATAATCGCGTCACCTTTTTTTGGTCAACGTAGGCGAAGTTATTGCCATACCCGTTATAATCTTCAATTATATGGACAAAGCTTTGGATGCGGAAGTAGTAATGGAGAATACGGATAATGAGTATGACTTTACCGAAGCCACCAATGAGATTGAAGACAAGCCCTTAGATGTGGTGCAACGCGTTAAACGTGTCTCGGTTGCGTCAAATACTGGTCGCAGCATTTCCTTTATGATACGTCCCAAAAAGATTGGACAGATCACATTGAAAATCACTGCAACTACACCACTGGCCGGTGATGCAATACATCAAATGCTCAAAGTGGAACCGGAGGGTGTGACACAATACGAAAATCGTGCCGTCTTCATAAATCTTAAAGATAAAAATGTGCACAATGAGAAATTAAATGTAGATATACCAGCCGAAGCTATACCCGACTCGGAATACATAGAATTTTCTGTGGTGGGCGATTTGCTTGGGCCAACGTTGAAGAACCTCGATAAACTGGTGCGCATGCCTTATGGCTGTGGCGAACAAAATATGGTGAATTTCGTGCCGAATATATTAGTTTTGCATTATTTGGACGCGATCTCCAAGAGTATGCCTGCAGTTACGGAGAAGGCAAAGAAGTTCCTCGAAATTGGTTATCAACGTGAATTAACTTACAAACACGATGATGGTTCGTACAGCGCTTTTGGCAAATCTGATAAGGCAGGCAGTACTTGGCTGACAGCATATGTGATGCGTTCGTTCCACCAAGCAGCAAAATACACCGATATTGATCCTAAAGTTATTGTAGAAGGTTTGGACTTTTTAGCGTCGAAACAAACACCGAATGGTAGTTTCCCCGAATATGGAAAACTCTTCGATTCGGCACATCAAAATGAGTTAGGCCTGACAGCATTTGTTTTGTTGGCATTCCTAGAAAATGTGGTAAGTAGATTATAGTAAAGAAGAGCTATGCAGCTTATTGTGTTTTAGTATACAGCTCTGAGGTAGTGGCCTTTTCACGAAAACTTAGCACTCAAATAGCTTTTTTAAGCGTAGGTAGGTTTCAATTTTCAAGCTAACAATAAGTAAAGATAACAAAAGCCAAGCGGTTTTAAAATCACAACAGTTTCTTAGGGTTTCGGGTAGTGAAGGAACGCCATCATCTCTTAGCGGATCTCACAACCCATTTCACCATAAACATGCATCGGGTTCCAGGACATATTGATATTCTTGGTAACTGTGAAGCTGATGAAATAGCTGGAGCAGTACCGTCCTACAACTAGACCACGGAGACGAAAAACTTGTATGTCTACTTGTAGATATTTAATCGATATGTTGTAAATATAGCGGAGGCCCATCAGAAACAATCTCTATCTTGTTCAACAAGCAGGAATGTGAATATAGGCCGCACATGCCGACTATTAGAATTTAAAAGGAATGACATAAAAACTCTAGTAGGAGTACTAATAGGTTACCGTCTAATCGGCAGGCGTGCCAGCCATACAATATCTATTGTAGAAGCTGTCAGAAGGTGGAGGAAATGCGAATTTAGCTTTGTATAGGGAAAGAATCGCAACATTCGGTCGAGGGTTTCTTTTTCGAAGGTTGCTAAGATAACACTTTTCGTAGTGATGAACTTCTTTAGAAACACGGAATGGTTGAGAAAAGGAACAATAGATTGAGGGGACTACGAATGAGGAGACTATACAATATATTCTAAGCGAAAGCAAAGCTCTGTATAAGAAAATAATCACAACCTTTGTTTGGCGGTTTCTTGATTATCTTTCGGAGGCTGCTTGTGATGAGCTTCAGCAAAAGCACTGGATGGTTCAGAGAGAAGACAATAGAGTAAGGAGATGTTTTTTCTAGAGATTTCAGAACGAGTTGTCCCAAAAGCCATCGTCAGACAGAGTGGCTGTCTACCTACCTAAGATAAAAGAATCTTCGACCAAAAATTTCTATGTCGCTGTGTAGTACTTTAGTAATCATTACAAACGATGTTCAATACTTTCATAAGAATTTTTCATTTTACACTTAAACAGGAACATGTAGAAAAGTACAAAACGCAGGTCGATAATGGCATGAAGTATCTAATGGAGAACGTGGATAAAACAGACGATCAATACTCGCTCGCAATTGCTTCATTGGCACTGCAAATTGCCAAAAATCCCGCAGCCGATAAGGTGCTAACTAAATTACAAGGTCTCGCTAAGCAGGAAAGCGATCGCAAGTGGTGGTCCAAGGTTGATACTCCCACTGAGGGTAGCAGCGCCATCTGGCGTTGGCAGCCAAATAGTAATGACGTAGAGATCACATCGTACATACTTCTTGCAATACTAGATAAAGAGGGCGCCGAAAATGCTTTGCCCATTGTCAAATGGTTGATCTCACAACGCAACAGTAACGGTGGTTTTGCTTCCACACAAGACACTGTGGTCGGGTTGCAAGCGCTCATAAGCTTTGCAGAGAAAACTGGCGCCGGCAGTGGTGTGATGGACATTGAGTTTACTTCAAGCGGTGGTGAGGAAAATAAAGGTGCCATTGCGGTTAGCGCAGAAAATTCCTTGGTACTGCAAACACATGTGGTAAGTTAATTAAAGCGCGATTTATGTCGTTTGAATTAAACTAACCTAAAGAATATTATGCTTTCTTCCGTGCACAGCTACCGAAGACAACACGCTCGGTTGATTTCACCGCCAAGGGTAATGGCTCATCTATGGTGCAACTATCATACCGTTATAACTTGGCTGAAAAGGATAAAGCACCAAGCTTCCAAGTGACAACAAATGTCAAGGAGGACCAAAACTTACTAATTATGGACGTATGCGCCGAATATGTACCTGCGGATGCAGCCGATCAAGAGAAAGAATCCAATATGGCTGTAATGGAGATAGCACTACCCTCCGGCTACACTGCGGAAACTGACGCTTTCAATGCTATTGAAGCGGTGGACCGCGTTAAACGTACTGAAACGAAAAATGCCGATTCGATGGTGATTGTCTATTTCGATGCCTTGAAACCGGCCGATAGTAAGTGTGTGCCCGTTAGAGCAGTCAAAACACATGCGGTGGCCAAACAAAAGCCCGCAGCGGTCAGCATCTATGACTACTACCAAACAAATCGTCGTGCCACCGAATATTATCAGGTGAACTCATCGCTTTGTGATATTTGTGAGGGCGAAGATTGTGGTTCATCGTGTCAAAAATCAAAGGAAAGCAATAATTAATGTACATTATCTTGCTTCAAGCAATTCACTCTAAAAACGGCGAAATTGTAATGTAAATGAATATCAGTGATAAATTTTTATATCGGAATCATGTCTGTATATTTGTGAAAAAAGGTTATTTACATGTGCATATGTAGGTATATGTGTATGAAAAAAATTATCAAAATTAAGTAGTTAACTAAATTTGTTAGAATATCAAATGTATACTATATATAGTTCAAACAAGCATACATTTACCCAAAATAAAATGGAAAAATATGATAATCTAATGGCTGCATTTTCTTTAATGTTGGGTAGCCGAATAGTCTTTTCATATTTCTAAACAAACTTCAACTAATTTTTTTTTTTTTTAGTTTTATAATGAACTTTAATGAACCAAATATGTGTTATTTTGGTCGACCACTTTTTGCCATTTTTTCGCTACAGACTTTATTCCATTAGTGTAAAACGTTTCTGGTTTCTCGGCGAAAAACTGGCACAAATAATTTTTACAGGCTTCTCTTGAAGCCAACTTTATTCCATTAAGGGAGTTTAGCATTGACCGAAATAAATAGTAGTCCAACGATGTAAGGTCAGGGCTATATGGTGGATGCATCAAAACTTCCCAGCCAAGTTCTTCCAGTTTTTGCCGAGTCATCAAATGTTTGTGTGGCTTAGCGTTGTCTTGATGGAAGACGATGCCCTTTCTGTTGATCAGTTCTGGCCGTTTTTTTCTATTTCTTGCTTCAATCTCATCAGTTGTTGACAGTAAAATATAGAATCAATCGTTCGACCAGACTGATTCCTTTCCAATCCCACCAAACACTCAACATAACCTTTGGAGTCGTCAAGCCTGGCTTTGCGACCATCTGTTGAGCTTCTGCATGCTTGGACCATGATCTTTTTCGCACATTATTGTCGTATTTGATTCACTATTCGTCTCCTGTTACAATTCGCTTTAGAAATGGTTCGATTTCATTTCGTTTCAGCAAAGAATAGCAGATGTTAATTCGGTCCATAAAATTTTTCACAGAAAATTTCTGCGGTACCCAAACATCGAGCTTCTTTTTGAAACCAGCCTTTTTTAAATAGTTCTAAACCGTTTGATGATGAATGTTAAGTTCCTTAGCGATGTCATGGCTGCCTTTGTGACGGTTCTGGTCAATCTTATCCATAACCCCATCGACTTTTTCAACGATAGGTCGATCAGAGCGGACACACCGAAATGTCCAGAACGCAAGCAAGCGAACCATTGTTTTGCTACACGAACTGATACAGCATCGTCTCCGTAAACTTCACAAATTTCATTGGTGGCTTTCATCATATTCTTCCTTTTTTAATAGAAAAATTTCAAAATATAGCAAATTTCCTCAGTATTTTCACTTATTTTGAACAGCTGTAACTTTTTTTTCAACTTCTCCGAATTTACTTTTTTTTTGGTTTTCCAATACTATATAGTATGACACAATGTGATTGGTAGCACTGGAGATATACAACTGCAACGACATTTATTGACAGTTTTTTTATATTTACAAAGTTTAACTTTTCGAGAATATGTCTACAAGAGGACTTTTCCAATTTCAAAATATTTTCGCAGATATATGTAAGTATTAGCTGACCCGGCATCCAAACTGGTTCGGCCGGAACTGAAATTTTTTCAAAACCATACCCAAAACACCACAAGGTCTGCTGGGCCGATTTGCGTGAAATTTTTAGAGAGTCTTCTTTACAGATTTGTAAATGTCTGGAACTATCCGTATCCTCCAATTTAAGTTTTCACTATTTTGAAAATTTATAAAAATTCGAAACAATAAAAAAGAATTTCGCAAATCCAGGCAATGTGAGTTTATTCTAGATTGAAACTTTTTTTTTGGTTTCCGATATCTAGTAGAGTTAAATATCGTAGGTATGATCACGTGTCAATTTTTTAGATTCATCCTTAATCCGCTACTAATTTATGAAAATTATGAAATTTTATTTTTACACTTTTTCCGGTATTCTTACATTGTTAATACATAAAGAACAAGTAAAAATGGATAGTAAAATATTACGGGTCGTTTTCACAACAGCTCAAAAATTAGCTGCATGCCTCCAGACAAGAATACCCCATTAATTACCACATATGCACGTATTTGCTGTTATTTAATTACTCATATTAAAACAAAAAACTAGCAAATAATTAGTAATTCATTAATACCGATAACACCGAATTATTGCTGATTAAGCAAGCAATAAAAGACATTTAGATTAACCACTAAAACTGTAGATTTAAATCGGCTTATCAGCCACTAAATACCTGATAAAATTCGAAATAGTCTACGAATACTACTTAAGCATTTAAATTACCTCCGCTGAAGTTAGTTAAGCTTTAACTGCCACTATGAGGAACCACTTAATACTTTTGGCCATATTAGCCATTCTTATGGCCATCGTCAGTGCAACGAAAGTGCGTTACGATAATTACAAGGTCTTTAAAATCAGGACACAAAATCTAGAACAACAAAAATGGATAGAACAGTTAGCTGACGAGTCAAATAATGTAAGTTTTTAATTTGCGTATTAATTTGTGGAAGGAAAACTCTAAACAAAATATGGACACAATATTGACAGTTTAATTTGTGGCACAGTGGCCAAGGAGAGGTCCACATAATGGTCAGTCCACAAAAATTGATATATCTACAAAACTATACACGATCATTTAATATGCCGTTAGAAGTCATGGTTTCTAATGTACAAAGGTAAATTTTAAAAACATTATTTTATGGAAAAACACGACAATAAAAAATTGTGTGTTCAAAGTCTTATTGATGGTGAGCAAACCCCTAAAACAGCAGACGATCTTGACGATTTCGGTTGGACGCGTTATTATCCCTTATCAGCAATTGAGACTTACTTAGACGACATACTTGCCAAATACCCGGAAGTTACCAGTCACATAGATATTGGCACATCCTTTGAAGGACGCAGGATACGCGGTATTAAAATCTCTTATAAGGAGGGTAATCCTGGCATATTTATTGAATCGAACATACATGCACGTGAATGGATAACATCGGCGACGGCCACTTGGTTAATTAACGAGCTACTCACTTCCGAAGATGCAAGCGTGCGAAAATTGGCTGAGAACCACGATTGGTATATTGTACCAGTTCTGAACGTGGATGGTTTTGTCTACACACATGAAACGGTAAATGAGCTTTCTATTTAAATGCTGATAAATTCAATTTATATAAGAATAGTAAAAAAATATCAACTTTCAAAAAACAAAAAATTAGGATCGCATGTGGCGCAAGACCCGACAGCCTGTAAGCACCTCATCTTGCATTGGTGCTGATCCCAATCGTAATTACGATTCACACTGGATGGAAAATAATGGTGCTTCCGCGAATCCTTGCAGTGAAACTTATGCCGGTACACACGCTTTCTCAGAGCCAGAGATTCAAGCTCTAGCCAATTACGTAGCAAGCATTAAGGAACGTCTGAATATTCTGTTGGCCTTTCATTCATATAGTCAAGTGTTGCTTTCACCTTATGGCTGGACCGAGACGCCCCCAGACAATTTTGACGATTTGATGGCAGTAGCGGAGGCTTATTCGGATGCTGTCGAAAAGTTACCCTATAAGACGAAATATACTTATGGCACTTCAGCCGGTGCAATGTGTAAGTATGAGATATATAACGGCCAAATAACTATCCATAGTTTCTATTTGAACAACACTTTATTTTATTAAATTTTTTACATACTTTTTGTTTTTTAAGATTTCGCTTCTGGCGCAACAAATGATTGGGCCTACAGTGAACAGGACATCCAGCTTTCCTATACAATAGAGTTTCGCGACACAGGACGCTACGGTTTCATTCTACCTCCAGTACAGATAATACCACATTGTGAGGACACTCTTGCCGGTTTGTTGGCATTTGTAGAGAAAGCTGATGAATTGGGCTATCTGAAAGTTAAATACACATAAAATGTCGACCGCTATTAATGAGACACGTAAGAAATTTCGAGTTACAAATTAAACAAAAAATAATAATAAATAAATATTAAATGAAAATGATGTTCGCTTTATTCATTGACACTGTTTATTTGTCAGTCTCGCTTCTTTAATCCAAATAATGAATTTTGTATATCGAAAAAAATAGTAAACGTTTCCCCATCTTAAAACCTATATCGAAAACAATTTGCTAGAAAACTTTTCATAGTTTATTGAACTGAGTTGAAGAGTGATCCATTTCGACGATCCCTTCTTTTTAAAGAACAATTATAGAAACTTCAAATTTAATGGGGAATGTTTGCTATATATCGAAAGAACATTTTTTGGAATTTACTTTTTGAAGACTATCTCTTTCAAATGTTTGCTGCGGCTAAAGTCAAGTCGTTCCTTACATCAGTCCGAGTCGCTGCGAACGGCGCCGAATCGACTCTCTGCTATATTTTCTTCACTGTGTGCTGAACGTGGTCTATTCGGACGAATATTATCTAATAATGAATGCAGGGTCTCAAGATCGCCGATTGTGTTGATCATAAGTTGCAGCGTGCGAAACATATCTTTTACAGAGCGTGAATTTTCGTAAGAAAGTTTAACGATTTGTATACGTTGTTCAGGCGTAAGTCTTGCCATGATGAATACCAAACAATACTGAACAAAAATAACCTGACAACTTGGCACGACTCACGCGCGATCTGTCAAAAAAGGCTATTGAGAAAAGTACCTCTACTTGGATCAGCCATTAGTAACAACTTGAGTAAGAACCACAAAAGAGCAAATGCTTTCAATGAATTTCAGGTACTTCTTTTTTTCGTAGATCACAAAACACGTCTTTGTGACGTTCTAATTCGAGGATATCTCAACCTTACTTGACTGTTTTGGTTAGTGCCAGTTCTTTACAGCAAATGAAAGAAGCAGTTTTACGACTATAAACATTATTCCGACATCTCTAACTAAATCTTCTCGACAACCACTTATTACCCAGCATATTTTTGTAATTTTCTGACCAATTACTTTTTCTGTTTTCCCCCCAACTTATTAAAATATTACAGTGTGAACTGAGCTTAATACCGTTTACTTATCTTTATAAAGTTTTGGATTAATTTATGTTCAAATACAATGAAGCAACTATTCTCCATTCATTCTATAAGAAATTCAAAGTTTCGATAAGGCGAATCTAGTGATTACGGCATGTACTTAAGTGCTTCTATTATGCGAGCTGCAGTTAGTTAAGCTTTAACGGCCAACTGTTCAAGATGAAGAGCGAAATATTTGTTTTGGCCATTTTAGCCATGCTTATGGCCATCGTCAGTGCAACGAAAGTGCGTTATGATAATTACAAAGTCTTTAAAATCAGGACACAAAATCTAGAACAACAAAAATGGATCGAGCAGTTAGCTAGCGATTCAAAGAATGTAGGTTTATAATTTATAATTTAATTTATTGCATGAAAAATTATAAAGAAACTATTCATAAATCATTGACAGTTTAATTTGTGGCACAGTGGCAAAGGAGAGGTCCACATAATGGTCAATCCACAAAAATTGATATATCTACAAAATTATACACGATCGTATAATATGCCTTTTGAAGTCATGGTTTCTAACGTACAAAGGTGAATATTAAATACACTTATTTGTAAAAAAAAACAACAATAACACAATTTTTGTTTCAAAGTCTTATTGATGGTGAGCAAACCGCTAAAACGGCAGATGATCTTAACGATTTCGGTTGGACGCGTTATTATCCCTTATCTGCAATTGAAACTTTCATAGACGATATACTTGCCAAATACCCCGATGTTACCAGTCAAATAGATATTGGCACGTCTTTTGAAGGACGCGAAATACGCGGCGTTAAAATATCTTACAAGGAAGGTAACCCAGGTATATTTATTGAATCGAACATACATGCACGTGAATGGATAACATCGGCGACGGCCACTTGGTTAATTAACGAACTACTTTCTTCAGAAGATGCAGATGTTAGAAAATTGGCCGAGAATCACGATTGGTATATTGTGCCAGTTCTGAACGTGGATGGCTTTGTCTACACACATGAAACGGTATAATCCATTGTACCACATCACTAAAGAAATAGCACACATTTAACACGAGCATATGTATTTTTAGGACCGCATGTGGCGTAAGACTCGCCAACCGGTAGAGGGCTCGAGTTGCATTGGTGCCGATCCGAATCGCAATTACAATTCACATTGGTTGGAAAGTGGCGGCGCTTCCTCGAATCCTTGTGACGAGACATACGGTGGTCCACAACCATTTTCGGAGTCGGAAGTTAAAGGCCTTGCCGACTATGTCACGAGCATTAAAGATCGCATTAATATTTTCCTCGCTTTTCATTCATACAGTCAGGTTTTACTTACACCTTATGGTTGGACAATAGATCCCCCCACGAATTATGCTGATTTAGTTGCCGTGGCGAAGGCGTATTCCGATGCAGTACTCCAGTTGCCTTATAAAACAAGTTATACTTACGGCGCAACAGCTGATGTGATGTGTGAGTATGAGTGGGGTTTCATTTTTGTGTTCAGTATAGCTCTAAGTTTTCAATTTTTAATTTCGTACAGATTTCGCCTCTGGTTGTGCCAATGACTGGGCCTATAGTGAGGCAAATATTCCGCTTTCCTACACAATTGAATTCCGTGATACAGGGCGCTACGGTTTCATCCTACCTCCAATACAGATATTACCACATTGTGAGGATACTCTTACTGGTTTGTTGGCACTTGTGGAAAAGGCCGACGAATTGGGTTACCTCGAGCCTAAATACACATAAGTTGAGAGGCTAAAATTTATACACGATATATGTAAAATTTTATATGAAATGAAATGAATAAAATAATATATTAATAAAAAAGTTGAGTTATGTCCTTTTTATGCTTACTATGTATTAAAATGATATTTTTTTGTCAATCTGCTGACAAATCTAATTTTCTAAAGACCTACTTTTTCCCAAATATATGTATGTATAAAGATATTATTACTAACTATGCTTCTAAAAAGAATTCTCACATCGACCCACAAAATAAAAGGTTCCCTAATTAGAAGACGCTATACTTAAAGTTAGACAAAGCTTTTAATAAATCTAGCAGACCAGTGCCTGATAAAAATATAATTTTTACATTCTTGACGAAACTGAAAGCATAAATCAGGACGCAACTGACACAGAACCTTGTTTTAAAACATAACTAAAAGTACAGTCCTTGGCCGGATAAAATCCGGGTCGATTTAGGTAGCGTAGAACCAGCTGTTGCTATCTCTGTTTCCCTGGTAGAAAAACTCCTTTCTTAGTTATTTTTCATTGCGACAACACATACGGATATGAAGCATTTGGTTAATATTTCAAGGGTCTTAACTTATCGCAAGGCGTACGTACATATATTCTAATGCGTTTAGAAAAATAATGTATATGATAATTAATTCTTAAATACCTTGATAATGTGGTCACATAGTTATCAGGAAATATAAATTACGCTTATCGATTATAATCTTCAATTAGATTGTAGGTATTTCCCAATTCTTCAATCCACTTGTGCTTTTAGTCGTAAGTCGACCCTTTTCGAGCAGCCAGACAAAATGAAAGTTTCACGGGTAATGTTAGTTTTCGGATTTTTAGCCGCATGCTTGGTGCTAGCTGATGCATCCAAAGTGCGCTATGATAACTTTAAGGTTTTCAAAATTCAAACTGCAAATGCAAAACAACGTCAAGTCATCGAGGGATTGGCGGAAAACGTGAAAGGAGTAAGTACAAGGATCGCTATATATATATGTATATATAATAAAAACATAGTAAAAAGTACGTACGTGAAAATGAAATGAAGTAAGGGAGCTTTGTGTGAAGAAAGGGATATTTACGAGGTGAAGAGATTTGGACACAAAGCTATAAAATTAATTGCTGGTTCGCAGTGTGGGTAATAGGTTCAATCTATTCATTTGGATTGGAGATACTTATACACAATTTATATTTAACTATTGATACGAAAAAACTATAAAATTTAACAAAAAGCATGTAATACTTTAACGCATAGCCATAATTTCATACAATCCCTCAACGAATACCAGTACCTTCATAATCCTTCAACGTATACTCATACCAGACAAGCTTCATATAATCCTTCAGCGAGCACCCATACTTTCATATAACGTACAAGTTTTGTCCGACGACTGTACTTCGGTGCTTGTGCACACCGACTGGATTCGGGAGAGGGCGTTCCTAGCTAACGAACGAGCAGCTCTTCAGTTGCGTCTGAGCACCTGGAAAGTCAGAAGAAACATTTTCACGCGACGTGTTTCTGTGAGTGGTGCAAGCCGAAAATGCAGCGTTCTTTAGAGCAGAAGAATGCGATTAAATTCTATGTGGAACTCGATAATTCTGCGACAGAGACGTTTGCTTCAACAAGAAGTGCTGTGTTTCGGTGGCACCAGGCCTTTTTGGAGGGCTGACGAATGAGCAAATCCAAAATGAAAACGATACTTATTGTTTTTTTTGATATCAAAGTCATCGCCCACCATTAAGTTGTTTCTCCTGCACAAAGTTTCAACGCCAAGTTTTACGTGGAAGTCCTCAAGAGACTCAAACAAAGGGTCAATCAGGTCCGACAGGACATCGCAGCCGATTGGAAGTTGCGCCACGACAACGCCTCGGCTCACACCGCCTTTCTTGTGTACAGCTATCTAACCAAGGCATCCCATGCCCTATTACTTTCTTTCCGGGCAAACCCTGTATTCGTTATTCTTACATACATTGAACGATGTTTTATCGACGAAGTAAGTCGAATTCCATCACGTATCGGTCATATAGATATCTATAGGAATGTTGCAACCACTTTTTATGCGATTAGCTAATAATATTTATTTTACCAATTAGTTTAATTTATGGCACAGCGATGATAAAGAAGTCCATATAATGGTAAATCCAGAAAAGCTTATTTATCTACAAAATGTTACACGTTCCTATCAACTACCGTTCCAAGTGATGGTCTCAAATGTACAGAGGTACGTATAGTAACTAAATAATATGTAAAAACTGGTGTTCAGATACAACCAATTCAAAAAAAAAAAACAAATCTGACCTCAAAAGTAGCAAAGATTTTTTTAAATATAATACTTCTTACAAACTTTTAAACTTTAATCACACCGAAATTTCTTAAATTAACAGTCTAATTGACAATGAGCAGCCCACTAAGTCTACCGATGATCTGTCCTTTGGTTGGACGAGTTATTATCCCTTATCAGCAATTGAAGCTTTCTTAGACGACATACTTGCCAAATACCCCGAAGTTACCAGTCACATAGATATTGGCACGTCTTTTGAAGGACGCCAGATACGCGGCATTAAAATCTCTTATAAGGAGGGTAACCCTGGCATATTTATTGAATCGAACATACACGCACGTGAATGGATAACTTCGGCTACGGCGACATGGTATATCAACGAGTTACTCACTTCAACGGATGCTGATGTGCGTGAGTTGGCAGAGAGTTATGACTGGTATATTGTGCCAGTACTCAATGTAGATGGCTTTGTCTACACACATGAAACGGTATAATCCATTTTACAACATCAGTGAAGAAATAGCACATATTTAACACAGGCATATATATTTAGGACCGCATGTGGCGTAAGACTCGTCAACCAGTGGAGAGTTCGAGTTGCATTGGCGCTGATCCGAATCGTAATAGTGATTCACATTGGATGGAAAGTGGTGGTGCTTCCGCAGATCCGTGCAGTGAAACTTATGCCGGCACTCATCCTTTCTCAGAGCCAGAGATTAAAGCTATTGCCGATTACATAACCAGCATTAAGGAGCGCATAAATATTTATCTCGCTTTCCACTCGTATAGTCAAGTGCTGCTTTCACCGTATGGACACACAACTGAGCAAGCCGATAACCACGATGATTTAATGGCTGTGGCTAAGGCTTACTCAGACGCTGTCAAAGCGTTGCCTTACAACACGGAATACACGTATGGCACATCAGCGACGGCTATGTGTAAGTATGACAAGTGGAGTTTATGAAAGTAGTTTTAAAGCATTATATTAGTAGGGTAGTGCATAAATAGTTTGGAGGCATATATTGACGTTATATATTTTTTGTCATTGTTACGTAGATTACACCACCGGTTCCACCAGAGATTGGGTTTATAATGAACAAGGCATACGTATTTCTTACACCATCGAATTCCGTGATACTGGACGATTTGGTTTTATCTTGCCGGCAATACAAATATTGCCACATTGCGAGGATACACTAGCGGGTATTTTGGCGCTAGTAGAGAAAGCCAAGGAATTGAAATATTTGGAATTAAAATATACAATTTAAAGCAAAATGAAAATTCTAGAATTTTTGAAAATATAAATTTTATTAAAATTAATAAGTGGATTTTCCATTGATCATTTGTTTCTGCATGAGATGAATGACCTCCTCTGTGAATAATCAAAATGCTCCTTTCTCGTTTACTTCAGAAATCTATTCGCTTAGCAACACCCTGACGTACTTTCAATTCGCCTATTTATATACATATGTAAATATGTATATTAATATTATAATGAAGTAGCTTATAACAGTTTTAGGTAGCTAGGTATGTAGAGTGGCTGTCGGACGACGCACCTAGGCTCATATAAAATATATCGTAAGACCAGCGCGACTAAAAACCTTTCTCTCTATTATCTCCTGTCTGAACCACTCTATTATTTTGATGAAGTTCGAATGCGAAAAGTTTTATTTGTGCAAACTCCGAAACATTGTTAAGAAACCCGCGGCGTTAGTTGCGATATTTATCCTATACAATGTCTTACATTCGCATAGATGATGTTTTATAGTCTCCTCTTCTTTCTTCTGACAGCTTATACAATAGTCATTATTCTGTCAATTAGAGTGACCTGTTAGCACTCCTACTGGAATTCTTGTGTCATTTTTTTTTTCAATTTTCATATACATATTCCACTCATCCATCCATTAAGTCGAGGATTACGTTCACCGAGCCTTCTCTATATTTATAACATGTCGAAAAAATTTCTACAAGTAGCCGGAGGTATATAAATTTTCACCTTTCCGAAGTCTAATTGTAGGGTAGTACCTGCTGTGGCTACTTCATCTGCTTCTTAGTTATCAGGGTTCTCACTATGTCCTGCAACCAATTGCATTTTTACCGTGAAATATAGTAGGATTAATAAGAGATCAATGCATTCCATCGATATCTTTGTCAAAACCGTAAGACTAACTTTAGAGATTTCAAAGCCGTTTAGTTATCTTTATATATGTATATGGTAAATATATTACTTGTTGTGTGTACACTCCTGGTCAATACAAGAAGACTTTCTTTTGGATAACCTATGGTTTTGGTCTTATAAGTTTGAAAGAGTCTTCAAATTTTTTTTAGTATAAAGACGTATGGTCTCTGGTAAGATTGAGTCTACTATAGAGGCCTTTATGACGTCTATTAACTAACACCATATTCTCACAGTAAAACTTGTTTGTATCGCAATTGTTCTATTCCGTGTTCTATTTATTGTTTTTTATTCTCAGAACAATAGGTTTTGTTATCCCAACTCATATCTCTCTCACTGTATGTGATTAAGTATTACTTATTACTACATTGCATTATGGATATATACATATATATCCCATATATTCTCTATTTCTCTTTAAAATATTTGATATAAGAAGTAAGCAAATCATCCATTTTGTAGCCTTGTGTGGTGGTACAAAGCAATTTCGAAGCGCCAATCATATTACCAAAACGCATATGAAAATATGTATTGCCTGAGCTCCAGAAACTTAAATCGCCATAACCGTAAGACTGCAGTATATCCTATATATAAGTTTACAAATTAAAAACTCGAAGAAGCATATTTTATTTCACCCACCTTCGTTTCTGGATGAATAATATGAAATCCACGCTTATTTATTGCAATCAATATAGTGTCGGGCAAATTCTGGTCGCCACTCTGCTTCACTAAAAAGAATGTCGAACCAAACATTTGCTGCGCTGCTAAATGGCTGAGAAAACGTTGTCTCGCTTCCCATTCATCAACATGCTCTTCCAGCAGACCACTTACACATTGTATTATACGTGGGCGCCATTGGGTAACTTTCAGAAGGATTATAAGATCTTCGGGCACCAAATGTGGCAACACATCACCGATCTTATGCAAATGCGTTGTACTCGTGCCAAAGCCAACTATGTAAATTAAACCAGCCATTGTGATCGCCAAGTCTTTATCCACTTTATAATAGCCACTCAAATATTTGGGTACTTCTTGTGGATAGTAAAAAATCATATCGGCATTACGATCCCGACCAGGCACCACATTAAACCAGAGTTTTTTCATGAAATACAGTTGATACTGTAATGCGACTTGTGTTCGTGAGCGACTGGGTAAATTCAACTTCATCCCCTCCTCCAATTCGTTAATGAAATCGAATGCGAATTCCGTTTCCGGCATGGAAAATACTTTATTGCCGATTTTCGCAAAGACAGAAAATCCTTCGCAAGATTTGAGTTTAAAACGTTTTGAAACGTCCTGTGTGACGTGGGCAGCGCGTGTAAAGGATTCAATTTCAAAAGCTTCCACGCTGCCATCCGGAAAGTATATCTAGTTGTTGAAAAGTGGGATAATACCAATTAATAAATGTTTTAGTTATCAACATGTGAGCGCGCACCTTATGATAAATATGCATGAAACGTTGCTGTATCCCCTCCACTTCAATGGCATGTGGTGGTCGTTTGCGCTGTCCGTTCGCCAGCGTGCGTTTCAAGCGTTTTAGCGACTCCGCTGCCAAAATATGAGTCCGTGTGTTTAAAAACTCAAGCAGCTCTTTCATAACCAATGAGCTGGGGTACATGACGCCCGTGACTAAATACATCAGATCCCAACCGCGTTCCTCGCTGTGTTGCAAACGATTGGCCGTCAACTGTTTCATCAGCTGGCAGTAGAGCTCATCGCAGAGCGTTTCACACTCTAAGGCGTGTTTGAAAATGAAATCGGTATTTATGCTCTGATTACCATGTGGCGTGTCACCCATGTACTAGAAAAGAGAAAGTATTATAATTAAGTCTTAATTGAAGTCAATTAGTAGTTGTTTGAAGAAAAAAGGTAAACGTTTTTGGTATAGCAATCGAAAGATAATATAGTTATAAAAATCATATATTTGTCTATGTCTTGGCAATTCCCTAATTGAGTCAATTAGTGTAACAATTTGCTAATTTACTTACTGGAGTATTTAAAAACTGATCCTCACTCTAGTGCATACAGACTTAATTGGCAATGCCCTAATTGAGTCAATTAGTGTAACAATTAGCTCATTTACTTAATAAAGTATCTAAAAACTGATCCTCACTCTAGTGCATATAGGCTCAATTGGCAATTGCCTAATTGAGTCAATTAGTGAAACCAATAGCTAATTTATTTAAAGGAGTATCTAAAAACTAATACTCAAATACCTTCAGAATATTGTAGAATATTACAAGCGCTTTTTGGAAATTCTCTGGATCACGTAAAAGCACTTTCAGCAGTGGAGCTTTGAGCATGTTGTATGAGTGTTGCCACAGCTCATCATTTGTGGACTTCACTGTATGCAGTTGTGCCTGTGATGGCCAGCCGTTGCTAAAAAACACGTATCAACCATGCGTAAATAGAAATATATATTTAAAGTTAATTTGACTAACATTATCTCATCACGAAAATGATCTGCTGCAAATTTTCTCAATGTATGCATACGTTGGCGCTGTATTGTGGTATATTTTACCGATTTTAAATTTCGTTTGTGCACGCTTTCAGCGCTCTCTTTGTATAACTGTAATAACTTTGTTGATGGTTTCACTAGTGTTGCTAGTACGCTTACCACTTCCACCGGAAATTCGCCCAACTCGTCGTTACAGATTCCTGGCAACCATCGCTTCTTACCCGCCATTACTTGCGCACCTGTGATATCAGCATCGAATTGCACCAGATCACCTTTTAGTAAGAATAAACGTCCTTCACGGTCCTCTAATGCCGGCTTGTAATCCTCAATGGCAATACCGTACTTCGAGCGTTCTTTGAGATTTTTCAGCATAAAGTTGATCAACTCCACGATATCTGAGGCTTCATAACATTTGAAGGTGAAATTTTCCTTCTGCACAGTTTCAATATGTAGCTCACTGAGATTCGAGCTCTCAACCGAAACACATGTCACCTGGCAAAACTCAGCATAGGATAGTTCAGCCAAGACTTGCTCTGTTTCGTCGACAAAATAGACACCATTCGAATTGATGGCTATAACTACATTATCTGTTATGAGTTTCGGTCCTGCCGTGCGTACAGCTTCAAAGTATCGTGAGAAATACATGGACCAAGTTAGTTGCGCAAACAAACAGATATCCTCCATAGCTTGTTTCGGTGTACCGGATTTGACATACTCATTGGCGGCAAATGTTTTCATTATGAGCTCTTCCCATATTCTCAAGCTTTTCTCACCGGCTGTCAAGAGATTCTTTGGTACAAAGTCGGGTATGAGTTTACGTAAGACCTGAAAATGTATGATTTCAATAAATTATATCCAAAACCTTCGACAAATTTAAGATTGTTACATTACTATCCATATTTGCTCCCTGTTCCACGTAATATTCAAGTGCACAGATCATAGCTACATCTGTTTCGGTGCGACAGCGATATTCACCAAAATTGAGGCCACGGGTTATCTGAAAAATGTAAAGGTCAGAAAGTCAGAAAGACAAAATTTGTTTCAGAATTTTATACCCACCTGTTTATATATTAAATATGTAGCCAATGGATCCACACTTGGATCGTACCAGGCACTAAACATCTCTTTACGCAAGTACAACTTCCAAGGTGCATTCTTCTCATTCTGGCCCTGTTCCTTAGCATACTGTTCACAGTTGGAGATAGCATCCATTATGTGTTCATTGCCATTACCGAGTGACATGACCTTATCGAAGATTGTGATGACAATAGAGAAGCCGAAATGATCCAAGAGTCCAATATGCTCTGCTAACTGCTGTACTGCTTCCTTTGCTGTGGAAGCTGAGTCCACCTGTAACTTCTTCATTTTGCCATCGGATAGAAATACATTTAACGTGATGGCGGACTTATTTCGGGTTGCCTGTAACTCTAGCCACGATGGGGGTTGTGTACGCGGTCCATTCTGTCATGAATGTATAAGGCAGGGATTTAGATTAATGGAGCAAACAGAAAAGAAACTCTATGAGTTAACAAACAAATAATGGCGTAGTTTAATCATTTACCTTTAGCGTTCGGTCCAAACGATTCTCGCAATACGGCGCATATAACATGGGTCCATGCTGTATAAAGCAACGTAAGAAATGCTCGAAACGTATACTAGGCGGAAAGCAGCCAATGCAGAGAGATAGTAATATCCAACCCTTAGCGAAAGAAGTACGATAAGGATTGTTGGTTAACTGTTTACAGATTTGTGCTAATATCTCATCCCTGAAAACATGAAAATATTAAAATAATCAACATAATAAAATATGCAAGCTTTACCTCAGAGTGGGTCGCAGTACGCCATGTCCAATTATGAAATGCAGCTTCTCCAAATTACTGCTGCGTACATTCAAAACTTGCTTGTAGAACTCGATTTCCTCGGCATTATCTAGTGTCTTACGCAATAGATCCGGCAATTTCGTTTTGCGCTTCAGTGTTTTTCGTATCAAAGGTTGATGTTTCGATTCGGTTTCGTTTAACGCAACGAGTGCCGCTTGAAACTCTTTACTTTGAAGGGCACTTTTCGAGAGTGTAACTGTTAAACGTTGCATAACGCTAGATTTGCCCACAGTGCCTACAAACTCTTTATCAGGATAATTGAGGTGAACGCTTTCCACATCTTCTTCAAATTTTGCCTCGGCCATGTCGCCCATAAAACGCAATATCATTATCCAAATCGCCTGATTTCAGCGATAAGTGCAGGAGAAGAGAAGAGTGCAGAATTTTATAGTTAAATATATAACTGCGCCGTCGAGTTAACTCAAAGTCATAGTATTTACCTTGGCGGCAATATCATCCATTGGTAAGTCATGTTCGAGTAACGTTCTCTTTAGCGGCTTTGTACTATGATAACCCGTCGCTTGTGCATTAAAGTAAGTCGCAGCGAATTTGGCAAAGCTATATTCCGATGTATCGATCGTGCTTGCTTCGAGCTTTGGTATGCGTATTGTACCACCCGAAGGCAACGCACGACGCAGCGGCTAAAAAAATAAAACACTTTCATTGGAAACTATAGGCTATAAATAAGAGGAAAACAGTTTCGTGAAAGCAATGATAATAAATAAGGGGTTGTTGGTAAATTCTGGAGATTTTTTCGAAACATTTTTCATAAGCAATTTTTGGGACGGCCTTCAGCTCAGCGTGAACACGGTGGTTGATCGATGGTATACATTGCGTTTTCGGCTTTGAATTGAGTCACAATCGTGGTTCGATGCGATGGCGCATTATCATAGTTTAAATCCATGAATTGTTCTTCCAGAATTCCGGCCGTTTTCGACGGATATTTCCACGCAAACGCCTTCAATACGATGAAATAGAACTTCTTATTGACCGTATGTCTTTCGGAAGCACCTTGATTTTTCACCAGTTTTTTGGTTTCGGCTCGTTTTTGCCTCCATTCCGATAATTTTTGACTAGTTTGCATACCAAACTCATAAATTTATGTTTCATTGACGATTTTCAAGCACCATATCCTTCACCTTTTTAATATTTTAATCAGTTGAAGAGGTCGAAGGTCGTCCAAAACGAGACATGTCTTCAAGAATCAACGAAGGCTTTGTAGCACTTGTAGGTTTTGCGTTTGTGATAAAACTGAATCACCGTAAGCATTCGAAATGATTCCACATACGAAATTTTATTGGAAATATAAAATATTAAAAAAATTCTTTGTTCGATATTTTTATCCATTGTAAAAATCGCAACGCACTTCTGAGGTGTACCGACTTAAACAGCTGCTGTAAGCAACCTGGATGACAGATCGCGCTCATATTTGGCAAATTAGTTAAAGGCAGTCCAACCAACTTCGAAAATTTTTAAAATATCATTTACCCGGGGACTTTAATTACAATTTTCGGGTGCAATGTATTTACTTGTAGAATAGGTATTCACATTCGACCTATATTAATAAAATGTCAGTTTAATATTTCATGTTGCTTGCTGGGTTATTTGTTTATTTAGTTTCTAGACCAAACACTCCATTTATGCTTCAAATTTTATGACAATCCATTTCACACTAGTACGCTGCCATTCGATAAACATAATCCGCTACTGACGCCTATTATTTTAACTGCCACCTGTTATTTTAACTAGTCAAATGTTTACTAACTAGTATTTAGATAAGGAGCGGTGGCCACTGAAGGTAGTTGCAGGTTTTATCAGCGCTATAAATTGATATGGGTGCTAATAAAGCTTTGTTATATGAATTTGGAAATATTTTTTTTAACGCTTGTCGTATTGAACTTCGGTGCTGGCCGTGGTTAGTTTTTGTTCGATTCCAGGACGATAATGATCTCCACAAAATTATTGCAAAATTGGTGGAGGAAATATATTGGAAATACTTTCACGCATACTATATATACAACTACTTATTTAAGCTTAATATATTTCTTAGGAAAAGCAAAGGTTTAGTTGTTTTATTTCTCGAGCAGTAAGTAAAAGTTTCGACCTGAGTGGAACACGAAAGTGCTAAGTATTTCATAATGATTTCTAAAAACTATGAAAGGTAAAGGTCAAAGATCTTCGTACACTAGTGGAGAAGCCTTTGAAAATGACAAAAATTGATAGAAGTTCAAGTACGTTGAAGCCCATTTGAGGCGAAAGAAAAAATAGCAATGAAAGGAAAAAAATTTACGGACGATCAGAGATCAGGAAGAGAAAAGAGAGGGTTGGTTGAAGTTTTAAGAATTAAAAACGATTTATCTCGATTTACGGAAATAATAAAAAAATAATGTATACATATATTATTATTTGACTTTATTTTTCGCTTACAAAAGAAGAGTTATTACGGATATAAGTATCTCCGGGGAATAGTGCGTATGTTGGAAAAAGCTTACGGTGATTCAGTTTTATCATAAACACAGGCCTACGAGTGGTGCGAGGCCTTCAAAGACGGTCGAGAGATCATTGAAATCATTACTCGTTCTGGACGACCTTCGACCTCTTCAACTTATGAAAATATTGAAAAAGTGAAAGATATGGTGTTTGAAAATCGTTGGTCAAGTGTTAGAGAGATGACAAGAGAGCTCGACATCTCTCGCGAGCCTATTCGATTGATTTTGGTGGATATTTTTGTGTATGAAACGCGTTCTTGCTCGACTCGCCTCCATAAAGCCGCTTTTTGCTTGATCGAGCGAATTCCGATACCACATTCATGGAGAGCATTATAACTGCCGATGTGGTATGGGTTTATGAGTTTGAAATGTAAACAAATCAACTATGGAACCCGTTGTCAGTCGATCGAATATATAAAAATTCGCTGAAAGTGCTCATTAAAAGTGTTTCGAGGACTGGAAAAATCGTATCTGCACATCCTTCGACTTGAAGAAAAAAGAGATGAGACGGGAACGGTAAATTTGACTGGTGGAAAAATACCGCTAATTGAATACGTTGGTCATTACTAAAATGACTTGCATGACTTGCATGACTTAAAATGCGATTATCAAACTTTTAATTAAAAATTCCTAATATGCTCAGATAATTGATAAATAAATTTGTAAATAATTAGCATTAACTAATGTGAAAAGATGATAACTGCGCTTCAAAAAAGAAAACAACAACAATTGTGAATACATGCCAAAACTACTAAAACAAAAGCAATAGAAACGGTTAAAACTCTAGACACATGTATATGTACCTGGTGGAGAGCGAGGAGTGGTAAGTACAAGCGCAAATTCAGTGCAAAAACAATGTAATAAAAAATGATGAATTTGCAGAAAATCTCTGAATAAATATGAATTGACGTAGAATTTGTTGCCAACGAAATTAGATAGAGGAGTATTCTAGTCCATTGGCATGAAGTTCAAGTAATTTTTGAAGGCTGTAAAAAAATATCCATTTTTCTATTCATTATTTTTGAATATTATCACAATACAGAAAAATATCAAAAATTAAATAAAGCTAAACATTTCCAGCTGATAAAGAGGGATGTCATCAAATATCAGCACGTGACCATATCTACAATTTCAACCCTGTTAGCAATATGAAACAAACAAAATTACTAAACTTGAATATTGTTGCAATATCTTGAATAACGGAAAATTTTAAAAGAATTAAAAAAAAAATCAAATTTTGTACCACTTTTTTTTACTTTAAAAATAGTTATAATTGAAAATAGAGGATATGGATAGTTATAAATATAGAAAGGTCCATTAAGAGTACACTCCATAAATTTCATATGAATTGGTAGAGTAGAATCTGAGCATTCATAATTTGGTTTTGAAAAAGACAAACGTGTTGAAAGTTCCACTTTCGGCCGAACATGTTCAGCGAAATACCTCTATCTCCGAAAAAATTTGAACTTTGAAAAATCTTCTCGTAGACATACTATTCTTCGATAAACTTTGAAAGCATAACAAAAAAATTTTTGATTTCATTTCTAGATTAGAATATATCCTTAAATTTAATTAAATTTTTAACAAACAAATTAATTGAGAAATAATTTTGTCCATACAAAAAATTCATTTTCATATTTTTTTCCAAAAAACTAGTTTTAGAAAATCTTTGATAAAGCATATCACATGTATTTTAAATACTGAGCGCAGATGTTTCAAAAATTTGATAAGCAAAGGGGTTGACCTTTATACACCAAAAGAAATCAATGTTATATGGCGAAAAAAACTAAAACCAGTGCCATTAGGATTCAAAGAGTGAAGCAAAGAAATAATTAAAAACCCAAAGATTTTCAAAAAAGATAAAAATAGCAAAAAGAAGGCTACGAAAGTTGTACGAACGTTTTCTAAAAAATTCTGTAGAATGCATTATAATGAACGATGAAACATTTGTAAAAATGGACTAGAGTCCAGGTCCCCAATTTTATACGAAACCAAAAGGTACTATCGACCAGTCAGTGTCCAAAATTGAAATAAAGCAAGTACGGAAGCGCTAACTTCGGGTGCAACCGAACATTTTATACTCTTGCAACTTACAAGAATGAAAGTCAGGAAAATATTTTATGGTGTTAAACGTCAACCTGAGGATCGAAATTTAAGCAATTTTATACATATGGTAATCGAAAACGTCTTTTCGTATTTTAAGCTTCATTTAACCAAAAAAATTAAATTTGGGGAAGTTGAAAAAAAGTTACAGCTTTTCAGAAATGAGTGCAATTCGCTATATTTTAAAATTTTTGTAGGAAAAAGGGAAGACTGCGCAAACCACTAATGAAATTTGTGAGGTTTACGAAGACGATACTATATCAGTTCGTGTAGCACAACAATGGTTCGCTTGCTTCCGTTCTGGAAATTTCGAAATTTCGATTTACACTGATGGAATAATGTCTATAGCGGAAAAATAGCAAAAAGTGGTCCACCAAAATGGTACATATTTGTGTATTTATTTATTCATTAGTATAAATATAAAAGAAATAAGTTGAAGTTTGATTATAAATACGAAAAGACTTTTTCGACTACCCAACATATATAACACTATATCTATCTCGATAACTTTTACGTGATATGTCCAACCGTTAGGTGAACAAAACTATAATTCGCTTTCAAAAATTTTATAAGTGCTTAGCTCGAACTAAATACATAAATTATGGTGAATTTGAATGGAACATATACAATAAGATTTTTGGCGACATCTGCTTTCTAACCAACAAATGTACGAATTTTTCGGGTAATTACCAGCTATAAATATTTAATTTTAGGATTAAAGACATTAGCCTACATTCTTCTACAAAAGCACCAGCATGAAATGCACAAAATTTCAGCTATTTCTTACAACAAGAAACCAAGGCAACACACCACTACAACCATATTCTAACAATTTATAAGAATTAACACAACAATGATAAACTATTATTGCATAATAATGTAAAAAATGTTTATTTACAAATGCCTTAAGGCACAATAAAATATTTAAATGCATTCTAAAGCAACTTGTTACAGGCTTGTGCACAAATACACGGAAATGAGTCAAAACAATGCTTAAGAAAAAACATTGCTATACAATTTTTCAACTTTTGCTGCAGCAATGCTGCTCGCCTTTGTCAATTAACACTAAGCTTAAAATTATTACTAATATATAAATGGCAAATATAGGCTAACTACGTATGTACATAGATGTGCAAGTGATAGTTTACAACGTTTGCTAACGGTATTTCATAAGCAAAGTGTCATGAGCATGAAATGGAAACCGGCGGCTACAATTTAAGCCACACAGCAACAAATTATTACAATACTATATAGTACATTTCTGTTTTTATTTAGACTACAAATGTTTATAGCATATTTTCAGGCGCACTCGTTTTATAGTAACAATAAAACACCCACAATTTCTTTAACTACACACGCCTTCTAGCCAACTATGTACAGCGTCCCAAACACACTTAAGCACTAATTGCGGCTGACAACTAATTCTAGCTTATAATCTCGTTTGATTCGACAATTTACGCGCTGGTGGCGCCTCATAATAATTCACCGGACGTGATAGCAGTTTAATGGGTATATTCTTTTTCAGACGCAATTCGCGTTCGAACATCAACGATTTCTCTCGAACGTTCGACACGACGGGCGGACTCACATCGGCGTCGTCGAGGAAGCCAAACACGTCGTCCACAATCTGCTTCGAAGACTCCAGATCGATGTAATTGTCATTGGGCGCTTCTTTGATTTGCCGCTGCGCAGGCACGGGCACGCCATTAACGCCATTTACGCCATTCACGGTATTCACGCCGTTCTTACCATTCACAGCCACTCCGCCATTCATGTGCGCCTGAGTCGCAATTGGAGTTGTGTGCGGTGTTGGCTTGGCCGTCGCTATCGCTGTCGCCACTGCTACGGCCGCTGCATTTGCGCTGAGCCGCGACTGCCGCTCGCGCTCGGCCTGCTGATGTTCACGCGCTTGTCGTACCAGCAATTCTTCCGAGGCGCGCAATGCTTGCAGTTCCTTATGACGCTGGCGGCGTTGTTTAAACGCCTGCCGTGCTAAATGACCGCGACAGTAAGCCTGCAAGTGGGTCACATGACTGCGCAGTCTCGTAAATTGATGCGTCAATTGTTTTTGTGCAATGCAAGCGCCCAGGCGATGGAAGCCCTGTCGCGCAATACGGAAATCGCGTCGGTACTTATAGGCGCGCCACACTTTCTGTATTATGAGCGCTGCTTCGCGGTAACGTCGTAGCTGACGTCGGAAGAGTACACGCCGAAAGCCGCGTTGTATGGCTATAATGGATTCGAGTACTATGCGCGCACGCTCCTTCTCCAGGTAAGTATCGTCAACGTCTTTCAGGAACACTTTCTGTCGGCCGAACTGATAATCAGCCGTGGCGGAAAGTAATTTTTTGCATATTTGCTCGGTCACTTGTCGACAGTCGATGGTGCCGGTTGGACCGAGCTTCGGCAGCAGCAAGCGATAGCGTTCTACGAAGTCCTTGTAGCTGTGACGTATGGGGTAGCCAGCGTGTCGTATGCGTGCCGTCTCCATCATGCCGGAGTAGCGCAGCTGGCGCACGCAGAGCTCGCGGTCAAACAACTGTAAAAGGCAAGAAAATTAGAGAACATATTAGAGAAAATTGGTAACGTAAAACTTTTTCTTTAAGTTAATGTTGAAAATATTTAGACTTGGAGTATTTTATAATGTTTTCTAATATAAAGGGTTGTCTAAGCCTCGGAATCTTCTTTTGATAAAACTAGTATACTTACATTAGACTTCTTATCCTCATTGGGTTTAATGCATCGAATGAAGAAGGGATGTGCGGCAGAGAGTGTGCGCATGAGCAAATCCAATGAATTCCGGAACTTAACGGATAATGTCAACTGTTTCTTCATGGTGTCGTATGGCAGTTGAATTGGAAAAATATCCTTGAGGTACTTATTTTTTGATTTCCTAATCATCTCCAGTAGGTCCATGCTGAACGAATCACGATTTTTCTCCAAAAATCCATTAGGGTTATACATAACCACGCCGGCATAATGTCTAATGCCAAAAAGTGCGGCTTGATTAGATTTAGGTTTGACATATATGGACCGATTGCCATGTTGCACGTGCAGCTTTTCCAGCAATGTGTTATCAGTGCCTGTGAAATTTGGTTAAAAAAGGTATCAATTTGTATTTCTAGACATATTTGCTTATATAATATACAAAAAGTTAACTGAAAGTGTGAAAAGTGCTATTTTTTCCTTCAGTTTGAGCGAAAAGTGAATCGATAATTACCTTTGGGAAACTTCGATTCTTCGTCAATGAGTGACATAATATTCACCGACTTCATGCCAATTAAGTCCAATATCTCCTGATTATCCTGGAAATCGATATGTTGCCACTTTATGCTCTCTTGCTCATATTCCGCCTGCTCCATCTAAGGGATTATATAAAGAAAAATTTGCATGAAATATATTTTATAAAATACAGGAAAATATTTTATTACAACCAACTAACCTTAAAAATGTGTCGCACAAAGAACTGCTGCAGATTCTCATTCGCATAATTGATGCACAATTGTTCGAAACTATTGTCGGCGAAATTCTCAAAGCCGAAGATATCCAGTACACCGATGGTATTTAGCGGTTTCGACGACTTATCCTTCGTGTTAATAGTCGCATTTATGCGCTCAACGATGCGTATAAAAATCGCGCCATATAACGACTTCACGAATGCATCACGTCCCTCGATGACCATTTCACGCGACAGGCTAGTCACTACACGTTCGCCATGCACAAAAATAGTCTTGTATGTCAGCGCATTAGCCAAAGCTTGCTTCGTAACGCCCAGCAGTGAAGCTACACGCTGTAAACTTACAATATCGTTGGCCTCAGTGGCGTCCATATTTTGTACTACCGTCGCCTTGAAGTACATATTGCCGAGATGTAAAATGGCAGCCAATAGACTAAATATGCTCCACACTTCCTCTGCGCCAAAAGAGAGCACCTTCATAGCAGCACGTATGCCAGCATAATCTTTAGCATCACTTTTGCCCTGCAACTCATGACAACCCCCCTGTGATAAATAGTGGTACTTTGTAGCAGATCTATCCGAAAGTTCGAGGCGTGCCAGTTCGGCGTCACTCAGACCCGCCAACATTGAATAGAAAATGTGATAATTGCGCTCGTCGCGCGACTGTGCCACAATACGTGACTTCTCCAAAAGATATTGCTCAATATTCGCACCCTGTATCGTGCCCGCATCCGTGAAACGTATCTCTATGTATTTGCCAAAGCGTGACGAATTGTCATTTCGCACCGTCTTCGCATTGCCGAATGCCTCCAAAATTGGATTGGCCTCGATAATTTGCTGCTCGATCCAAGCATGCTTGCCGCTAATAGCGGCCAGATACTGTAATATGAGCTTGGTGCTCTCGGTTTTGCCCGCGCCCGATTCGCCGCTAATCACGATGCACTGATTCATGTGTTCCCGTTTCAACTGCTGGAAGGCATTGTCGCTGATGGCAAATATATGTGGCGGCAGTTCGCTGATCTTCTTGCCGCGATACTTGGCGATCTCACGGTTCGTGTAGATCGGCAGCGCTTGGTAGGGATTGAGCGCGATCAGCATGGAGCCGGTATAGGTCTAAAAGAAAAAAAAATATTTAATTAAAATTTGCTTTCCACAAGTATATTTGAAAGTTTAGGCCACTCACATAAATAAGCTGTTTGGCGTAACGCATCTCCAAGTTGCGTAAAATTGCGTACTCCTGTAAATCGCCCAGCGTAATCATATCATCGACACCTTGCTGTGATGTGATATGCATCGCTTTCATTACATCCTCTGCGGGCACCCAAAATTGCTTACCCTCATCATTGGCAATAAGTGTGCGTGTCTTCTCCGTGCGTATGACGCGCGCACCAAACGGCACCACAAACTCATTGTCACCGGCATTTTGTGGCCGCACCCACACACATTCGCCCTGTTTTAGTGGCATAAAAATAGATGCGAAAATTGAAAAACAAACACTTCATTATTGATTGAATTTGGCAAAGGTGATTTAGGCTGGGTTATATATGTGTATTTTGCAAAAAGTTTGCTGTTGAAAAGGGCTTATTATATACATATGTTTTAGGACCGAAATAATTCTGCATGTGTGTACAATATATGCATTTGCATATTTATAAGCGTACAAAATAAACGGTTAGCCATTCAGACTTATTTATGGGTTGACATACTCGAGTTGATCACACCAATAGACCTCAAAAGCCACTTTATCGACACGAGTGGTTGCTTATACGCCAAGGGGGTTTATGTGCGCTCAACCGCGACTGTTGTCTGTATGTGAAGGCATGTATGTATTATACCCGTGTATGACTCTAAATATGTCTAAACGATTAATAATATACATATAACAACATTCAGCACTATTGCAAGATTTATTGCGACTACAATTTCATATATTTGTGGTTAGCAGCTAAGTAGTAATTTCCTGTATTAAGACATTTATTCATATCAGTTATTGTTATTCAAAATTTGTGTGGTACTTAGAGAATTTCTATTCCAAATATTTGCATGTATATTTGTACACATCTATATACATATTTATAAATATATACATATTAGAATGTTTTTTTTTTGAACTATTCATTTTTTTCAACCCCTTATGAAATTTCTTTGGAAATACCATAAAAAAAATTCCATGAAAATTTGAGCCCTTAATATTAACATTAAGGACTGGACCAAGGCATGTAAAAATTTTCCGTCGAAAATACATAAAAATTGTGATTCCATATCTTTAAATTTCTATAGCTCAGAGGCATTTTATGGCATCGCTTTGACTTACAGATATGTTCCTCAGAATTGAACACTCTACAAAAGCGTCCATTGCGACAAAGTCGAAACTCACATCGGTGAGGTAGTACGGGGCTCTAAACCTGATTTTTCCACTAAAATCCCATTTTTTATTCGATATTCGGCGTTTTAGGTAAGGCTAGAGTTTAATGAAATTTTCATAGATGGTATGTAATAAAAAATCTATGAAAACTCCATACAACCTTACTTAAAAAGCCGAATATCTCAAAAAGTATGAATGATAGCGATTTTGCCCTTGGTCTTTTTTTGTAGCCAATAAATTTCCTACTAGTTTGTTATTTACATTTTTTCTATAGCTCTTGTCATTTACGAGATAAATACAAAAAAAAATGCAATTTTCGTGGACAAATCAGGGTTCGCAATGGGCACTTTTGTAGAGTGTTCAATTCTGAGAAATATACTTGTATGTCTAAAGTCGAAGCGATGCCATAAAATGGCTCAAATTTTCATAGACTTTTTTAGGTTATTTCCAAAGAAATTTCATTAGCGGTTGAAAAAATGAATAGTTAAAAAAACACCCTAAAATATTTGTATATATGTACGTACATATGTATCAGAACTTGTATACTTACTGCAAAATTTATCTGCTTAACATTGGTAATTAAATGGTAAGCTATGTGCAAATACAGGATATAACTAATGGGTTTTTAATCTTCTTTATCAGTTGGAACTTAAGAGAATATAATTTGGTATTTCAGAAATGTTGCAGAAAAACATGGTCGGATAATTATCAAAAGAAAAGAAGTTACTTTGTATTTTCATGCCATTGGCTTCATTTATGAAATTAAAAAAAGTCGAACATGAAAACAGACATATTTTGGGATTCATATTAAGAGAAAAAGCTTTTGCTGATAAATATTATTGTTTAAATTTATGTTACATATAAAAATCAACGGATGTAACAGATGGGCTGAAAAATTCGTAGACTAACATATAAAAAATGTGGTGTTTGTTAAATTTGATTTTATTACTCAATATATGTAGTTATCTTCGAGAGCAATACAAAGATTATAGCGTTCACAAAAATTTGTCAATATGAGTTTTATAATATATTTGCATTAAGACGCAAAATAGGTCTCAGTTTGTGCGATTAGCTCTTCCTTGCTGCTAAATTTCTTGCCAATGAAAATTCTTTTGAGATATGAGAACAAGAAATAGTCACTGAGGCCAGATCTAGACGATACGGCGGATGCGAAAGAACTTCGAAGCCGACACTGACATCATATACATTGCTTTGTGACATGTTTCATTATTTTGATTAAACAGCACTTTTTTCTTCTTCAAATGGGATTATTTTTTGCGATTTCGTATTTCCAATGCTCCAGTGACGCAAAGAAGCAGTTAATGGTTTTCCCCTTTGAAGATATTCGATGAATTGTATACGAAGAGCAGCCCAAAATACTGATTCCACACATTTTACTAGGCGATTTTTGCGTCTTTCCACGGTTTGCGGTCGGTTCATCATGTGCAGTCTCCACTCAGCTGACTGTCGATTAGACTCCGGTGTAAAATAATAGAACTTTATTTCATACATTATCACATATCGTCGCAAAAATTTGGGTTTTTTATTTGTAAAGAGCTGTAAAATCTCCTCAGAATAGGCAATTCGTATATGTTTTTGTTGGATTTTCGCATACCCAAATATTCATCTACAATATATTCAGTACGTTCGCTTGATATCTTTAGACTCTCAGTACATATCGTACACCTTCACTTTATGGGCATCCGAAATTATTTTGAACTTTTTTGAGGCTTTTGTCAGAAACATCTTATTTGGGGCATCCACTGCCATCATCGTTTTTGGTACTCATTTCACATCGTTGCAACTTAGCAAACAATTTTACAACGCTTGATTTCTCTAGTGCAAAATCTAGATAATGTTAATCAATCCAAACCTTGGCTTCAACAGTATTTTTCCTCCAAAAAGTAACGAAGATATCAAATTAACGAACTGGAGGCATTTTCATGAAATTTTGATTTGAGAAAGCTCTGTGCGAGTTGACAATACATACATAGATCAATTCACAGTATCACAAAGCAGTGGTAAATTTTATGAATTATGTTTTAATTTTTCGAACAAGGATCTTTCCTTATTCTTCAACCTTAATATGACGATAACTATATGTGACCTGGTCTACGGAAAGGGGGCTTAGGTGTCAAAAAAAAGGAGAACAATTAATGAGATAACGAGAAACTGACGATTATTTTTAACAGCTTTTCTCAGAAAACTAGTTTTCGCACGTTAGCTCCCTTTTCGTAGACCAGGTCACATATATTAAACGCATGGTACCTAGTTAAAAGCAAGCGCTCAATAGTTGGAAGATCACTATTATTGTTATATCGTCCTCAATACTACTTTTTTAAAACGCTTTTTTTAAAACGATACGAACCAGATGGTATAAAATCTTAACTAACGATCAATCGATCAGGCATCGGCAAATTAATTATTACTCCTAGCTAGTATCACACATTTTTTAAATATACTATATACATATGTATGTATATATCTATAACTGATACTTAAATAGCAACACTAATAATAATGGCTAGCGTTTTCACTTATCTTATTTTTCCCAAAAGTAATTGCTTTATTAAGTGCCCACTACAGTTACAGTGAGCATTAAGTATTTTCCATTCTTGCAAACCAGTTGGTCAAAATCAATTATTACCACTGATTAGGTATAATGAAATGGTCATGGTAAAATAAATTAATAAATTTTATAAGCACTTTATTATGTACATACATACATACATAGTTAGATATGGTCATTCAAAATTATTAAAAGCGTTTTTCGTTCCTTGGCCATGATCGTTTTAATTTTTATTTCATAATCCATTGAAAGATTACGAAAATTTGGTTGTATTTACACAAACACAAAAAACAACAGAGCAAAAGGTTAGTTTCGGCTCCACCAAAGCTAGTATGATAGCCTTTCCATGCATTTCTTTTAGCATTAAAATAATTTTTCATTGTAATTTTGATCGATCAAGCAGATTTTTGCTATAGTGATGCGATGCCGGCGATTCCAATAAATGAGCAGTTTCTTGCAGAGACATGAACACGTACATAATGTCATTTCGATATCTTTAAGAGCGACTAGTTTGGGGATATACAGACAGAATAGACCAGCAATGAGACGGGCATGACTTAATCCATTCTACACTTGTAGAACCTCCAGAGGTGATCTAGTGACTGATGCCCAGAGCATACTGAAATTATGGAGGAAACACTTTTCCAGAAGAAGAAGAAGTTCGTATAGCAATTGCCCGTCTGAAGAACTACAAAGCAGCGGGGCTAATGGATTGCCGGGCCAAGTTATTCAAATACGGCGGCGAAGAACAGATAAGGAGCATGCAAAAACATGCTTCTTTGTAGAATATGGTTGAGCGAAAGCATACCTGATTCTCTACCCAATCCATAAAACGGGCGCTCAACAATCTGCGCCAACTACCATCGGATAAGCCTCCTAAAAATCATATATAGGGTTCTATCAAGCCTATATGCCACGATGTCTGATCTTGGTATCCCCTCAAAGCTAATACCACTGTGTAAGTTAACATTGAGTAACACCAGAAGATTCGTCAGTAAGTGAGGTTTCGGACAATTATACTCCTTATCGTATGACTTCTTCCATCTATTGCTTGAGAAAATAAAACGATTTGCAGAGCTAAATAGAGAAGGTACCATCTTCTATAAGAGTGTACAGCTGCTGACGTACGCCCATTATATTGAAATCATTGGCGTCAACATCCGCGCCGTTAGTTCTGCTTTCTTCAAACTGAATAAGGAAGCGAAGCGTATGGGTCTGGTTTTGAACTGAGGGCAAGACGAAATATGTCCTGTCATCAAACAAACAGTCGTCGCACTCACGACTTGGCTGCCATGTCACTGTTGACAGTATAACTTCGAAGTCATAGATAATTTCGCCTATTTTGGAACCAGCATTAACAGCAACAATAAAGTCAGCCTCGAAATCCAACACAGAATAACTCTTACCCACAGGTGCTACTTCGGACTGAGTAAGTACTTGAGAAGTGAAGTCCTCTCTCGAGGAACAAAGACCAAACTTTAAAAGCTACTCATTATTCCCGTCCTGCTATATGGTGCAGAGACGTGGACGATGACGCAATTGGATGAGTCGACGTTACGAGTTTTCGAGAGAAAGGTTCTGTGGAAGATTTATAGTAATTCGATGGAACAATGAGCTATACGAGTTATACGACGACATTGAGATTGTACTTCAGAGAATTAAGAGACTGTGGCAGCGCTGGCTAGGTCATGTCGTTCGAATGGATGAAAACAGTCCAACGCTGAGAGTATTCGACGCTTGACTCCATCTCATATACACACTATATATAATTTAGATCCTATAAGTCGTTTGCTTCTGGATTTCTTACGACTTTTTGACAAACTAATTTACCTTTTACGGGGTATAAAATAATGGCAAAGTATTTAGTAACGATAAATGTTCATATTTTCTTAGATCATAAGCTCTTCACAGAAATGATATCTACGGGTGGCGTCTGTAATGTTTTTCTACAAACATACAAATGTAGGTATGCGCTTATCAGCTATGTGCATTTTATCTAATGTTGAAGAAAGAATAGACAAACATTTACTGATAAGCATGAAAGCATAAATTTGGTGATTTACGAGTAAAGCACAAAAATGCGAGCAGTTAAACAATTTTATTGCGACTTAAATTTTTTTTCTTAAATTTTTATTTATTTATTTTTTTTTATTTTATTTCTTTTATTTTTTTTTTATTAATTTTTTTTTATTTTGTAATATATTTTTTGAATACACTATATCAATTAAGTAAGACAGCACTCGAGATATTCAGACAATAAATTTACACAAGCCTATAGACAACAGCAATATTTACTTAGAGATTTGTCGAGCAGAACTTAAACTGCCATTCATAGGGGATTTTAATTAATTGACATTTACCAGAGAGCTTGTTGGTGCATTTAAAATCGCAAAGCGCTCTATTAAGCCACAAGCAAATACAGGGTGAACACTTGCAGCCAATTATAAATAGAACGAGCATGTGTAAATATGATTAATACTTCCATAAGTACACCTGAAACATTAATGCAACTATGTAATGCACTTCTAATTTATTTTACGTTGTTACGTATTCTATTTTACGCAGCGGGGTTTGGTGGCGCACAGCGAGTTGAAAGCACTACAGCTGCTAAATTTTTTATGGTAAATCAATATCAATAGAAATTGCGGAAAAAGGCATGACCAGCCATAAATAAATAGCAACAAATGCAAAATAAAAGCTGAGATACCAAAAAATTACCAACAAACGTAATGCGAAAGCTGATAGCGGACTGAGATTTGATTGCGGCGATAAGACTGACGAGCGCATCGATATGGCGACGCCGCAAAACTAATTAAACAACTCAGCAGTGAAAATGTGAGTAATCTAAAAATTTTGTGCGAAATGTTTGCGTAAATGAATTGGTGGCAAGTTTAGAAATACTTTTTTTGACAACTAGGCCTGCGGCGCCTTTATTTTTTAAATTATTGGCAAACTAGGTGTGATGTTAAGCTTTTATGAGCATAACGATGGAATTTTTGGCAATAAATCAACTGCTTGTAAGCAAATAGTTAGGAATACTTTGCAGTCAATACGAAAATGCGATGACGCCGGAAATAATCACGTACACCTAAGTTTCGTAAGAGTAATTAAAACTAGCAATAGAAATGTGTGAGTATGAAGAGCTTGACAACCTGGCTGACAGGGGTACAGTAACAGAAGGTTTCAAGACCGGAGCATACTCTTATAGAACCGCCTGAGGTTATCCAGTATCTGATGCCAAGAGTATACTGAAATTATGGAGAGAATAGTTTTCCAGTCTCCTGAATGGCAGTGAAAGCCTAACCTGATTATCCAATCGATGACGATGGAGTAGACGTTACATTGCCTGATCATGAAGAAGTTCGAATAGCAAATACCAGTTTGAATAACAACAAAGCGGCGGGAGCATTGGATTGTCGACCAAGCTATCCAAATACAGCGGCGATGAACTGATAAAGAGCTTATATATAGAATACGGTCGGACTAAACCTAGCCTGGCAATTGGACGATTGGCTCTGCCCAATCCACAAAAAGGAGACCCCACAATCCGTGCCAACTACCGTGGGATAAACTTCCTCAACATCGAAAGAAGGTTCTATCGAGCGTATTGTGTGAAAGACTGAACTCATGGTCAAGAAACTGATTGGACCTTATCAGTATTGCCTTAGACCTGGAAAATCTACAATCGACCAGATTTTCACCATGCCCCAAGTCTCGGAAAGGACCCCTGAAAGGAAGGTCGGACACTCAGCACCTCTGCGTCGATTTTAAATCCACCTTCAGAAGAAACTGCCTCTATGCCGCTATGCCTGAACTTGGTATCCCGCCAAGCTAATACGGCTATGTCAGTATCGGGAAGGAACTCTCCGAGCCGTTCGATACCAAGCAATATTTCCGACAAGGAGGCTCCCTATGGTGTGACTTCTTTAATATAATGCTGAAGAAAATAATACGAGCTGCAGAGCTACATAGAGAAAGTACAATCTTCCATAAGAGTATTCAGCAGCAGCACTAATAAAAATAGATGGTTAACTGCGGTTACACCAAAGCTATAATATTAAGGATATGAAAAGATCTTTATCCTGATTTTGATCGATCTTATGGTATGGCAGCTATACGCTATAGTGATCTGAACAATTTCTTCGAAGATTGTACTGTTGCTTTGTACGACAGCTATATGCTATAGTGATCTGATATTGGCCGTCCCGACAAATGAAGAGCATCTTGGGGAGGAAAGGACGTGTGCGAAATTTCATATCGATATCTCAATAAGAGGGGAACCAGTTTGTATATATGTAGACAGACGGGAATGTCTAAATTGACTTGGCTTGTCACGCTAACCATCACAAACACAAACATCTCGGCAAACTTAATATGCACTGTTCAGGGTATAAAATATTAATTTGTCATATATTAAATGTAAAGAAACTCAGGAAGTATTGAACAATGAACTGGGCAATGTGAAATCATATTTATTTTATTCAAAACTAGCGCATATTAAAGCTGAATTATGTCACTGCCATTTTTAAGGATTATGTTATGTTCAGAAAAAACTGTATTAATTAAGTTAATAAATAATTTTGTTATCAAAAAAATATCTCTGAAGTCTTTAAGAAAGGCCTTATTGAGTATAATATAATATATGGCAATAAATAACAAAATAAAAAATTATTTAGGTTTTTTCGATTTCGTACTTTCGACTTATGATATCACAGGCATTTATAAATTAACCTAATTTAGCAGTGATTTAATACAGATATCCTGCCGCTATATACTTACACTTGATTATTTCTTTTTCAATTAATGTGAAGTCATTATTTACTAGTCGATCTTATCGAAAATTAGGTAGCAAGTGTCGATTACTGAGCAAAATCGCATAAATCAATATTTTTTTGGTAAATTATGATTTCAACTTGAAAGCACTTAAAAACAATAAACTTGATTTTTTCTTAAAGATTTTTGCTCACTAACCCTTTGCCACTCACACTTATCTTAAGAGACTACTTTGATTTTATTTGCATATATTGTTGCTGCTATTTATGGTTACATACTTCAAAAGCGCAAACGTTATTATTAAAAAATAAATTTTAATGCTCTGCAAACACATTTCCGAAACCGTTAGACTCTACTCAAACACACTTCACGCAACATCTGTTAACAATTTGTTTCTTTTTTTATACCGGAAAGTACCGGAAAAAGCAAATGAATTACCAAAAAAACAATTGTGTGAGGCGTTGTCATTGTCTAAGGCTCTGCATAAAATATTTGCAGTACAGGGTGTCACTTTTAACGTTGAAAATATGTGTTTACGCAATCTTATAAAAAGTTTATAACCTCGCAGACAAATATTTCAAACTATAATTTTGAATTTTTGCTCCAAAAAACCTTAAAAGCTAACAAGCAAAAATTTCTTCTACAATCAACCTTTTTTGTTCACTTTTAGCTACCTTTATATATAAAAATTACGTGTCAAATTGTTTGTCCGTCCATCGCATCCTAAACTACTGAACCGATTTTAGCAAAATTTAGCACACTCTGTTCAGTTCGAACCAACTTAGAAGATATGATAGTAAAAACAATTCATAAATAAAAAATACAGTGAAATCTCTATTAAATGGACGCTCATGCACATTGGCCGATCCCACAATTTGTGTATGTTTATTAAGTACAATCTAGTAAGCGGAAAAATCTATTTACTGTACAGAAAGGCTAGTAACCAAACATTGAGAAGGCAGCATTAAATTCTTTATTTTTTCCAATGAAATTGATTTGTATTAACATATTCAAAATTAAACCTCAAGTACAATCCCTTGAATTCTTACACCAACAAAAACGTTTTCGCCTTCATTAGTAAATAAAATTTTCACTGCATTGAATAGTATATTATATGAATAATAGTATAAAATATATATCACAGCAACGCGTTGCCAGATCCATTAGTATGTATGTATATAAATTATCTTTTTGTATTTTATTAATTTCTGTTATCTGGTTATACAACATAAGCAAATATTATATCTAAATATCGAAATATCCGCATATTATATACATATATATACCCTGAATAGTGATAAAACCAGAACACAGTATATATATATATGTATGTAGCTTTAACGCACTAGTCTCTCGATATCGAACTGAAATTTTGCACACAACCTTTCCTCTTCAAGAGGATGCTTACTTGACGGAACCGCTGTCATACACACTGAGCGATCAGAATTAACTCCATGTACGGAAAACTTCTTCATTTGGCGAGATATATATATACAAAATGTGGCAAAGCTCATTATATAAGGCAATAATGCAATATCCAAAGAAATTGTTAAGATCGCATCACTTTAGCATATAGCTGTCATACAAACTGAACGATCAGAATCAAGGGCTTGTATAGAAAACTTTTCCGTTTACCGAGATATTTTCACGAAATTCGGCATAGATTACTGTCGAATATAAAACTATATTCTCCAAACAAATTATTGAGATTGGACTACTGTAACATACAGCTGTCATATAAATTTGCCGATCAAAATCAAGTTCTTGTAAGGAAAAGTTTTTTATCTGACAAGATATCTTCACAAAATTCGGCACAAATTATTGTTTAAGGTCACACTATAATCTTCGAACAAATTGTTGAGATCGGACGACTATTGCGTATAGCTATTCTGCATGCTTGCCGAAAAAATCAAGTTAAAGATACCCTTTCATGCTATAAGAAATACACTTGTGAAGGGTATTATAGTTTCGGAACAGCTGAAGATAACGCTTCTGCTTGTTTTTGGTATATGGTTGTTCAAATAGTTATAATAAAATTTAGAATTAGACTATCGAAATATCTTCTTTTTTCATATCATTCTGACTTTATTGCAATATTCGATTTACGAAAATAGAGAAAATATATGTGAGGTTCACAGCCACAACATTAGTTATATCTACATATATTTCAAAACGTAAATTTTTTACTTACAAGTTCATTTTGAAAACTAGTCATTTTTCAATACGTTGAAGGCATCAGCAGCGTGCCCTTTGAGAATTGTGCGGCTATACTTTACTGTATTCTTAGAAATGCAATTAAATTGTTATCAACTTTTTATTATTATCTACCGTTTAAACTTTTTGGTTTTCTGAATACTCAAATTAATTATGCTGACTGTTGCTTTTGTTTGATGAACTTTTATTTGATGAACTTCGTTTATATTTCATTAATCACTTTCAATGAGTTGTCTAAAATCACTCACTATTTCTCTCTCTGTTTTTTTTTTTGTTTGGAGTTTTGACACTTTTTTGCACTTTATACAAAGATATCAGAATAAACTCGTGTTTTATACATTTGCTTTTAAATTACTATTTTCAAAGCAATTTCTTTTGCTCTGCTTGTACGCGTATTCACTTAAATCACTTTCCAAAAAACTAATTTTTTTAAGCGAGTCGATATTTCCAATATGCTTATCAAACTAGCGCAACTTCGCAATGTATATGCCGAATTACAAAAATTACTCTATGTATAAGTATGTTTGCGCCACCGTCAGCACAACGCTATTTGCACACGTTGCGATCAATTTCACGCCGATCCGTAGCCAACAATGCCTCGCGCACTTTTGAATTTCCCTCAGTTAAGAATGCGTTTAATTAGTGGCGAAATGAGTATGTAGATGTGTGTGCCTTGTCGATATCTTAAGAGAGAACGCACATACCTCAGTGCTTTATATGTTTGTTGTTGTTTGTCGATGTTATCATTTTGCTGATAGTGATACGCCAAGTTGTATAACAAATATTTGATAATACACAGACACATAAACATGCGCTTTAATGATAGTTAGCAGGCGCTCCGCGATAATTTTTACGCTCATTAACACTCTCACTCTCAAACGAATTTGGCAGAGTTCTTTAGCTTATATATATATATATATATATATATGGAGTGCTAGCTAACCAAAAATATTTTCAAAATCAGTAATAAATCTTTAACTTTGGTTTTAGATTATAACTGGTTTTTAATAAATTTTTTCTAATTAATTTCATAATTTTTTGAAACTCATAAAAGTGACATCACAACGTTCTTAAGCACTCGTTTTCAAAGCTCTAAAAATAGACAAATATATCCAATATATTCAAGTACCTGAAGAAACTACTGGAATTCGCAGTGTTGCGAATATACGAGGGTTACCTTTTATATTTCGTTCCTTGCTGATATTTACGAGTTTCCTATAAAAAAATAATAAATTCCTACACACATTGCTCACCTCTTTCAAAACCACATATGCCATTTTTTCTATATTTTTAGGACACAATCAAACTACTTCAAATATCGACATATTTACACATATACCTACATACAAATAACAACAAATAAAGAAAAAAGCTGAGAACACTTGTCCATTGATTATCAAAACAATAACCGTTATATGGTAATAAATACGTACTCCAATTTATGGCCATATGATGAGTCACACAGAGCAATTGACAAATTAAAGGCAAGTGTTTGATATGTATGACCAAAGTTTATTTACAATATATATTTTTACTGGCAATAAGTGCATATTTTCTTAGTAAAAATCGTAGCTTTTAGCACCGCTTTCATTTATAAGTGCACTGCTGAGCTGACATAGCGAAATTTTACTGGGTTTTATATTACTTTTTTTCACAACAATTCAATGCGGGAATCACTCGACATATGCACATAGGTAGTATTTTGTGCGCCGGTGAATAAATTTCATGTCCATATGTTTTCAAAAGTACTCAGCATTAAGACGCGCGCGTGAGTACATATGTAGCTTAGAGTAAATATTTACTTTTCCCCAACAAATAAATATATATTTGAGTAATTATTTCCAGCACAAAGAAGTGGAAGCGGTTAGAAATTGGGTAGCGCCTTGATTAAAAGGTGGCAATTGATATCAATATGTTTAAAGTCAGGTGAATTATTATCGCTGAGCAAGCATTTCGTAGCGAAAAATTTACAAAAGAAAAAAACAACAACCAAATACAATATATATTCATTGTATAACTGTTAGACGCACGCATACTTATACAATATGAAAATGTATCACTATGAGCAAAAAATAGTAAGACTTTTTTTATAATTTTAAACTTCTTAATTTATGCTTCAAAATCTATGTTGTTTCCCTCAAAATAAACTCTCTCGATCCCAATACACTTGTGCCAAAACAGTTGTTAAAGTCAATTTCCGGAAAAGCCTTCAATGCGCGATTAGCGTGTAATGGCTTCAATTGACTTAAAAGAGTTTTCTCGGAGCGGTTGCTTAATTTTGCTGATTAGCCAGAAGTTAGATGGAGCTAAGTCATGCGAAAACGGTAGTTCCGGACCAATATTGGTTGAAAATTTGACGAAAAGCTCATGAAGAACCAATACAATATGCGACGATGATTTATCGAGTTGCCAAAACAAGAATTGTCGACCTATAACACCATCCTCTCTTTCTTGAAAACTGAAAATTAAATAAAAAGTCTTACTAATTTTCGCCCATAGTAGTATATCAGCTCACAAATATGAATTTGATAAAAACGTACAAAAAGCCTATTGCTCTACAGAACTTATCTACTAGTACATAATCAATCATTCCGCAAAATCTACCAATGCTTCAGCTTACTAAGCATAGTATTAGACCTAAAAGGTAGTTAAGTAGCTAATAAATTATTCAAAGCAGTTGATCTATTATTGCGTAATGTTCCACAGTCACGTGAATTGTGCATGAGTCATGTACTAACTAAAGCCAGACAGATGAGTAATACACCTAATCAAACAATCAATTGTTGCATTGTCACGATATACATTACAGTATCTTGCTACTTACATATATTAACATATATAAAACTATTCAAACCGCAACCCTTTGATGCTCATTTGAATGTGTAAACTAATTTATCATATATATTGATAACAATTAGCGGCAATGTAAAGGGCTTAGGGTAACTTTACTATCAATTGGGTATGTATTTTATATAAGGTTTAACTAGAAGTGCTCATAAAAGTGTTTGGAATATTCACTTCTTCCACATATGTCACTCATATATGAATTATATAATTCTAAGCACTGGCCGGGCACGGTGCCTGCTTTTCTTATATAGAACCAGCTGGCAGCCAACTACCGTGAAGTCACCTTGCGACTTTCAAATCACATCACTTCGCTGTGTGAGCATCACTCAAGCACTGGCCAGGCACGGTGCCTTCTTTTCTTATATAGAGCCAGCTGGCAGCCAGCTACCGTAGAAGCCACCTTGTGATTTTCAAATCACATCACTTCGCGGCGTGAATGTCAGCACTGGCCGGGCACGATGCCGGCTTTTCTTATATAGAGCAGCTGGCAGCAGCTACGTGGAGTCATCTTATGCTTTCAAATCACATCACTTCGCGGTAGAGCATCCAAGCACTGGCCAGGCACGGTGCCTTCTTTTCTTATATAGAGCCAGCTGGCAGCCAGCTACCGTTGAAGTAACCTTGTAACTTTCAAATCACATCACTTCGCGGTGTGAGCATCACTCAAGCACTGGCCAGGCTCGATGCTTGCTTTCCTTATATAGAGCCAGCTGGCAGCTAGCTACCGTGGAGTCACCTTGTGACTTTCAAATCACATCACTTCCCGGTGTGAGCACTGACCAGGCACGGTGTTTGCTTTTCTTATATAGAGCCAGCTGGCAGCCAACTACCGTGAAGTCACCTTGTGCCTTTCAAATCACATCACTTCTCGGCGTGAACGTCACTCAAGCACTCGCGCAAGTTTTGATTATTAATCAGCGCTTGCTGAGGTCACGGGATGTCCAAACCGACTCGCTTCCAAACGAATACAATTGGTGAAAGGATGCACAGCCCAGCAAACTGTAATAAGGAAGAAGCTTGAAACTTTTGCTAATGACATTATGCGCTACTTTTGACTAGTTTTGAGCGCACAATCAATGAGCTCAAAGCCAGCATAGCTGCGCGGCTAACAGAATGAGTGCTCACCTCTCTGAAGGAAGCTGGACTTCTGAGCAATTCATCAATTACTACCTTGATGGCATCCACTTCTGTCTAAAAAACATTAAAGTGGGCTTATAGTCTGAAACTAGAGTTGGTAAAAATCTAACGACTGGAGAGTCCTGGCCACAAATCCCTCGCAGGTGTATGATCTGTGAAGAAACCAGGAGGAGAAGGTTCAGCTATTCAAAAGTGGAGAATTTCGTTGTGTGCCTGCCCAGGGCCCTCATATATCCAAATTCCCTCAGTCAAGTAGCAACCTTCGCCGCCAAGCACTAATTTTAGAATCAAAAGCACCCCAAGAAACTCTTTTATTAATCCTCAAGTTTATATATTTATCTTTACATATTTATATGTAACTTGCAAAAAAATGTTATCATTCAAGCATATAATTCAATAGCCTTATATTTCTTAAGAATTCAATAAGAAAAACAAGTAGTCTTCTTTTAAGAAAATTCGTAAATCCGGCACTTGCCTATACATATTGCGCTGAATTTCTGTATACCAGCTACAAACAGCTACACAAGCAACACATTAACCACGAATATGGAAATAAATACCCATACACATACATATACAAACACGTACACGTAAAAAAGAGCAATGAAGCAGCAATGACAATAGCAACGCCTGAAAGTAGACATTGGCGAACAGACGTCATCGTTGCGATAAGAATTTCAAATGCCGAGTTCGTGATGTTACGACATAATTTTTGGTATTGCGCAGGCTAAAGTAAACACACACACTCAAATGTTTACACATATTTACTATATATTTATATAGATAAATATATAAAAAGACAAATAAAAAAACGAGTGGGAGCCACATTCACTCAGTTTGACGAATACTTGGCATATATTAGTGACTGGCATACAAATACTCATGGTAACATAGTATTAAATGGGCGCCACTGTGTGGAAAATTAAAGCACTTCAAATATTGTCGGAGAAGATATGAGTTGAGAAATTGTTTAGATATTGCTTCAGCGAAATTCATTGCCAGTAGGAGAGGAAGAGTTCAATTTGACTTCAAAAACAATACCAGAGAAAGAAATAATTCCATGCTTAATGAGCATACAAGCTTTGATTGAAGTGCCAATGCTTACACGCCATTGTTTGAACTAAAAAAATTAAAAGCTTCGCCATATTTAATAATATTTTATACGCATAGACTAAAGGCTTTCTCTTTCATGTCAAATCAATATAAAAAGTGCGTTAAACGCAACTAAAATACAAACAAGTTAGTCAGATACTATATAATACTAAAAGAAGAATCCTCAAAATACACTCGAGTTAGTTGACAATCTACAATCACATAATTTTTCTTCCAAATCTCCTTTGTGACTGTGCAACAATCGCGGTATGGCATTTAGCTAGACGGTCGGTATGTAGTCTGCCAATTTCAAAAACAACGCAAAGCAGCTATTAGCATTCTGTGCCACACGCCAAAGCCGATATTGCAGAGGTCATGCCACTGCTCGCCAACTTTTTGTCACGACGGTTTACTATTGCAATGGCGCAAGTTACTTTCAAAAATTTCATTAAATGTAACGAAACGCTTTTGAGCTTGCGAGCGTCAAGCGCAAAGCTGCGTGCAACGCCAACGCAACAAAGAACTACTCCCTCTTGAGCAGTTTTCTATGCAAACGTGACAGCGTTGACTACATCGTACAAGCATTGACTACATCATGCAAATGCGTATGTATTGAAGCAACAACAAAGTCATAGCTGCGCAACGTGACCACCATGCATGTCCCCATTAGATGCAGCGCTCAGCGCTCTGCCTCACTTCTTCTATTATGTTTGCGCTCCACACGCTTTGTGTGGGTTTTTTGCGCGTTTCAGACTGCCTTTTTGAGGTCAACGCATCGCTGCAAGGCCATTCCGCAGCGGACAAAGGAAAAAACAACGCATAAAAGCGCGTGTAAACATTATTGGTAACAATAGCTGTTGCGGTGGCGCGAGCAGCGACCACAACCAACATAGTAAAACCAAGGCAAACAACCACAGCGTTATTAATAATAGTTGCCGCCAACCAACTTGTGCATACAACAAAATTAACTATTTATTAAGAAGAAATAAATTGTATACGCAAACTTGAATTTTATTCTAAACTTTAAGCGCTGTTGTTGTAATAATTGTGAGAAGTGGAATTCTCAAAATAATAAATCTAGAATAAACGATTTTTGAATAATAAGATCGAACGAAAGAGAAAATAACGAATTTTAAATGAAAAATATTTTGTGGAAGATCCTTGGTCTGGAAAACGAAGGGGAAGCGCTTTCAAGGGTTGAAAACGGGTTATGACGATTTCCGACAAAAAAACTTATCCAATGGAAAAAAGTCTGAAGAACAACAAAGCAGCGGGCGTCTATGAATTGCCGGCCGAGTCATTCAAATACTGATAAGAAGCACACAACAGCTTCTTTGTTAGACTGTTGCATGCCCAACGATTGGAATTTAAGTGCGCTCCGGCCAATCCACAAAAAGGGAGACCCCACAATCCGCGCCAACAACCCTGGGATAAGCCTCCTCAACATCGCGTATATGGTTCTATCGAGCATATTGTGTGAAAGATTAAAGCCCAACGTCAACAAACTGATTGTATCTTATCAGTGTAGCTTTAGGCCTGGCAAATCAACAACTGACCAAATATTCACCATGCGCCAAATCTTGAAAAAGACCCGTGAAATGAGGATCGACGTCCTATTCGTCGATTTCAAAGCTGCTTTTGACAGTACGAAGAGGTGCTGCTTTTATGCCGCTATGTCCGAATTTAATATCCCCGCAAAGTTATTACGACTGTAAGCTGACGTTTGGTTACACCAGAAGCTCCGATAGCATTGGGAAGGACCTCTCCAAGCCGTCCAATACCAAACGAGATTTCAGACAAGGCAGCCCTATATCGTGCGACTTTTTCAATCTACTCCTGGAGAAAGTGGTTCGAGCTGCAGAACTAAATAAAGAAAGCACAATCTACTATAAGAGTGTAAAGCTGCTGGCGTACGCCCCTGAAATTGGTATCATTAGCCTCAACAACTGTGCCTTTATTTCCGCTTTCCCCAGACTGGATAAGGAAGTTAAGCAAATGGATCTATTGACAATCATAACTTCGAAGTCGTAAATAATTTCGTCTATCTTAGAACCAACTTTAGCACCAACAACAACTTTAGCCTCGAAATCCAACGCAGAATAACTCTTGCCAACAGGTGCTACTTCGGACTGTGTAGGCAATTGCGAAATAAACTCCTTTCTCGACGAACAAAGACAAAATTCTACAAGTCGCTCATCATCGCCGCCCTGCTATATGCTGCAGGGGAATGGACGATGACAACATCTGTTGAGTCGGGGTTCGAGTTTTCGAAAGAAAGGTTCTGCGAAAGACTTATGGTCCTTTACGCATTGACAACAGCGAATATAGCATTCGATAAAACGATGAGCTGTGTGAGGTATACGATGACTTTGCAGTTCAGCGAATTCAAAGACAGCGGCTACGCTGCCTAGGTCATGTCGTTCGAATGGATGAAAATACTCCAGTTTTGAGAGTTTTCGACACAGCACCCGCCGGGGGAAACCCGAGGAAGAGGAAGCCCTCCACTCCGTTGGAGAGGCAATTTCTTGATATAACATTCCTGAATTTTGTACACATTTTGTGTTTTTCTCTCCAAGAAGTTGACATCGGATTATTATAGGAAATAGCTGGCATTCAAACTGAGCAATAAACAATAAAGTCTTTGTATCGAACACTTTTTAATTTGACGAGATATCTTCATAAAATTTGGCATAGAGTATTATCTGAGTCAACACTATAATATCTAAAGAAATTGTACAGATCGGCTCAATATAGCATACAGCTGCCATGCAAACAGACCTATAAAAATCCAAGATAAAGATCAAAAAATTACTGTCTGGGAATAGAAAAATAACTGAAGTTTAGGAAACAGGTATTTTCAAAACCCTCAAAAGTATTTTTAATGCTGACAATAAACAAAAACGCAAAGCAGCGACTTCAAAAACTGCAACTACAAATATCCGCAAAGAAGGACGCTTTCATATTTGATCAACAATATACAACTGCCAATTAAACACTTCACGCTTTGCCATCGTCAACGGCAACCACTTCATATTCCTCCATATTCCAAGTTTAGTGCTATTAAAAATGGCATAGCAGCGATAAGGAACAATATTAGGTATGAGATTGGAAAAACGGAGAGGAAAACGTATTTTGCTTAGCAGCGGCATAGCAAAGCCGTAAATATTGCGCAATATACAAATCATGCTAAGAAGATAACGTTGCGAGCTTACACGCACGCCTAAGCAATAACGACAAAATGGAAAATAGGAAGAAAAATCATAACACGAATTACGATTTGATGTGCGCATAAGTCGCCGTTATAAGGTGGAAAGTAGAGAAAGTGGCGCGAGTACATAATTTCACAGCACAACTTTTGCACTAAAAAGCAAAACTGTGTAGGCACAAATATGTGCACACGCCATATGCATTGACAAACCAACATTTCGCTAGCTTACAACTCTTCACCTCGGCATGGATGCATAAATTCGTAAGCACACCTCAACATTTGCGCACACATCGGAACGGTAAAACCGAGCAGAGCATTTTTACTGCATGCCTGACCTAATAAAATGTCATGCTTTCGCGCTGACATGTGAAATCAACTCACACGCCCGCACGCCACTCACCCCTGCTGCAGTCGCACCACAAACTGCAGGCGCTCGAAACGAGCTCAATACCGGTGGTTTTGTTAGTTGTGTGCACGGGTGCGTCACCCACAAACCAGCAATATACATAAATTCACACGTGTACGTGTGCATACAGTGCCATAGTGCATAAGCATTTTACCAACAGTTGGCTGGCTTGTGGTTCAATCATGACAATACAAGGCACCAATCACACATTAACCCTGCAATGCAGGATTTTTTATGCAAAATTTCAAATTTTGATGATGTTTGTTAACATCTTAAATCGCATGATTTTTCACACCACTGTACTTCACTTTTATATCATATAGCATGTAATAGCAGCAATAGTTATAATTCCGGCCACCATCCGGGCGTATACTTAACTTTTTGTCAATACCACATTTGTTGCATGAAAGTGGGCGCTTGCTGCTACCAAATTGTCAATTTTCACCTGCCCACATACTAAATAATATTGTCTTCACTTCATGCTATTGCTCAGCCGCAGCTGTTGAGCACGTTTTTTCTTTGCATTCGTGCGCTTCTAGGCAGCAGCGCCCATATACACGTCTCCATATTCACTTTCAGTTCGTTGCGGCAGCACATCAACATTTTCTTTTCCACTAAACATGTATTTAAATTATTTGTTGTCGGTTTCGTGCCGTTTCGTTTGTCGTTTATCGTTTACTTCGTTGTTCGCCGATCCGTTGCATCCGATTTTTTCGCCCAGTGCACATTGTTGACCTATATTTGGGCATCAATGAATCCGGCATACAAGAGGCCATAGCCATAGAGACCGCTTCCATTGCCAACAGCACCGCACCGCACCGCGCATCTGCCGCAACGCCACTCACTTTCATTGTGCTACGCTGTGTGCTGTGTTCGTTGCTTGCAGAGGCAGCTTTACAATCGGCATGTCCTGTTTTGCCGTCATCACTTGGTAGGCGAGTGCATTCTGGAAAGAGCTTTTCGCGCGCCAAAGAGAGCGACTGGAAAAGCACAAGCGCTCTTCGCAAGCGAACCAAAAACTGCTCTACACATCAGAAATTAACTTGTGATAAAGCATATAATGCTCTGACGAAATTATACGGTAAATGCGTGTGAATTGAGGCATAGTTTTAAGGCTGTGCATTCGCAATATAATTTTTTTAGACTTGAGGCACTTTGTTCGAAAATAAATATTTTTAGATATTAAAAAAAAAAAAATTTCCCGTAAAAAATTGTTTAGATTTAAATAATCACAATAAGCTAGCTTACGTGCTCTCAATATGTATGGTGCATAATTGACTAAATAATTTAAGTACCATATCAATTGATTGGAAGTTTTTAAGCTATATTTATACATATTTTATGTCTGTATATACTGCGAATGCTCATATTGAAGCTCAAAATTAAATAATTTTCGATTTCACGCGATCTTCGACCGGGATGAAAAACAGATGTTCTACTATGTAATGATTCCGACCCACTCTGTGAACAAAATCCTTTACTTCAAGCTATAGCCCGTACATAAGCCTAAGGTCGAAAAAATTTACAAAATAGTGATTTAAAAAGAGTTGAAATTTACACAAAATCGTGATCGTTTTTAACCAGTTCAAATTCGATTTATGAGCAGATTGAAAAACTGGTAGAGCATTGTAGTCTGAACTATAGGTACACAGAATATGAAGAAAAAAATCAATTTAAAACTTAAAAATGCGATTTTTATAGATATAACCTGTCAAAATATGTATAAAAGTATATTTTTGAAGTTTTATAGTAGCTGTGCCCCTTGACACGAATTCTAATTTCTTCTGAGAAATATAAAAATATCAGTTTTGTTACGAATTTTGTAAGTACCTAGTATTTTCCCTTGTGTTGTATCCTTCCTTGAGCTCATACGTATGTTGTCTTTTATATTTCTGGATTTGGCAACCCTAGTATTGCAAACTGACATCTCACATTTTAATCGTAAAGTTTGACATTTTTAATGTTATAGATACTCAGGAGCGCTACTTATGACTTAGGAGCGCTATTTATGTTGTTTACAGTGATATAAAATATTCATCTCTGCTAAAAAATGGAATTATATCACATAATGCGATCAAGCGATTAATTTTTAAAATCTTTCCACGTAGATTAACACAGTAACAGTGCATCGTTGAAATTAATTAACTTTTTGGTGATGAACCTCCAACAAGAACTAGTATTTATAAATGGTATGGTGAATTCAATAGAGGTCGTAGATCACTCGAAGACGACTTTCATGAAGTGCGTCCAAAACCAGTTGCTGTTCCGAAAACTCTTGCTGCTTCACGCAAACTAATATTTCAATACCGTCATGTGCCCTAAACTGAAATCGAGACAACTAGGGATAATCGTGGTACTTACATACATTCAATATGGAATTTATTTTTTGAATGAATTTTTGCATTATACCGTAGAAAAACGTGCTTGTTGGATTCTAAATAATTGTTTAATCGCTCAAAAAAGAATCGTAAAGATTGGCGAAATGTTAAAAAATACTCTATTGCTATTTCGAAACAAGAGTATGACATCGTGACAGGTGCTGAATCGTGGAATGTGCATAAAATATTTACTGATTCACCTTATAGCACCGACTTAAACTTTAAAGGAAATATAAGACGTTTTTCGACACCTGAAGAGGCGCTGAAGAACTGATAAGGAGCTTGCATCTGCTTCTTTGTAGAATATGGTCAGACGAAAGCATGCGCCGTTAGTTCTGCTTTCTCCAGGTTGGATGAAGAAGGGAAGCAAATGGATCTGACAGTGAACAAGGGCAAGACGAAATTCGATACTTGGCTGCCACGTCATTGTTGACAGTCATAACTACGAAGTCGTAAATAATTTCGTCTATCTTGGAACCAGCATTAACAGCAACGTTAGGCTCGAAATTCAACGCAGAATAACCAACATGTGCTACTTCGGATCATCCCTGTCCTGTTATATGGTGCAGAGGAAACCATGTGATGAGACGACGCTACGAGGTTTCGAAAGAAAGGTTCTGCGGAAGATTTATTGTCCTTTGCGCATTGGCAACGGCGAATACCGCAGTCGCTAGAACGCTGAGCTGTACGAGTTACACGACGACATTGACATAATTCAGCGAGTTAAAAGACAGCGGCTACACTTGCTAGGTCATGACGTGCGAATGGATGAAAACACTCCAGCTCTGACAGTGTTTTTGCGATATTTTAAACTCGGCTATAACCGCGTAATCGGTGTCTATGTCAATAAAGAGGAAGAATAAGAGGCGGTGGATGCGTTCAGAACATATGTTTTGGAGATACTTCATGATTAATTTAGAATATTTTGAAAAACAATAAAACGATTTTCGATGATTAATATTTGCTTTTGTTTTCTAGTCCCAAAATATAAAAAACAACCCATGTGTAAGTATGGAAAATAATCGTTAAGCTTAACTTAACTTCAAAACCAATAGTTAAAGCTCAGGAATTAGTCTGACAATCATAGAACATGTTTCTACATAAAAAACTGCAATTGAAAACAAAATTACTAACTAAAATAATTAAAATATTAATAAATTCTACAATTGACTTACGAAAAAATACTTTTCTATGTTAAAAAACAACAAGTAAGCCAGCACCATGAAAAAGACAAGTTTTAAAAAATTTAAAACTTATTTGACGTTTACTTTTTGTGCGTTTTCCCTATTTGACTCGGTAGCGTGCCATTTCCGTATTTTCTCTGTTTATGTTGCTTTTCAAACGTCATCAATCTGCATGAGTTCGCTGGTAAAATTTCACTACGCCACCACACCAGCGTGCCACCATTTGCGCCCTTTACGCAAACGAAACAGCAACAACAGCACGAAAAGCACAAATCAGCTGTGACTGACCAAAACACATTTAAGGCAAAATGCGCCCGCACAAAAAGGAAAATACCGAAGCGAGCGGAGCGAAGCTTTTCTCTTGCGCCAGCGTGTGTGTGTATGTGTTGGGCCGATGAAAAGTAAGTGAGCAAGTAAGTTTTACTGGAAATTTTCCGTTACTCTCAGTATCAGCTGGAGAGTGCAAGTAAAAGTCAAATGTGCTTGTAGGGCATGTGTGGCGCGGCAACAAGGGCTGTTGCGTGTCAGTGGAATATAAACTTAATGGATACACTCGCAAGCGCATAAAAAACACATACACAAACATACGTGTGGCACGCACATATTCGGCCGCCGATGAATTCTGTGGTCACAGGCCGCTCAATCATTCAAGTTAGAGTCACAGGGCGAAGTGGACGTGTCGACGGATGTGACATTTTGTTGGTTCAGCTGGTATTTAAATATACAATTACAATTGGTTGTAGCTTAAGGAAAGTGTGTTATAAAAAAAAATAACAACAATCGAATGCAAATGTGTCGCAATTGTAGGAAAAGTGAAATTTAGCAGCTTCTTGGCAATTTTCGATTTTCAGCAAACAAAAGTGTGCAGCACTTGTGCAAGGAAGCCTCTAAGTTTCAACACAACTGTGTGCCTGTGAATGTGTGTGTGTGTGTGGATGCGTGTAGTAGAACATTTGTATATTTAAACACAGCATACAGTGAGATGTGTGAATTGCTGCTAAGCCAGATAAAAGCTTTTTTAGTAAAAGTAAAAGTTAAGTTCAAATTGGATTTTAGAAAAGGAAACGGCAAATTTGTAAGCAAAGAATATGCATGTGAAGTATACTCAAAGTCTTTCATGCTTATCACAGCAAAGCTGAAAGCATGGTGCAAAAAGTTGCTATGTACACATATGTGGCATAAAGGTCAGCACAACGTAGAAGGAAGCAGGAAAAATTATATTTTAAGCGTGCGAGAGCATTTGCTCTCTATAGTCCCGTATGTTAAACTTCAACTTTAATTTCACGTTTTTTTTTTTTGTTCTGCTTTGCATAAATTATACACACTGCCATTGAACTGGAAAATCACATCACTACGCGCGCTCTTTTGCACACACACTCTCGCTCTCTCTCTCTCTTTGAGTTTTGTGTTAGTAGTAAAAACGGCAATAAAAGCAAGTGCAAGCCAGCTGAAGCGGCATGTTAGTAACAAAAATAGAAAAAAATCCAAAAACGTGTGCATTACAAAAAAACAAATTCAACAAAAACAGCAAAACACGAACTTCTGTTTTAAGTGAAAAAAATATATTGAAAATAATTTTAAAAAATATATACATATGTACTTTTTTTAATTTTTACTGTTAATTAAATTAAATATAATTAAAAAAAAATTAAATATATTTTATATAGTTTTTTTTATTTTTACGGTTAATTAAATTAAATAAACTTTTGGGAAAATTAAATATAATTTAATTTTTGTTTGATTTTTTACAGTTCAATCCATAAAATAGCATTAAAGTAATGTTTTAGTGTATCACAAAATTATTAAAAAAAAAACAACAACAATTACGTTTTAACATAGCCACAACATAATGCAGGGCATAAGTTTTCATTATACGATAATAAATGTTGTTTAAGTGTGTGCAAAGCAAAATAATAAGAATACGCGCCTAAGCAAGTGGAGCAACACGCAGCCCGTAGTGAGCTAAAAAGTTTATTTCGAAAATAGAAAATCGTTTATTCAACTAAAGCAGTAAATGAATGGATATCGGTTGCAGGTGAGTAGTTGTTGTAGTACCTGTTTACTTGATTCTCAATATCAAAAAAAAAAAAACTTAAGAAACAAAATTAACAAAAAAATGTGTTGAGAGTAATGAGCAGGTCAGGATTAAGTAAAATTGTTAATAATGTTATTTTTCACTTTTCTTTAACATGAAATTTAGTTATTGTTTTTTATAATTAAACAGATTCAAATATAATGAAATTCGAAAAAAAATAATAAATAATATTTTATTGCTTCGCTAAAAAAATACAAAATAAAGGGCTCTCAAGTAAATATACAATCGTTCAATATGCTCACAATCAACAACAATTTACAGTTCATTGAGTGGGCACAAAAACAACAAAAACCATCTCTTCGCCTGTGTATATATTACGTGAAACCATATACGATATACCCGCACCCACACACCTAATTAAATTGCAATGCTGCGTTCAATGTCCTCTGCTGGCCACAAGTGCATTTCAATTAAGCTTGAAGGACACCAAACCGAAACCAAAAGCCTCGTAAGGGTGCGTAAGCAAGTTGCAAACAAGTAAATAATAACTGACACTGCAGCTTGGTATGTGGCACACGCAGAGAGTGAAAAGAATGTGCAAAGCAAAATCTGGTTTAATTTTTGATTTGTGGCATTTGTAGACACAAGAACGCATTGCCACCACACAACAAGTTAGAAAGCCACATACATATTACTTAGACCAGTAGTGGTAGTGTTGATCTAACGGGTCTTAAAATACCGCTAATTAATTGGATTTTATGTTAGCAATTCAGTCGTAAATATTTGCTACTTTTACCAACACAACTCAATGCTAGTAAAGCAGCAACAAAATTATTGCTCAGACAGATGAACTTAGTGGTCATTTGGTGGTAGATCCGTACTCAGCGGTGGATGCATAAGAACCACTCAACCATGCTTTCGAAGTCTCTAGTGAGTCACTAAAGATGTGTGTGATATGGCGTTACGCTGATGGAATAACATTTTTCTGCTATTGCAGAAAGCTGGCCGCTATTGGTCGACTACTTCCTTCAAACGGTTCAATTGTTGGCATAACAGCGCAACTTGCATGATTCCCCGCAAATCCCACCAAGCATATAACAAAACACTCCTATTATAAACATTGCATGCAAACTTTATATATCTTGTACAAAGTATAATAATGTCCAACGATTTAAGTCGATTAAATAATAATAAACAGTTTTGAATATAGGATCTCAGAATCGAGATTATGGCTTAGTCACTGTTTGATCCGTCTCAGAGTGATTCGACACGGACCATTTTTGCTTGACATTTATTGCTAGTGACCCCCATATCTTCAGCAGTAATCATCCGCTTCAGAAAAATATCGATCTTGTTACATTTCAGCAACGATTCGAAGATGGAAATTTAGATTTTTTGCTCAACTAGTGTAGCAGCCATACAACGAGCTACCTTTTTTGTATCCACCCGGTTCCAAACGGTATTTTGTGCAATCTTTAGCTTCTGAGCAATCAAATTAGTGATGGTCGGTCACGATAACTTCTCTCAATTTGCAAATATTTTTAACGATTATCTTCATTGTATGGATATTTTTGACAATCGGTCTCCTGTAATAAGGTACATCTTTGCCGTCACTGACGGAATCTGAAGCGACAAAAGCAAAATTTCACATGATTGCCGGGCTTACGTTTTCGACTTTATCGAAGAAAAACTTTATACGGAATCTTTTCTCTTCACTTGTATCCACCTTTGACGAGTGTTTAAACAAAACTGAGATAAACAACAAAAAACTGTCTTAGAATTTTTTTGTATGAAATCTTTTCTTTTAAGGAACGCATTACGTATATAACATAGCCCGATGGCTTTAGCTTTTTGGAAATTGGAAAAATAATTGATTTATTTTAACAAATTCTTAACATAAATGAGTCCTACACCGCATACACAGTAAAGGCAGCTTAAATGCCTCCTGAAGAATCCCATCATTTTTAGGTACCACTTAAGTCCTTAGATCCGCGTACGAAGCCAAAAAATGTTTGTTGTATAAATCTCACAAATTTAGGCTACTATTTGAAAGTGGCAGACCACAATTTCGACAACATAGCACAATAACTCCACAAATACATACTCGTATAGAAAACATTGCAGTTTTTATGCCTAAATTAATGTTTGATAATCGTAAACCCATGTTTCATCTCTTTGTTCCTACACTCATGCCGTAGTCTTTTGTCCCCCTCGCACCCCACCAAATTGCATAACCGAAATTCTGTTAGCTGTATATATTTTTAGAACAAGGACGCTCCACTGACAACAAATGATAAATTTTGAGGACAGAAATTCGCAAAATCTGGCGCGTAAGCAATGCTACGCAAAGTGACATCTTCGAAATTCCAAGCTGTGCTTTGATGATGTATGTATGTGAATTTGTCATGCGTGCTCAAATGTGCAGCTACTTGTGTATGAAGAATTATGTGTGTATCTGGCGTTTGAAATTGCTGTCATTTCGTGTGTAATTATGAGTATTTTGTGTGAGTTAAAAGCAGTCAGCTGCAAATGCATAATGCAGCACATATACTTAAGGATACACAATATGAATACACATAAAGACCGACACGATTAGAATACCTTGCAGATGTATTATTGCTGACTCTGCATTGTATTACTAACAGAATTAATCTGTCATGATCTTATAAGAAATAACTTGTTTGTTTACACCACTAAGTCACTATCACTATGTGTGGACTAAGAGGATATATGAACCGATTTTATAAATTTTTTGATCTATCATTTAATCAGGTTCGTCTGTCTATTCTTCCCTCCGTTCGTGTGTATATAAGCGAACTGGTCCCTTAGTTTTTGAAATATCGATCTGAAATTTGTAACAGGTTGTGTTCTCACCAAGAAGCTGCTCATTCGACGGAATGGCCGATATCGGACCATTATACAATATGGCTGCCATATAAACTGAACTATCGAAATAAAGTATGGAAAACTTTTCCAATTAGCCAGATATCTTCATGAAATTTTGCAGGGATTATTATCCAAGGTCACAATGCTATATTCGAAGAAATAAATAAAATCGGTTGACTATAACATATAGCTGCCATACGAACTGAACGTTTGGAATGAAGTGCTCGTATGGAAAACTTTTTCATTTGAAGAGATATCTTCATAAAAATTGGCAGGGATTATTATCCAAGGTAACAATGCTATATTCGAAGAATAAATAAAATCGGTTGACTATAACATATAGCTGCCATACAAAGTGACTGAACAAAGTTCTGGTAAGAAAACTTTTCTATTTGCTATAGTATTATAACTTCAGTGCAACAGAAATTAACATTTTTTCTTGTTTAGTCTACTCTTAAAGTGCACAAAAACTACTATGCATCGCTTGTTTCGAGTGTAGACAAGTTTTTATGTTGTTTACTCTCACACATGGCCGCCTCGTTAAGTGGATAAAGATTTTATTTAAAAGAAAACAAACATATAAACCGCTGTAGAGCACCACACACAGCTAACCAAAAGTAAATACCAATATATAAACACGTATTGAAGAATTAAAGAGAACCGTAAACATGCACACTGCACCGCTACTAAATTCCAATCTAGTGCTAGTGAATGAACTTGCATGCGGAATTGTTTATTTTAATCTAGCGAATAAATATCTCAAAGCAAAATCGAATTATTAATGCAGCTGTTTACAAATTATTGGCGTTATAAAAACACGAACGCATACCGCACAACCACACAAAATAAACATATACATTATTATATTACACAAATAGCTGGTCGCCGCGGCGTATGAACAATATTTATTGGTCCTAAGTAAGCGCACAGTAGCAGTGCGGCATTTGAGCAGCAACAGCGCAGTCATAGTAAAACATAAATAAATATTTTATAATATGCAAAGCAAGCGCAGAAAGCAAAAAAATGCACACATACAAATGTGAGAAAATAATTTCGTTGAGCTTAGGTGCCCTCCCTTGCAAGGGGTACTCAGTGAGTTTACATGGGTCATGCACGAATTAGTAAGTATTTACAATTTGAGCCTTTACTAACAGAAAAGGCGACAATAAACAGTAAATATGATTATGATACAAAGAAAGTATTGCGTAGCGAAGAGGCAATAGTAAGCACTACTATGGCCAAAAGGGTTTGTCAATAAGCTATAAATTTCCTTTGCCTTAAAAGCGCACAACTGCCTTGGAGCTCAATATACTGTAGCACTAAGCTCTTTTTAATGTATTAAGGTTTACCTTTTTAACTAGTATTGGCTAAGTCATCTCTTATTAGAATATTCTCTTCAATTTTGTGGGTGTCCACATGGTTTTCGCTTGGTGTGGAAAAATATGCCGTACATTTTATAGGATTTTCATATCTGTCATCCTATATATACAATATTTAGATGCTTAGTATTTTATGCACGTTTTGTTGTTGTTTTTCTTTTTTTTTTTATAGTTGACTTTCACCGCAATTCCATATTAAAAGGCATGAAAAAGTCGCATACGAACTAAATGAACTTTTACGAGCCCATGTGCTGGCGTCATAAAAGTCTTCATAAAATGGAATGTATGTGCCCATCAATTCACTGTTCGTTCACCGCAAAAAACTCTTAGTATATCTACCGTTAGTACCTATAATTGCAGCAATAAAAGCTAAGTGCTTTGTTGTATAAACTTAGCAATCAGGAAGTCGACGAAGAAATACAATAGCCAACAGCAAATCAAGTATTTTGATTCAAATAACGAGCTACAATTGGGAAGTGACTCAACTGAGATTTATGCGCGCACACATAGCAACATCTTTATATATTGGCATATACATATCTACATAAATTATATGTGGCAAAGTGCTAAACTCTGCTAAAAATGCTTTTGAAATATAAAAAACACAATTTAAAAAGTTACAAGTTTTAGATCGATAAGGAAAAGAGAATACTTCTACCACCATACATTGCTATTATGAGAGCTAGCCTTTTAAAGACAAAGTTTTAGCTGAAGAAGTTTATGAATCGAAACTATATGGATACCTATTTCTTACATATCAATCATTTACTTATGTGGGCAAAGTTTTATTTAAACATTTTTGTATATGTTTCAGATGACAAAAGTGTATTGAAAACAAGAAGGAGTATTGATAATATGATCTCATTATTATAAGATATCAAATTGAGTAGAAACTGATTTATATATAGGGTTCGGCTGCACCGAAGCTATAATACCGTTCACAAAAATAAAAGATTCCCTATGAGAACTTGATTTCGATAGATCAGTTTGTATGAGAGCTATATGCTATAGTGATCCGATCTCAATAATTTCTGCGGATATTACGCCATTGTTCTGGACAAGAACCCGTGCCAAATTTAAAGAAATTATTTTATTAAATGAACAAGTTCTTATACAAGCACTTGACTCCGCTCGTTCAGTTTGTATGGCAGCTACACTCCATAGTGATTCGATTTGAACAATTTCTTTGCATATACCATTCTTGCCTTAGACATTAACCCATGTCCAATTTCGTGCAGATATCTCGTCAATTGTAAGAGATCTCCATACAAACACTTAATTCCGATCGTTCAATTTGTATGACAGCTGTACTTTATAGTGACTCAATTTAAACAATTTCTTCGGAGATTACACAGTTGCCTTAGATATTAGCCCATGTAAAACTTTATGAAGATATTTCATCAATTGGAAAAGTTTTCCATACAAGCACTTGACTCAGATCATTCAGTTTGTATGGCAGCTATATGCTAAAGTGGTCCGATGTCGATGGTTCTAAATGAAGAGCTTCTCGCGGAAAAAAGGACATGAACCAAATTTCGGAACAATATCTCAAAAACTGAAGATGATGCTGATCATTTATTTATATATTTTATTTTTTAGGGTGTCCGACGTTACTTTCTGGATTAAGACTAATTAAAAACTTGCTATTAAGCCCTGTTTAGGATAAAGAACGATACTAAATCACCAAAAAATTCCAAAACACACAATGCGATGTGCGTCAGAGCGTATGAGTAATTTCTTGAGCATCTGTTTTATTGTACGATAACTTTTCATTTAACTATTAACAACACATATGCGCATTTTATTGCATTAATACTTCCAAATTATCTGTATAACATAACAGTAAAGCAAATATCCACTAGTCATGGTTGCAGTCTTGAGAATTTCTCATGTTATGGCATGCTTAGAAATTATAAATTCTAACACTTGCACTCAATTTATTTGCTTTGGTGTCACTTATCACATAGCCTTCAACAAATAATCCTTGTTTACCCTACACAATAGTTTCAATTGCCAAATGGAATTGAATAAATCAAGTTACACGCATGACGCATGGATTGATTGGAATTCGTTGTGCGTGACTTGTTTCTGAGACAGTCAAATAGGTGCAACAGCGCTTGAATATGCAAATGAATTACGTAAACGCACAACCTATGATTGTTGCAGCGTGTCTGCCTTTGTTTACATTGACGTTGAAATTTCATATCAGTACATACATAAATATTTACCCATATGTGTTTAGGCATTTAAGTAAATTTACTTTGTTACATTTTCTTGCAATTTGTATACAATACTCGACTGCCAGCAGGTACGTTCAACAATTTTACTGCCCATATGTATGCACGTCAATCACTTGACATGATTACATCCCCTGATATTATCGAAATTCCGACACTAATTGCTGCAAATAGCCAATTCTATTGTTGAATTTTTTTAAAACCATTTGTCATTTATATATATTATATATATATACTCATAATATTGTTTGGTCTGATATTTATCATTCTATCTGCGAAATTTTCTATATTTCAGAGATTCTGTATATAAATTAGTCTGCCAAGTCGAGACGTTTTTATATTTACCTATAAAATTTGATGTTTTATTAATAACAGATATTGTGATTTTCAAATCACTTCACTTGGCGGCGTGAGCATCATTCTCGCACTGGCCAGGCACTTTGCCTGCATGTTTTATATAGAGCCAGCTACCGTGAAGTCACCTTGTGACTTTCAAATCACTTCACTTGGCGGCGTGAGCATCATTCTCGCACTGGCCAGGCACTTTGCCTGCGTGTCTTATATAGAGCCAGCTACCGTGAAGTCACCTTGTGACTTTCAAATCACTTCACTTGGCGGCGTGAGCATCATTCTCGCACTGGCCAGGCACTTTGCCTGCGTGTCTTATATAGAGCCAGCGTGTCTTATATAGAGCCAGCTACCGTGAAGTCACCTTGTGACTTTCAAATCACTTCACTTGGCGGCGTGAGCATCATTCTCGCACTGGCCAGGCACTTTGCCTGCGTGTCTTATATAGAGCCAGCTACCGTGAAGTCACCTTGTGACTTTCAAATCACTTCACTTCGGCGGAGCATCATTCTCGTGAGCACTCCTGCGTGTCTTATATAGAGCCAGCTACCGCAAGTCACCTTGTGACTTTCAAATCACTTCACTTCGGGCGTGAGCATCATTGCCTGGCCAGGCACTTTGCCTGCGTATATAGAGCCAGCTACCGTGAAGTCACCTTGTGACTTTCAAATCACTTCACTTCGCGGCGTGAGCATCATTCTCGCACTGGCCAGGCACTTTGCCTGCATGTCTTATATAGAGCCAGCTACCGTGAAGCCACTTTGTGATTTTCAAATCACTTCACTTCGCGGCGTGAGCATCATTCTCACACTGGCCAGGCACTTTGCCTGCGTGTCTTATATAGAGCCAGCTACCGTGAAGTCACCTTGTGACTTTCAAATCACTTCACTTGGCGGCGTGAGCATCATTCTCGCACTGGCCAGGCACTTTGCCTGCGTGTCTTATATAGAGCCAGCTACCGTGAAGTCACCTTGTGACTTTCAAATCACTTCACTTGGCGGCGTGAGCATCATTCTCGCACTGGCCAGGCACTTTGCCTGCGTGTATTATATAGAGCCAGCTACCGTGAAGCCACCTTGTGACTTTCAAATCACTTCACTTCGCGGCGTGAGCATCATTCTCGCACTGGCCAGGCACTTTGCCTGCGTGTCTTATATAGAGCCAGCTACCGTGAAGTCACTTTGTGATTTTCAAATCACTTCACTTGGCGGCGTGAGCATCATGTTCGCACTGGCCAGGCACTTTGCCTGCATGTTTTATATAGAGCCAGCTACCGTGAAGTCACCTTGTGACTTTCAAATCACTTCACTTGGCGGCGTGAGCATCATTCTCGCACTGGCCAGGCACTTTGCCTGCGTGTCTTATATAGAGCCAGCTACCGTGAAGTCACCTTGTGACTTTCAAATCACTTCACTTGGCGGCGTGAGCATCATTCTCGCACTGGCCAGGCACTTTGCCTGCGTGTCTTATATAGAGCCAGCTACCGCGAAGTCACTTTGTGACTTTCAAATCACTTCACTTCGCGGCGTGAGCATCATTCTCGCACTGGCCAGGCACTTTGCCTGCGTGTCTTATATAGAGCCAGCTACCGTGAAGTCACCTTGTGACTTTCAAATCACTTCCCTTCGCGGCGTGAGCATCATTCTCGCACTGGCCAGGCACTTTGCCTGCATGTTTTATATAGAGCCAGCTACCGTGAAGTCACTTTGTGATTTTCAAATCACTTCACTTGGCGGCGTGAGCATCATTCTCGCACTGGCCAGGCACTTTGCCTGCATGTTTTATATAGAGCCAGCTACCGTGAAGTCACCTTGTGACTTTCAAATCACTTCACTTGGCGGCGTGAGCATCATTCTCGCACTGGCCACCGTGAAGCCACCTTGTGACTTTCAAATCACTTCCCTTCGCGGCGTGAGCATCATTCTCGCACTGGCCAGGCACTTTGCCTGCGTGTCTTATATAGAGCCAGCTACCGTGAAGTCACCTTGTGACTTTCAAATCACTTCACTTGGCGGCGTGAGCATCATTCTCGCACTGGCCAGGCACTTTGCCTGCGTGTCTTATATAGAGCCAGCTACCGTGAAGCCACCTTGTGACTTTCAAATCACTTCACTTCGCGGCGTGAGCATCATTCTCGCACTGGCCAGGCACTTTGCCTGCATGTTTTATATAGAGCCAGCTACCAGCTACCGTGAAGTCACCTTGTGACTTTCAAATCACTTCACTTCGCGGCGTGAGCATCATTCTCGCACTGGCCAGGCACTTTGCCTGCGTGTCTTATATAGAGCCAGCTACCGCGAAGTCACCTTGTGACTTTCAAATCACTTCACTTGGCGGCGTGAGCATCATTCTCGCACTGGCCAGGCACTTTGCCTGCGTGTTTATATAGAGCCAGCTACCGTGACGTCACCTTGTGACTTTCAAATCACTTCACTTCGCGGCGTGAGCATCATTCTCGCACTGGCCAGGCACTTTGCCTGCGTGTTTTATATAGAGCCAGCTACCGTGAAGTCACCTTGTGACTTTCAAATCACTTCACTTCGCGGCGTGAGCATCATTCTCGCACTGGCCAGGCACTTTGCCTGCATGTCTTATATAGAGCCAGCTACCGTGAAGCCACCTTGTGACTTTCAAATCACTTCACTTCGCGGCGTGAGCATCATTCTCGCACTGGCCAGGCACTTTGCCTGCATGTTTTATATAGAGCCAGCTACCGTGAAGTCACCTTGTGACTTTCAAATCACTTCACTTGGCGGCGTGAGCATCATTCTCGCACTGGCCAGGCACTTTGCCTGCGTGTTTTATATAGAGCCAGCTACCGTGAAGTCACTTTGTGACTTTCAAATCACTTCCCTTCGCGGCGTGAGCATCATTCTCGCACTGGCCAGGCACTTTGCCTGCGTGTCTTATATAGAGCCAGCTACCGTGAAGTCACCTTGTGACTTTCAAATCACTTCACTTGGCGGCGTGAGCATCATTCTCGCACTGGCCAGGCACTTTGCCTGCGTGTCTTATATAGAGCCAGCTACCGTGAAGTCACCTTGTGACTTTCAAATCACTTCACTTCGCGGCGTGAGCATCATGTTCGCACTGGCCAGGCACTTTGCCTGCGTGTCTTATATATTGCCAGCTACCGTGAAGTCATCTTGTGACTTTCAAATCACTTCACTTGGCGGCGTGAGCATCATTCTCGCACTGGCCAGGCACTTTGCCTGCATGTCTTATATAGAGCCAGCTACCGCGAAGTCACTTTGTGATTTTCAAATCACTTCACTTCGCGGCGTGAGCATCATTCTCGCACTGGCCAGGCACTTTGCCTGCGTGTCTTATATAGAGCCAGCTACCGCGAAGTCACTTTGTGACTTTCAAATCACTTCACTTCGCGGCGTGAGCATCATTCTCGCACTGGCCAGGCACTTTGCCTGCATGTTTTATATAGAGCCAGCTACCGTGAAGCCACCTTGTGACTTTCAAATCACTTCACTTCGCGGCGTGAGCATCATTCTCGCACTGGCCAGGCACTTTGCCTGCGTGTCTTATATAGAGCCAGCTACCGTGAAGTCACTTTGTGATTTTCAAATCACTTCACTTCGCGGCGTGAGCATCATTCTCGCACTGGCCAGGCACTTTTTCACTTAGGCAAACTCATATAAATAAGTTTATGCATATTAATATTCTACAGCATATCACACCAATTTGCATATTTTTAGAACGCCTGACTGCCCGCAAACACATCAAAGTTAATGCTTTACATGAGTTCTCAAAAAAGGATAAGGCTCAGCAAATTTTAAGCAAGAAAATAGTTGAAATTTGCTAACACAAGTCGCATATCGAATACATGAATACACAGTGCTGATGTATCTATTGACTATCCAGTCTATCGGCTTACATAAACCACATGTTGTGGTCGCTCAAAAATATGCTACATGTGCCACATGTCATGTGAGTCATGGGTAAAACGTTAGTGTCTAGCCTATACTCTACTCTACATCTCTACATACATGAACCATGTTGCTCTTGCCTAGGAGTATCCCGACGTCCATTACACGTATATTTACACTGCGACAGCTATGAAAGCAGTTAAAGTGACAAATAGTCAAAAGCCCAAAGGCAACACTTTTTTGAATGGCCAACGATGAACCGCCTCCCTTATGTCATACGACCACTCACAACCTGAAAGTGACTCTGTGTAAATGCAGGTTAATAAGCTAACAATAAATACTGTTCGTGCAGGCTCGTTTACACGTCCCGAATACGAGTACACAGCACATTGAATGAAGGGAAATATGTCTATAAAAGTGATAGCACAAAGTGACGCTCTCTTCATGTCATTGTAAGAAAAATAACACAAAAATGTATGTTGTTGAAACTCAGCATTGCTGCTTTTTGACCTACACAATTTGTATTCCGATCCTTTACTTTATATTTTGTAATATAAGTAGTGTATACACAAGTGTCGAGTCAATTGTTAGTTGAAAAGGTGTTTAGTTGGAAAGTAAGTCAGTTAGTTCGCTATTATGCCAGTCATTAGCACACCCATTTATTTTGAAAAATATGTGTTACAAAAACAACAATGGCACGTACAGATGTTCGGTATATGCTTAACTCTTTCAAACTCATATCTAAATCCACACATCTGTGTCTAGGAAGTTTACTTGTCATGTTAACCTTATACACCTCTGGAGCAAAATTAAAAAAAAAAATTATTAATTTTTTTTACATATTTGGAAATTCTATACATTTAAAAAACATACTGAAAATTTTAGAAAATATTTCAAATATTATTTGAGTTGTATAGGTAGTCTTATTAAGTACAGTCGTCCATAGTCGTCCATAGTCGACGTAGTCAAACAGATTATCATAAAAGCGTTTTCCTTAAAACTACATTTTTCAAATTGGTTGTAATTGTAACTCGAAAACAAATCTTCCAACCGTTTTGCTAATTTTGTATATCTTCTGTATTTCCTCTAGGTTTTCAATTTTTGAGCAAAATTCCATTTTTCTTCAGTTTATCTTTTTGTTAAGTTTTAATATCTTGTAAACCTTTGGGATTGAATCGAACCCTAAGCATGTTGTCTTCAGACATCTCTGCGATAGAACGATGGTGTCGAAACATAGAATACATTAATCATCACAATGGAAAATGAGTAGTGGCATATCACAAGGTGGAGTTCTCTCACCACTTCTCTGTATCATGGTTTTCAAAGATCTTCTGGAAAAGCTTGAGAAAGTTGAGTACCGAGTGACTGCCTAAGAGGAAGATGTAGCTCTCATGTTTGAGATAAAGTTTCTGAATACCTAGTGATACCTTTGTATCGTAAGTATATATCCCAGTAAAACTGAGTTAGTTTTATTCCCTAGGATGTACAAAATATTGGAGGCGCATCCTCCATGAATAGGAGACAAGCGTCTGCAGCTTACGGACAGAGTTAAGTACCAAGGTCTTAGCCTAGACCGGAAGCTCTTGTGAAAACCCAACATCGAGAAAAGAGCAAGGCAAGTAAGGCATCGGTTGCCCTGTACTGCTGCAGTGGAGCCATTGGCAAAAGGTGTGGACTCTTACCAAAGAAAGTTCTGTAGTTCTATGAAACCATAATGTTCTTCGGAATTTTTGTTCGGTAGAAGGCATTTGAAAATACTAGACACGCGAAAATATTGGCGGGCTGATCCCATAAGTATTTGTGGTGCAATACAAACCACACTAACTTTAGCCCAAAATGGTTTGCTGCAGAGGACGACTCAACACTGCCTCGAAGTGTATGGCCACGAAGCTGCCCTGAGACTCATAAAAGCCGGGTACTTATTATAGATGACTGCAAACCTGGGCACTCTGCAAGCTTTATTGACTTTGATTTCATTCAAAAATACTTGGGCTACCAGGTTTCCGAACGTAGCCTTGGCTGTCATTTCTCTGCTTACCTACTTTGAAGAGTGATATGGAAAGGAAGGACTCGTTGGAGGAGAGTGCCATTGGACTTTTTTTTACGGATGAATCAAAAGCTGAGTGGAGGGTTGGTGGAGCAATACACCGGCGGCAGATATCCATCAGCTTTAGTTCAAAATTCTTGATCACTGCAGGGTCTTCTAAGCGTGGTGACAACCCACTCTGATAGTAGGGCAGGGATTTCAGATTTAAGTTCGCTCACTGTGCACTCAAGACTTTATCTCTTGTAGTCGACCAGTCTTGCTGATTTGGGAAGCTCAGTAACATTGAATACCTTACCAGATGCCAGTTGCATCAGCTTCTTTGAGCAAGAAGAGATATAATCATTTCATACTCCTACTTGATTGTCCTGGTTTAGGCAGATCAAATCAAAGGCACCTTGGATCTCATACTTTTAGAGATCCAGGCTAAATGACGGAAATAAAAATAAAACACCTAAGCAGATTTGTAATAGGTTCAGGGCGTGTTTGCCGATAGCTAATATCCAACCCCAGAAGTTTTTCGTTTTGTATCGAAGGGACTTTAATTAAGTGTGCTTCCCCTCAAAGCCAAGGCAACAGCCATTTAACCTAATCCAAACTCACCTAACTTATTTAGTCGTTTTCCTTAAAAATCCAAAAATCACCTGTTTGAGGCGATCGTACTAGTTGAACTCCTTAGAGTACTATATCCTAGTTGATCTTTAATCAAAAATATAATGGAGTAAGATATTAAAAACATTAATTACGCCGAGCATATTTTTGACGCCAAATTAATGTGCCTTTCATAAACGTCAAAAGTTGTTGATTATTGCAAATTTTATGCGCAACACAACAACAATATTTAAAGCGAACAATATGCAAAACACCATAATTAGTTTAACAGTAATTTATCAAGCAAAATTGAGGAAAAACAGAAAATATCAGCTCTAATTTGTACAACCAACAACAATTTGCCAAATTGCATAAATTTCAGCCGATAATGATGTCAAAACTGCGACTATTTTAGCAAACAAGTTTGGGCGTGCGAACAATTTCGTTGGCCGCCACTATTAACACCAATTAATTTGTAATCAAGCAACCATTGAAAGTGCCTATAATAAATTACTTTAAATAATAGCGCCAAGCTCGCGCATCGCAGGAGCATATGTGTGTCAAAATGTGCAAATAAATTGCTTCCACCGATTTATAGCTGTTAATTAATCGTTATTTTCCGCGCTCGCACCGAGTGCAAATTAACTAAAATATCCTGCATCCGGTAAATAAATGCGAACGCACAACCAATTAAAGAGCGTGTGCTTTCTATACACGAGTGCTACGCGAAATTTATTCCCCTCTGTCAATATCGTAATTTATTTGTGCGTTAAATAGTCTATATTCTTGAAATGAATTAAGTTCTGGCTGAAATAAACATTTCAACGCAAGCGTTAAGGGATATAAACAAACTGCGCATTGGTTGAATCTGGAGAAATTCTCAAATAATAAATTACTATTTATTTGTATACCCTGAACAGGGTATATTAAGTTTGCCATGAAGTTTGTAACACCCAAAAGGAAACGTCAGAGACCCAGACAGAGAGAGATAATGTATACATATCTGTACATAATTGATCAATGTGACGAGCTGAGTCGATTTAGCCACGTCCGTCTGCCCATCTGTAGATATGCAATTTAGTCCCTCAGGTTTTGTGACTTACTTCTCTCGCCAAGACGCTGCACATTTGTCGGAACCGACAATATTGGACCACAATAAAACGATGGAGCTATTGTAGAAGAAGTTCACCCAAGTGAGGAAAGCGCCATTTGAGCGCCATTCACTTGGGAGTGGTCATAAACGATTCTTTAACATATGGCTCAAGCAGCTCACAACTTCCAAAACACATTCACTCCCCAGAGTTGAGCGCTGATTTGGGACCTGCCACGTAAAAAATACTACCAACGAGAAAAAGAAACCCGCCTCGAATGAGAGACCCCTCTTGATGACGACAACTGCAAACGTGTTGAGTATGACGATTTAAGGGAATGAACCTAGAATGCGATTTGGATTAGGCCCATCGACTTCACCGGTGCCCAAAATTTGGTTATCTGTAGAACTAGATTCCAGCATAAAAAAATTAATCAAGCTACCTGGATGTCTCCGAATCAAAAAGCCACAAACCAGATCGATCATGTTGTGATAGATCGAAGACACGTCTCCAGTGTTTTAGAAGTGCGTACTATCCGAGGTTCCAACATTGACGCGGCCAAGATACGCATCCGCCTCTATGCAGCATAAAACGCACGTCAGTAAACACAAGGAAGGTTTGAAGTCAATAAGCTGCAATCACAACAGACAGTCGAACGATTTTCTACACGACTTGCACTCCTGCTCTCTAAGAGCACTCATCAGCAACTCGGTATAGGGAAACTGTGGAACGGCATCTCACCATCATTACGGGAAAAGGTGTGACGTTCCCCTAATCTGAATCGCAGTGGCACTGTCTACGCTAAATTACACGCAGTTGATATTAACATCGAAAGCCTTAACAAGAGACCCATCAGCACGGCCTAGAAAGAGAAGTGAAAGCGGTTAATTTTGAGGTGAACGTGGACAAGACAAGGTATTTGGAGTATTTGGTAGATCCCTCGATATTCGCGTTCATATTATATGGAGCATTCGACAACACTGAGTTCGATGAATATCGAAGAAGATGGAACGACGAACTGTATGAGTTCTACGGTGACATGGACATAGTTAAATGTCGTTCGCATGGCAGATGATGCTCCAGCGAAAGGCTCCTTCGATTTGCGACACATAGGTGAACAACTGAAGTAAGGGCGCCTACGCATCCAATAGAAGAACCAAGTGCATACCAACCTGTTTTGAAATGTACAACTGGCGTGACCTCGTAAAGGATAGAAACAACTGGCGAAGTTTTGTAATCTCAGCCCAAATCGAGACACGGTTGTAGTGCCAAATAAGATGAAGAACAAAAAATTGGACTGGCAATATATCAAAATATATTTTTTATTCCCACGAAGTCGAAATTGTAATTATGAAAAGTAAACTTTCCATCTTATAAATACTGCATCTAAATTATGTATACATATAGTCTTCAAATAGCACTGAAAAATATTCAATTTTCGTTCCACAAGCCTTTCAATATTATTTACTCTTCTGTAGTTTGATTATTGCCTATCAATCGCCTAATTTAGCTTTCGCCGTTCTTCTTCTTCTCTACACTTACACTCTTTACATTGCCTTTCATTTGACTTGCTATGTTTCAATTTCTTTTCACTTTATTTTCTCACATATTGTAGGAGTATCGTCTATTTGACTTTTCGTACAAAGGCCAGTGTGAGCGTGTGTATAAATTTTTTACAAATGGCTCCATTGTAACCTTTTTTATGCTTTGTAGTTCATATTACGACTATTTCATTTATTCGATTGCTTAATTTGGCGCTAAAAAGGTTCGCCGGTATATGTAGTCTCCAAACAGACACACCTAGATTAATGATAAATGGCTTTATAATGTATAACAAAGTAGTACAGGGCGTATGAGTGATTTACTGGAAGGCATGTGTTGGTTCTTAGTAAATAAACAGTGGTGAAATGGGCTTTAAATAAGAGCAAATTTAAAGGTTTCTTTGGATTATTTTATATTAAATATGTTTTTTTAATAAAAAAAAATGCCTTAAAAGTTGTAAAAGAGAATTCTGATGTCAAATTAGCAACCTTTGAAGCAAGGTTTTAACAAGTTGTTACTGAAACTCTGAATGTATCTATTTTATATAAAACAAAATTTCGCAAAATTATTCTGCTGTGCTTTTATAAGTTATATCTTTGTTCTTTGTTTGTTCTTTTGTATGAGAAAACCTCTTCGCACTCGAAAAAATTTCACTTCATAACTTTCATTCACTTAAGCAAAATCTAATTAAAAATTACTCTTATTCTTTCCCCTTAAAGTGCATTCTTCACATTTCATGTATATTTATACGCTCTTATTACGCAAATAAATCACTGTGCAACGCCTTCAACAGCGCGCTGGCATATATACTTGTAGTATAATAAAACCCGACTACAAGAATTAATTGCCGGCTGTGAAATCCCAGAGAGCAAAGCAGGCAATTAAACGCAAAGAGCAAACAATAATTTAAATGTAATTGAAGCTACTTTGTTCTGTTTGCTGGGGTCGGTTTCATTTTAATCACGCCAAGCTTATAAACCACTATAATTTTACTTGAAATATTTTATAATTGCAGGGCTTGAGTACTGACTTTACGTGGATTTGAAAATTGACGTCAATATGTGCTGTTATTAGCTGCTAAAATGTACTCACTTTACAGCAATAAATCCTTATTTACACGATGCTAGATATACAAAGATATATTATAGCCAAATATTATTTATGCTCGCGTGGTAATCAGGCAGCCTTAATTATGAGTTATCATCTTCTTTTGGCAATTTTATGAAATGTGGACATAAGTGCATTAAAGTTTGATAATATTTATACAAGAATTTTAATTTATATAATGTTATTTATTGTATATGAATAACATTATTTCTATATTAGCTGAAATTCATTATAACCTCAAATTGCATATATTCACCAGCAGCACTAAAGCTTGCCTATGCACATATTTAGGTATCAATTATTATATGCAACTATTATTAAAGCACATTACTAGTTGCAATAACAGTTTACAACACGATTACACTTGCTCTGCTGATTAACTGCTTACTACACTTACATATCTGGTGATTAAATGCACATTATAGCCAAATATATCAGATACAACAACATATATTTACTAATTTGTAATCTTTAATCAACCGCAAGCAAACAATAAACATTTCATATAAGTAAATAAGTGACGAAAAAACGCACAACAACACACTCAAAACAGATTAATTTTGTGCAAGTATAAATTGTAAATAAATGAGAAGTAAGCTTAAATCGATTCTTGTTGTTGGTTTTCTAAACAGCAAGTATTTTATACACACTTTCTCCTTGCTCACATTGCTGATCACTAAATCTCTCGTTGCATTGTGGCTCATGTATCTGTTTGCGTTGTCAGTGGCTTATGTCTTGCGGCAGAATGCTAGAAGAGATTATTTGTGTTTGATTGACATTCAAGTTTAATCGATAAATGCTCATAAACAAACATATTTCATGAATACAAGCATATTAGAGAGATAAATTTTTATTTTTGTTTTCTTATTATTTCAATTTTGACTATTTACTTTACCGCTCACTGGCTGGCTTAAAAGTATCGTTTATATGAGTGGACGCCAAGATTTTCAAATCTGTTAAATTGGTTTATAAGATATAAGAATTGATTTGAGTGGCGCAAGCTTTGATATTTTGAAAAGATAAATCGTTTAAAAAAAGTAATTTCTTGTAATAACGAATAATTACTTTAGATGAAAAAATTGTCTGCTTCGATATGTAACAATGGGAGAAAAACCGCTCCATTATACAAGTAGACGGGGATCCATTACGAAGTTCACTATTTTTTTTAAGAAATAATGCTAAAACTTCAAATTTAATGTCAAATGTTTACTATCATCCGAAAGAACATTCTGCACTTATTTTTTGAAAATCATCTCTTTCAAACGTTGGCCGCGACTGCGTCTCAGATGGTCCATTCTGAGTCCAATTTTCGATAACTCGTTAGAGCATTTCGACTGGTTATTGGCGAATGACACGCATGATGTTTTTCTCCAGCGCCATTGCCACTCTGCTGTCGGAGTAAATGCACACCGCTCTGAAAGAGATGCACTTCCTTGCAGTACCTACATATATCGGCAACTTGATAGCAGTCACTCCTCAGCCACTTCTGTCTGAAAAACATTATAGTAGTCTTGTAGTCTAAAGCTAAGGTTCATGGAGAGCTTGTTACAAATAACTCTTCCTCCAACCTTTGATATTAGCTTCGACACATCTGTGACAACACTTTGGGTCTGAGGCTATCTTCACATTTCTCAAGTACTGAAGCATTTTATAGCACGCTATTTATATCTCTTATATTTCTTATAGTCTATTCATTACAAAGTAAACAATACCAACAGCCGTCTATTTCCAGTCAAGCTTCGATTTGTCATTTACAGGTTGCGCTGTCAATACGTCAGTACTTTGGTTGACTTGCTTTGTCTGCCAAAACCGGCAATGATTGACGTCACACATCAGACCCCTGAAACGAGCGCAGTGGTAGCAGTCCAGTAGTAGTCAATATGCCATTCACGTCACGCAGCTCAAAGAACTACGACATCAACAAAAATACTATGAGACTTGAGTTGGAATTGGCCAATACTGAAATTAATTTCACTACCAATACACAGAACACACGCATACAAGCGAATAAATAAGCAAACACTGCTTGGCTTCAAATGACACTCGGCATAATTTCGAAAGCAGGTGCGGCTTGACAAACGTGTGCGGCAAATAACAAACAAACAAAACGAATAAATACAAGCACCAGCAAAAACGTTAGAAAAGGGAAAAAGGAAAAGGATTTTTGCGCTTTTCCGCCCACTTTTTGCCTTTCTAAGTTGATTTGGAAAATTCAGTTAGCTTAGCTTTGTGGCAGGAAATGGTCTAAACGGGAGCCTTTTAAGCGTCAGCTCAGCTGGTTTGTGTATAAATTGTGGGCGTTTTCTTTATTTTTGTATTGTAGGCGGTGTATGACTGTTACTGCGGTGAGCACTACGGCGAGCAGTGGGGAAAAACGTCATTAATGTCCTCTGTGTGCATAATACTGGTCACTTAGCAGTTTACGATATTGATTTAGCCGCGTCCACTGCACAAAAAAAAACAGAATGTAAGTGAATTGCCAATGTGTATGTTTGTTCAATAGCTTTGCGGAAATTGACAGTTTTATTGAATTTCTGTGTTTTCATTAATCAATTAAACCAACCACTAGTACACAAACAAATACAAAGCCCAAACGCATTTTGTCGCTTTGATGAAGACAAATAGTGGCGAGAACTTGTAAAATCGCAAAAATGGCAGCAATCGCAGTGTACTGTTAGTGAAGCCAATTTATAAAAGCCATTTAGTTTTTTTACAACAAAAAACTGAAGAGCGAAAAATACGCCAAAGAATTTTTATAAAAAGTTGCTAATCAATCATCGATACTAAACGAATTTTGCTCACAAAAAAATTATTTGAGCAGTGCTGTCATACGCAAATATAAAAGAAATTTTTAAAACGCTTTTAATACCAGCTTGTAAAAATATTACTTTAATTCTATAAAAAATACTCACTGCTGCTACTATATATGGCTATATACTATATATGGCTTTGTACAAACATCATCTTATAAGAGTACTTATCAACGATTAGCTGTCAAGCACAGGCGTTTGAAATATTGACAACCAAATATAATGGACAAAATATGCAAAATCTTCTATATATATATGCATGGTACACATACATATATAATATATGGTATATACGTTGCTTAAAGTTTCAAGAGTTCTTTCCATATATTGTCACCTAAAATGTTAAACAACGTAACAACACAAAAAAAATCGAAATTAAATTTTTTATTGCTTACAATTCACTACATCATATTACATCTATATATGTATGAATACATAAAATTTTTGGCTTCCGCTATAACCAATATATAACCATTAAAATAGCCATTTTATAACCAAAACTCAAAATTTTTTTTTTCTTTCATTATATCGTTTTTCCTTTTTAATCACATCACATATATGTATACATAACATTTTAGGCTTCGGCTATCAGTATAACCAAAACATAACCAATTATAATAACCATTTTATAACTAAAACATAAATTTCAAAATATATTATATTGTTTTTCATTCTAAATCATATTACATATATCTATAGAAAAAATTTTGGGCTCCCGCTTTCAATTATAACTGATATATAACCAATATATAATCATTTTATTACCAAAACTCAAATTTTGTTTCAATATAAGTGGTTTCTATTATATCGTCTTTCCTTCTAAATCATATTACTTATATGTGTACATAAAACTCTAGGCTTCCGCTAACTCTCTAAACCAATATATAACCAATTATTATAACCAAAACTCAAATTTCGTTTGAATATGAGTGGTTTCTGTTTTATCGTTTTTCCTATGCCTGCACAACTATGAAAAGTGATATTACGATAGTTTGCATTTTAGGAGGCGATATGTATGCATATCTCTATCTGTAAAATAAACCAAAACTTTATTGGTCTAAACTTCCATGCATTTGTGCGCTCAAACTATAAAACTTATGTAAATTAATCTGCAAAAACTTTGTACACCCGAATCACAAGAATTTATTGAAACTAAATGGAAATACTTGTTTCATGCAATATTTATTTGAGATTTTGGGATATGAAAACGTTAATATAGTACATGATTGAAATTGGTTTTTCTCTTCTAAGCACCGAATAGCAATACAAATTAGTTTGCTTTTAAGAGAAAATAAAGTTATATTTAATTAGATACTAATTAAAAAATAATAACAAAAAAGTATTGAACATCAATAATCAAACCTCATTCAATTCATTTTTAAAAAGATTGCAGCAAAACTCACAAATATCAGTCATTACAGAAAAATAAAAACAAAACATTTTAATAGACCAAAAATAATTTTAAAAAATTTCTGTTGCATTACATGGCATTTCAGTAATTAATTAAATTATTTTTGTACTTAAATGAAATGAGATTTGTCTCCCTAACACAATGAGAATTAATTGCTTACATTTCACCACTTTCTTATGTTGTCATTTTACTCTCTAAATACCGTTTTTATTGGCGCCCGTACTTAATGACCTCTTTTATAAATAATTACTGTTTATTTATTATTAAGCGCTAATTGTACTTGCGTAGTTATATAAATACTTGGCAGTTCTCAGAATTCCCACAAAATTAATTTGCATGCAGAAACGCTGCTCTGTCTGAAAATGTAATTCAAATGAAGTAAAATTTAAAAACTCGGTCATAAAAAGAGTTTATAATTATATACAGACTATATTAAGTTTTCCATGTAGTATGTATGTGACACCCAGAAGGAATCTTTGCAGACTTTGTATGGTATATAATTAATCAGCGTGACTAGCTGACTGGAGTTGGTTGTTATTGTAACGAGTACGTAATCCCCTTTAGGATGATAGGGATTAGATAAGATGTCATCGACGTCATCCAACGGTAGGCCCAGGTAACGTGCTCTTTCGACGGGGTCGGACCAAAGCAAGAATGGTGTGAGATGAGTAGGGTTGGTAGGGCATGCAAAGAAGTGGCTAGTGTAAGCTGAGACTCATTGCACGCTGGACATTTGTTTGATATGTCAGAATCTATTCTGGATAAGTAGGGGTTTAACCTGCTACAGTATCCACAACGAGGATACGCAAGGATCACTCTCGTTTCTCCCGGCAACTCGAGCTCTTCGTCTGCAATGGGTGGTAGCTTAACTCCAAGTACTGAGAGGGAGTCGGTGAAGGTATTAATGAGTCCACTGTGAGTGGCGGTTAGTGCTTGTCGGAAGTTAGTTGTGCTCCTAGGCCATTCCGCTCCAAGAAGGTGACTGCAGGGATGATTTCTATGAAATCACCACAGAAGTGCTTGGAGGGAACTTCATTATGCTCCTTAGCTGGGAGCATATGGGCCTCACTATGCAGGTGTTCGATGGCAGACAGCAAGAGCCATTCTGTCGTAGTCCGAAGTACAGTGTTTTGACATGATTGCGGCTTCCTCGTCTGCGTTTCACTGCATCCAGGCGACCATATTGGTGCGGCGTAGTTAAAGGTCGGCCGGCCGATTTCCTGGTATGTTAGCCAACAATGTTTCTTTGTCTTTTCCACATATGCTGCCGGCTAGCGAGGATTTTGCGGCGGCTCTGTATTTTGGCAATAATCGCTATCGTGTGAAGAGTGAAGGAGCATAGGCGGTCAAAAGTCACACCTTATACACTTAGGGCTATCTACAGCCAGAATTTTACCACATAAACTGAAATATTAAAGTCAAAAGTGTGCTCCTTCGTCCAGTTTGTGAAAATGGTCGCTGTGGATTTAGTGGGGAAGAGCGTTAAGTTCCGTGCAACGAGGAAACGAGAAAGGTCGGAGAGATAGCTGTTTACGTTTGAGCACATGCCATCGATTACATTGCCCGACGGAGATTTAGCAGTCACGACCGTCGGTCCGTATGTATTTATATACGCGAACTAGTCCACACACCATTTTCTCTCCAATTACGCTTATTTGTCGAAAACTCTGACATCGAATCTCTATAGCATAAAGCTGCCACTGACTGAACTGATCGATCAAAACCAACATAATGTTAATTTTATACCATTTTATGCTATAAGAAATGCGCCTTCAAAGTTATTATAACTGGGGTGAAGCCACACTAAAGAAAATCGTAATCCTTGCATATTAATCTTAAAATTAAATCTTAATTAAAGTGTCTCAATGACCATCTTACAATCTAATCTCTCAATAAACGTCAACAATTGGTCGTAATAAATATGGATAATAAAGAGAAACCCGTGCGCAGCAAGAAATCCTTAACACAAAATTATATTTTTATAGCACATACTTTATATCCTTTCCTTTCTATGTTATTAATTCCACTTTTGCTCCACTTTTAGCCGTCTTCCTTACACCACAACAACAGAGTATAAAGAAATCACTATAATAATCAGCTAAGAATCAATAAGCTCTGCAGCTGCACCTCCAATGGAAATACAATCACCTGTCTCTTGTTAACCACCATCAGCCAGCTTTAGTCCAATTAAAAATATAACCTTATTGCCCCTACTCATTAACTCGTTCGACTTAGTGCAATCGACTCACTTGCCAACCCGCCTATATTTAGCATGTATACATATCAGCTTATAGTGTGTGTGTACATAAGCGAACAACTTTCCACTAACACAGCCACAGCAACACAGATGGCGACAATATAGAGCACGTTGCATTTGTAACGAATCCCACCAGTTGAACGGCAAATGATTTTGCAAAATTTCTGCAACGTTGCGACATTCGTCTGGGGAATTTCATAGCGCCGCACAAAGAGCTGAAATGTAGACGAGGGGGTGTGGGTGACAACAAGTGGTAAAGGCTTAACTTCTCCCTCTGATTTTATGCACCTGTGACACAATTTCCACGCCTCTATGAAATTTTCGCTTTTATTTTTACTGCGGCTATCCCCTTCCGCTCTTTTGTTTCATTTCTTTTCAAGCAATCAATTTTATTGATTGGATTTCACTCGTTCAATATAGTTAAGCCTGTGTGCAGAGTGCGTCCATGGTTAGACGAGGTAACGCTATCAAAAATATACATTCAAATATATGTTTATGTAGTTATGTACATAACAGCTTAGCTGAAGGCTCTATGAGTAAGAGTGAAACCTGGCACAGCTTTTAAAATAAAGCTACAAAGGAAAATATGTGTTTATTATAAATAGATAAAACATATTCTCTCATCGCCTGGTTACAAGGGGGTTCTCTGCCTACTTCACTGGATCATGGTTTTCAATGATCCTGGTTTGAAGAAGTAGTTCTCATGGTTGCGAGAAATTTTCTGAATACCGTGGGCGAGTTAGCTCAAAGCAACCTGGCTGCTGAAAACGATCTCTTCAAAAACCCTAGCAATACCGAATATATACTAAGATGCACAAAATAGCGGAGCCGTATCTACCATCAACAGAGGGTATGCGTCTTCAGCGTACTGACAGAATTAAGGATGTAGGACTTATCCTAGAGAAGCTCTTGTGAAAACCCAACATCGAGGAAAGAAAAAGGGCGGTTAGTTGCCCTTTACTGCTGCAGGAGAGTCATTGGGAAAGGGTGGGGCCCCCCATCAAAGATAGTTTTTTGGCTCTATGAAACCATAATTAAACCTATTCCACGTAATTCTAGATGGTGGAAGACGCTTGAACAAAACATTTTTACAGAAAAACTTCTCACACAAATTTTTGAGAGTTTAACGGGCTGTTCTCATCAGCATTTGTGACGCAATACGAACCACACCAACTATGGTATTGAATACCTTGCTGCATATAGGCCCGGTGGACATAGCCACAAAGTGCCCTCACACTCAGAGAAACTGGGTACTTAGATAACTGCCAGCCTTTGTACTCGGGAATCCTCACACACTTTGATTTCATCCCAAAATACATAGATTATCAAACCGCCGAACCTAGTCGCAGCAGTCGCTTCTCTGCTCACATACTTTCGAGAGAGGCCTTGAAGAGGAAGGACTCGCTGGAGCTCATCCTACTTCAACGTGGTGACCATCCACTCCAATAGTAGGGCAGCGATATTAAACTTGAGTTCGCTGACTGTACGCTCAAAAGTAGTTAAAGGATGTCTAGACTCCTTATCTTATTGGGTGCCTGGACACAGCAGAATTGCAGGTAACTTTGAGGCTAATGAGCTTACTAGGACAGATAATTTAGTTTCAAGAATTGCGGAATTGGAACGGGAAGAAGCTACGTTGGCATCTTGTGGTTCACTACTGAGCTGTTAGACCTCAGACCAAATCAGGACTTGCTGGTCGACTACCTACAGCTATGAAGTTGTAAGGCGCTTCAAGACACTTTAGTGTAATTAATTTAGCACCTCAGGATCTTCTTGTCTCCCACCAAATTTTTGGCTGTTTTAAGTATATGCTCAGTTTTTCACTTCGCAATCAGCAAAAAAAATTCCAAACCCTAACGCAAAACTGCTTCCTAAAATACCTTTTCAGTTGAAAATATTCACCAAAATTTGCTTAGAGCCTCACTAGTCGCTTGTTATTAAGAGGTCATATCAAACGACAGTTGAATAATCCAAATATGCTGAGTTTTCCTAGAAATAATGCGGGGTTCTATATATAACTTGCTCATGTGATGTTATGACATTATTCGCACACTGTCAAGGAGTAAGCGCACTTCCCTTGCAACAAGCCCTGAACTTTCCACCCAACTAGCAGCAAATTATGGGTGTTAAATAACAATAAAGTGCAGAAACGTTTAATATTTAACCTTTAAGTACAAGTCCTAAAGTTATGTTATTGCATTACGTATAAATTCTTATTTCTGTTCGTATGGGTGTAAAAGTAAGTGGAAAATATAAATGGTAGTAACATTTTAATTTATGGTTGTAGGGGATGTAAGCAGTTATGTTTGAACACTTCAGGTGCAAATGTTTTACGAAAATTGCTAATGTTGTGCTGAATTAAATGACCTCTACACGGAACAGAACATAATTTGCAGAAAATTTACTGCAATGTTACCAACAGCATAACATTACACTGTAGCGTGGCTTGGTTAAGGTCACTGCTAGTAGTAGCTGTCAAACAGGAACATACAAATTAAATGTTTTTGAGAGTTATTATTTATGTTCGGAGCTCTACATGTTTTGTTAATCAAATTATTTTCAAAGTTACACAAGTAGGTATTTTTCTGACTCCGGCATCCGAACTGGTTCGGCCATTTATGGAAGTTTTAAAAGCGTTGGTCCTTAAACTGTCTTTTTCTAAACGATGCCCTCGACTTTTCGAGTTCTCTTATACCTTATTTATCTGAAATTTTTAGAGAATTATTTTTATAAATTTCTCTATATCTGGAACTAACTACATATATGCCCAAATTTAATTTTTACTATTTTTAAAAAATTCAAAATGGTCAAAACAAGTGGCGGAATATTTTTTTTAGGCATTCACCATTTCGTGAAAAATTTTTTCTAACTTTCATCAGAAGCAGACATTGCGATATTATTCTAAATTAATATTTTTTTGTTTCAGTTTCCTAGGAGAGTGAAATTATTTACTATAACTATTACATTGCCAACACATATTTTTGATTGTTTATTTTTTCCCATCGAAAGTGAAAACTCAAAGTTAATTTTAGCTCCTGCTTGCACTCCGCGACATCAAATTACACAAAAACTTTCACCCTAAAATATCTTCGTGTTTGTATGTGTGTTTTTAATAACTACTAAGTTTTGCATATTGCAGTTTTTTGGCTTTATACACTGAAAGTTTCTCCACAACTTGAGTGCATTTCGATTTATTGCGCCAACAATTAACCCGGGCGTATACTTAACCGTGTTGCCAAGAAAATTACCAAACGCCGTCATAGCAGCTGTGTTCATTGCCTTCTTGCCTTCTATATGCGCACCCACGGACTTACTTTGAGAGATACCATTTTTTTCGTCGCGCAGATGTTCAACTTTCTTAAAAGCATATCGAAAGTTAGACAAATAAGTATTTAAGTACATAAGTATGTAAGTGAACGCAAAGTGTGCTGGTATTTGGCGCATATTTGACTTTGTGCTCATTTCTTTAATGCTTTGAGCTTTCCGCTATTTTCACATACTTTAAGCACTTGAAGTGTTTGGCGGAAGTTAAATTTAATGAGAAATGAGTTTTAATTTAGAAAGAAGATTTTTAAGCTTTTACTTAACATTTCCATTTCATGCAAAATATGAATTGTGTAGTAGCGGTTGAAATGCAAATATTTGATAGTAGAGGTGCTGCTTAAATACATATATTTCCTAAATATAGTACTTTTGTTTTGTTTTTTTTTGAACTTTTGCTTTGCAATTAAAATTGTTCATCTTCCTTTGGCACACTTTTCTGCGACCATCTTGCCGCTAGTCAACTCCGTACTTATATTCTGCATTGTTGTTGGAGTTTTCATTTATTTATGATTGTTTTGTATTTAAATGTGAAGTTGCGAAACTGCTTGTGAAGTGCTTTTTATTTGAGTGCACATCCTCAGGCAGCACTGAAAACATGAAAGTTTCACAAAAGTTGCCACCAAAATTAAATTGCGATTTTTGGAGGTGCATGACGACATTAAAATAATAGAAAAGTAAAGTTTAAGAAATTTAACACTAAACAAGAAAAAATGTTAACTTCACTAGCACCGAAACTATAATATAAGAACTTTCAGCGTTCAGTTTGTATGACAGCTATATGCTATAATGACACGATCTGAGCAATTTCTTGACAGATTACTGCACTGCCTTAAGCAATAACCCATTCCAAATTTCAACAAAATATCTGGTAGAATTAAAAAGTTTTCTATACAAGCACTTTATTCTGATCGTTGAGTTTGTATGGCAGCTATATGATATAGTGAACCCTTCCGACAAATGACCAGCTTTTTGGTAAGAAAATGACGGTTGAGGGCTTAGTTCACATATATACAGACGGCTGGACCTACAAACATCGCTAAACCAACTCATTGTATAAACAAGGAAAGTTTGTGCAGCACAACAATGGTTCGCTCGCTTCCGTTCTGGAAATTTCGATCTACACTGATTAAAATTTTACACTGATGGAATAATGTCTCTAACGGAAAAATGGCAAAAAGTGGTCGACCAAAATAGTATATATTTGCTTATTTATTTATTAGTATAAATATACAAAAAATTGAAGTTTGATTAGAAATACGTAAAGCCTTTTTCGACTACCCAATATAAACTTTATATATTCTCTGAACTTTCCTCTTCATGTCCATGGTGACAAACTAGTATATTATTTTTCAACATTTAAGTACTATTTCTAAGTAAAAAGTTTAAAAATACCTCAACCAACCTCAACCTCATCTGTGCACACAAATGTAGTAAAAGCCGCTAGAACTTCAATTTGTCACGAGTCATCTAACAAATTAACAGAATTTGCGATAACGTATAAATTTCACACCAATTCTTCTTATACGCCAGCTTAAGACAGCTTTCTTTCTCGTCAAAATCACAGCAAAAAAATTCAGTTGGCGGCAAACGCAAAACTGTCTGTGACTTGAAATAGAAGCGCCACCGAAGTGTCTGAGGTTTTGGTGTCGTCCAATGCAATAATAATATTATGACTGCTAATAACAACAAACACAACAATATTACTGTAGAAGAAGACATGCTTACATACAAACATACATATGTATATACATACACGAAGACTTTATTGCCACATTTGAGTAACAGATATATACTGACACACACAAATAGAAAAATTCAAAAGAAAATCCACTGTGAGCTTTGGTAATGCTAATACGATTACGTTAAGCAGGGAAGCGGCTACATTAGAAACTCATATGTGCACACATACGTACATGGTACATAGATTTTCAAACATATCCACATCTGTATACACATTAAAGCTCGTCATTTTGAAAGAAATTTTTTACATTTCGATTTTTTATTTGGATTTATGTGCATACATTTGACCTTCGCATCACTTAATTTTTATTTTTATTGTTTGTGTTGAGATAAAAAAAGTTTAAATAAGAAGAAAATAACATTTGTGTCATAGATGCTAAAAAGTTGCTCATACGCCATGGGTCCATTGAATGTGAATTGTATTGTAAAGAACCTTTTCTGCTGTCGATATTTTGCAAGATGATGAGCAAAACACATTTAACTGTTGTCTCTGTGAGTTGTTTGTGGAAATTATAGATCTAATGGAGAATTGTAGCCTCTTAAAGCTTACAATAAGGAAGCTATATTGTTTATTTTGTAATATAAACAACAATATCAGCAAGTATTTCTAACGTTAAAAGTCTCAAGGCATGATAAATATGCACATTTCATGCTTTTAAAATACATTACTTAATAAAATATATTACTGTCAACTTTTCATCTAATAAAATAAAAATATTTTACATACTTTATTAGTATATTCCATTATAACACAGATTTGCGCCAGCACAACGCCGTGCAAACGACAAAACAGCAAACAACTTTCCACAAAAAAATTACTCCAACGCGCGTCTTAGACTCAATTATCTCCAAGTTATTGCTTTAACACCATTTTACTGGTGACTTTGATAAACCGCAAATAATTCGCGCAAATTTGCCAAGAATCTCAACGCAAAAATGCCACGTTGAAAGCTGCAAATAACGCAAATACGCCTAAACTTCAACGATAAACAGCACTAACGCCTTCGCCGCAGACATATTTATTACTTAAAAGTAATCATAACATTTTGACAGGCATCACCGAATGGCGGAATGGCGTTTTGTGTAGGCTTTGCGAAAATGTCAAAAGTTTGCTGCCATTTCGATTCCCAATAATCCCACGGGCTGCTGCCGCCACAGTGGAAATCAAGCAGTGCGTGTGCGTGTGCCAACAAGTTGGGGTGACAAATGATAGCAACGCACTGTGCCGCAATTACAAACAATTCTCTTAAATTGAGTCACATTGCAAGGCATGTGGGCGTCTGCTGGTGACTGCCGTTGGCGCTACGCCTCCAAATATTGTGCTTTGTGTGGGTGTGAAAGCAGCTCTGTCTTTATAGGTGCTTTAAAAGCATTTTAACGTAAATAAGAATTATGGCGAAAATGGCTTATAAATAAAAATTTAAATCAAATTTAATATACATACACATAAATGTTATTAAGTCTTTTTAAATTTATGGTACGAAGTTTTAAAGAAAAGTGTTACCTTATTTCACTTTAATATTATGCTTGTATTAATTTACAACTTCATTCAGCGTTTTCATGTAAATTTTGAAAACTAAAATTGCCGCGAGCAATACACATGAGCTACTTGGGAATTTATTTTATCGTCAATCTGATACGAAACAACAATAAAATAAATTATAAATAACAAAAATATAATGACTTTTGTCTTTCTAGATTAACTCTGTGACACAGGCGATCAAGGTGAAATGAAAGTTAATGTGAGAGAACGTGCTGAATCACACTATTGGATTGTAAGTACAAACTATAGTTTAAATACTCACTTAAACAACTTTAAACATTAACACAAAGTCAAAAATTCTGAAAACATGTTTATATAAAAATTTCTACAGCACTTTCGAAATTTTCAGATTTTTGTACAGAAATTTTTAAATCTATTTAAATTTCAAAAAATGTAAATAAAGTGCTCCAGAGTTTTCTAAATTTCCAATCGACAAATATAGCTAAATTTAGGCTAGTTAAAGGTTCACTTCTGCATGAAGATTATTTTGGCAATAAAAACTTTCGATTCTTTTATTGGCCTTTTGAAGAATTTCTTAAACGATAATTGAAATATCTTCATTGAACACGAAAGCTTTGTTAACCACATCTTGTCTATAAAAAAAGTGATTTTCACCATACTGAATTTCACACAATAAACTGTTAAACGTGTCTAAACGTGGTTTTTAAGCAGAAAATTTAGTTTTATCATAAAAATATGTAATAATAAATAGTCACCGCCGTGGTTGGCTCGTATAAATTCCAGCAGAGAATCCCAATATCCAAATACTTTTTACAGAATTAGCGCCCTATATCAGCAAAAATACGCCGAATATCTTATCGACGTCAATCGTGTTGAGTTTATCTGCGTACATACATAAGCGACTTCACATAAATCCACAAAAATTGTCCAGTGATGCTAAAGAGCATTACCTTAAAGGCCGCCATTTTTGGTGAGCGCATAATCTCGTGGACCTGTGATAATGCGCTCACCAAAAATTTCCTTCAATAAATTTATTGCTTTATTGGCTGTATGAGAGGTAGCACCAACCTAATGAAACCTAAGGTCGTACACCTTCTCGACGTCGTACCTTCCCGGTGTTTGCTGACGGGCGGGCTTTGCTGTACAGAAGCGTGGCGTATTTGCTACAACAAGATAATGGTCCGAGTCGATGTTTGGTTCTCTGAGCATACACATGTCAAGGACACTGGAGGCATGTCGTCCATCTACCGCAATATGACCGATCTGGTTTCGAACTTTTCGATCTGGAGACTGCCAAGTAGCTTGATGCATTTCCTTGCGCTGGAATCTAGTACTACAGACAACCATATTTCGGGTCCCTGCGAAGTCGATCAGCCTCAAGAGCCATAGAGGCCGAATTTTCGAACGGTTGTACCAAAGATGACTTCTTTGCCCACGCTGACGTCAAAATGGCCAAGTCAACATACTCGAATTCGGGCACGAAAAAGTCGATAATAATGGCTCTATAGCGTTGTGCCCATTAGCTGTAACTTTACGGCGGGCATCATTTTTGGAGTTTTTTGGAACAATGGTTCCTTCTGACCCTAGAGCAAACCAAAGAGTGACATTGAGGATGTAGAGGCGTCTCAACAATGGCTTAGGGAGTAACACACTCCAAATTCAACAATTCTAACGTACCCATTCAATAAAAAGTGAGGTTTTTCGCTCACCAAAACTTTTTTGTAAAAGTCGGTATCAATGTTCATCTCATTTTAAGTGAAAAGAAATCTTTAATAATTAAGCATTATTTATAAGCGAGTTCTCAATTGCCAAAGAGAACTTTGCTGCTAACTGTATTAAATAATTTTTGTATGTTTATGTACCTGTCACGAGAAGGAAAAGGAACGAATTATAAACAATTTTGAGATTTTTTTTTTGAGATGATGATGTATCATTTAGATCATGAGATATAGTCTACGAATAAATAATTATACCATATATACATACATATGATTATACCATTTAATTTTTCGGTTTCAAATCGAAAATTTTACTTTATTCTCGCATATCTATTAAAATCAGCCAGGATAAAAATAAATTCATGCTTCACGCGTCGAATTTTATCAAAAAAAAATAATACTACATTGTGTTTTGTTGTTGTGTGTGCGCGAAATTAATTTCAAATTTATATTTATTCGGTAATACCGAATTTGCATGCACAATGAATCTTCTAATGAATGAGAACACACAAACAACTAAATAAAGCAAACATGTACAGATAAACAGCCACAATACGTGAGGGTAAATAATTTGCATGCAAATGCAACGCGCGCACATTAAACACACACACGGGCGCAGTATAAATGAACAACGCTGAATAACGGCGTATTTACTCACGAGTGTTACCGCCGTTGCACAGACTAGGTGCGGAAGGCAAATAAATTTGCTCACATATTGGCCGCAACCACAATACACTCCTGTAGCAACAGTTATGTGCGTGTTCTTGTAGATACTTGTATGTGGTTGAGTTGCTATTTAGCTGACGACGGTATTCCAGTGTTGTCGCTTTGCAGGCAAACGGAAAACTTTGAAAGAATTTTAAAAATTGTTTACACAAATGATAAATTTATGAAAACTGTATGTTGAATAAATATGTTTTCAACAGGGAATCATATACATTTTCGAAGCTTATCATGCAGAGCAATTTCTCGTAAAACTAAAGAGTAATATTTTTGCAAAAAATATTTGTATGTCCTGAACAGGGTATATTAAGTTTAGCAGGATGTTTGTAACATACAGAAGAAAACGTTGGAGACTCTACAAAATATATACACCCGCGGCCAAGCGTAACTTACCATTAAGAAATTTCTAGCGAAAACGTGTTCTATCACTCATTGTAAGGGTACTTGTTGCGGTAATGGAATTTTCCGGTTAAGTTTTAACGAAGTGATCTCTGACTTACACAAATATAAAATATTAAAAAAAAATAAGTTCTGTCAAAAAAGTAAAAGTAAACCAGAACTAAAAAAAATGTTAGAAAGTGTTTGGGAGGAGGAAATTTCAAGCAGTGTTTTGGAGAAACTTGTTGGGGCAATGCCTGCTCCTATCGAAGCTGTAATATCCGCTAGAGGTGGACCGACGCCATATTAGATTTCCCGTTATTCTTTTTGAATATGTTGTAATTCCATTTTCAATTGAAACAAAAAATGTTGTTAAGTTATTACAAGAATTAGTAATAATGAAATTAAAGACTTGTGTGCAAATAAAAAAAGTTGTCTCAATTTAATTTTACAAATGGGCCAGATTAAAGTCAACAGTTAACCAAATATATTCGAGCCATCTATATATTCCCCGTATTCTATTAAATCCATAAAAAAAGTTACCCAAAGAACGAAAAAATTTAAAAGAGTGAAAAAATATCAAGTGGTAAGTTACGCTTGGCCGCGGGTGTAAATAAATAATCCGGAAACGGGCTGAGTCGATTTAGCCATGTCCAGCCGCCTTTCCGTTCGTCCGTGTGTATATGGTATATGCGACCAAGTCCCTCAGTTTTGGAGATATCGACCTGAAATTTTGCACACGCCTTTGTCTTTTCAGGAGACTGCTTATTTGTTGGAATCGGCGATACCGGACTACTATAGCATATAGCTGCCAAACAAACTGAACAATCCAAATCAAGTCCTTGTATGGAAAACTTTTCCATTTGACGAGATATCTTCAGGAAATTTGGCACAAACTGTTGTCCAAAAAAATGCCATAATCTCAGAAGAAATAGTTCAGATCGAATTACTGTAGCATATAACTGTCATACAAACTGGCCGACCAAAATCAAGTTCTTGTTAGGATTCTTTTGTATTTTTGATTGCGTTTTTAGTTCATACCTTCGATACAACTGCAGTTAACGCTTTTTCTGGTTTCTTTCTAAAATTCAGAGACAATTTTTACTCAAAAAACATACATCATATAACTAATTTTCGTTTAAAATGGCAACACTGTAGCAAGCTTTTTCGCAACAACTCATGCCTGCATTAGACGCCAAGCACAAATAAATTAAAAATACACATATTTATGTATTAAACGTCAAATGTAAATATTTAGATGATGTTACTGTTAACATTCGTTTCATATACACAAACATTTGTATGTATGCGTTTGCAGTGCATGTTTGGTTTTCATCGGTGCCCGGATACATGATGTTGCCACACCGAGATACTGTTGATTTGTTGACTGCCAAGAAATATAATTTTTCATACAATTGTAAAACAATAAAAATCAATCGTCACTTGAAAGTTCATTTTTGGTTTGCATTCGAGCGCATTCCAGTTTTTCCACACACATACAGCCACCCAAGCACTCACTTTGTACGCCTTGGCAGCGTGCCAATACAACTGCAAAATCTAAGAGACGTAGGAAAAGCGAATGCATGCCAAAAGATAACCGAAAATGTCAGCCACAGTGCAATGTGCAAAGTCTGCCTAATGTTGTCCATTAACTACTGTTTGCTGGAATTATTTGTTGTTTGCCCGTTATGTGGTTTCATTTTTCGCCAACTCATTGCGAGTGTGACATGCCAAAAACTTTTCACTTGGCTTCAAAGAATTGCATTCTTGCATGCAATCGCGCACATAATTCGTGCTTAAATTGTCATCAATTTGCTATATAATGACAGCAGGCGGCTGTCTAAATGATTCTATGCGCCGTAGGCTCGAGATATTAAGGCGTCATTAGCGTGCACAATTGACGACAATCAAGTAGGGGTGTGCTGTGTAATTACATTCCTTCTTGGCAGACAAACGTTGCCAGTAATATCGCAGAAGCGCAAATTAAGGCTGCGTTGAGTGACTTATGTTGTTAACAGTTAATTAGCCAAAATTATAATGCTAAATGTCGGGTGTGCTGTGAGTGTGATGTTATAAAATTACATTCAAATGGTAACATGTTAACGGTAAAAATGATGTATTTTTGACCTAAATCGCTTACACCTAACTATGCACCCGTTGAATGCAGAAATAATGAGCTTTTTATCGGACCTTTTATTTATGATAATCTGCTGATCTGGTTTATGAATAGAAATTTTAGTTAATTGTATTATACGATGAAAATTTTCATACATTTCATTGACTCTTCAGAAATACTTTTTAAGTAAAAGGACCTATGTAAATATACTGAACTTTCAAATAAAACTCTCTAGATCGTTTTGTATTAGATTTAGTAGTTCAATCAACAGTAGTGAAGTAGAATGCAGCATAGAGAATAATTCGAAATTAATGAACACAACATTTTTTTAAAGAAATCATTCGTTTTTCGTATTTTTCGGTGTCTTACACCGAGATGAAAACCACTTGAGCGACATGGCGTATGAGCAATATTAATGTCTAATACATTGTGTGCGACTTCTTAGAGAGATGGCAGGAGAGCTTGACTTCTCTCGCGAGTTCATTTAAATCATTTTGGAGGATATTTTGGGTATGAACACGTTCTTGCTCAACTCGTCCCAATAATGCTGAAATTTTTTCGACGAAAGTACCGTATCGACGTAACTGTCCATAAAACATGGATGTATAAGTTTGATATACAAACAAATCAACAGTCATCCTAATGGTGAGAAAAGCCGAGCTTAAACCAAAAAGGCACACCAAAGCCGCTCAAAAATCAAGGTCATCATTGGCTCCGTATGCTTTTTCTTTTCCCCAAACTGAAATTTCCGCTCCGTAGAACACGTTTTAAGTCGACCGAAGAGATAAAGCAAAATTCGCTAAAGGAGCTGAAATCCATCTCAAAAAGTGTTTATGAATGTTTAGAGAACTGGATAAATCGTTGGCGTAAGTGTATTACATCTGTTAGGGATTACTTTGAAGGCGACAAAATAAATATTGATGAATAATCAAATATTTTGTGTTTTATTAACAATTTCTGGGTACTTTTTTGTCACTTTGTATATATGACCGAGCGCCTTGAACCCGACACAAATCAGCTTAGGTATTTTATTTGCTATTTCGCTAGCTTTTCTGGATGAAAAGTGTCCTGAAAATTTGAGATTTACTATCATTCAAGCCTGATCTTTCCATAGCGAATCTGTCAGAAAGGGCAATATAATGTTACCAAGTAAATTGTAATACACATTCAGCATAATAATACATTAACACATTTAATTTCATTAATTGAAAAATGCTATTACAAATTTAAAACCTTCAATGTTTAAGGCTACTCATATTTAAACTCGCCCAACAATTTCAAGGATTGGCGACCCTGTTGCCACTATTGAATTTCATGCAGTAGGAAATATTACGCCAATTAAAATTCCCACCTAGTGCTGAAAAAGTAAACGCATGTCAAAATAATCCTTCACAGAGCGCCAAGCCCAGTTAACCATGATAACCAGTTGCAATTGCACACGTAACAAAGAACAAACACATACAAACGACCATACATACAAACACATATGCGTAATATGTCGTTCGAGACACCAGCTCATTGTGTTGCTTGAGATTGGCGATTATTCAGTGAATGTCGTTAACTGGGAAATAATACCAACGATTAAATAAATATGTTAAAAAGTAGTTGCTTAACAAAAGTCACTCATACGCCACGGCAACTGTGGTTCGGGTATTAAAGCTGATTTTTTTATATAAGAACAAGTAAGATTGGAAATATTTACGCCAATTTATAAGTAATAGTGCATAGAAGTTATATTTTAAAAATTTCTTATTTACTTTACAGACCATATTTTGGTGTGCCTTGGGTGCAATTGTCATAGCCGGTATCGCTGTAATATCATATTGGATACGACGATGCAGGTATGTTAAATAAATATATTTCACTTATTAGTATAATTTTATAAAATAGCTATTTAGTATTAAGTATCGTATTTGCTGAGGAAGATATTTCAAGTAATCTTTTAGTTGCAGGCTAATTAATTAATAGCGAATAATGTCTCTTTAATACTAGGAGACAATAACTCAAACGCATGACATTTGATTAATATATAACGAACTACATAATTATATAATATTAATATTTGTAAATAGGCTAGTTAACGAAATAATAGTTACTTAGATCATTATTTTGTTGTATTGGTAACTTAATATACATTTATAATGTTCTCTTTGAGCTTTTGACTTTGTATGAATACTTCGCTACAAGTGGACAAATAGTCATTGTGTATATATATAATAAATATACATATGTAAGTGTGATTTAAGAAATATATGCGGAAATTGAGTGTGTGTGTGTAAATATTGCAATAATTGCTGTATACTCACACATCCAAACGCCAATTAAACCAAAACTAAAAAAAGTAAGCAAGCATTTTTGGAGTGCCCTTGAGAGTATTTTAAACTCGCACGCATTTATGTGCCATATTGTAACGTGGTGAAAGGAAAATATGTAAAATTGCTTGTAACTAACTGAATGTGATGCTAGGTATGAACTCAGTTTTAGAAGAATACAGTATATAGTGCCACCGACTTAAGGGTGATAGACTAAACAAGTATAAAACCGACGAAATATTTTTGTGCCTGGTTTCCGCCTATTGAAAAGCTTTCATGCAAATATATAAAAATATTTGGAATATATAGCAACATTTTCAAAAGACCGACTTGAGAATTTGTAAAATAACCTTATACATATGCCACTACTTATCAAATAACTAAAAACACAACAATGACCCTCAGTGGTTTTAAGTTTCAGCGGCACACCAAGTGTGGTTTTCGTTTTCATACTTCGATAGAATTAAGCGGCTTTGAGTGTCGCTTGACTGTCGCAAATTATGGTTATATGTTCGTTGCAATAGTTGCGTCCGACTTATGGAAAAGACGTATGCCTGAAAAATGCTCAGAAAACTTCCCATAGGTATGGAGAGTTTGCGACTCCACTGCGACACACTTCTGCTGTCATTTGGAACAGTGTGTGTTTGGCTTCCTGACCAATAACTAGATAAAATGCTGTGAGCTCAAGCATGACTTCAAGTGTTGCGGTCGGGCATGTGCACATGGCACCCGTAATGCAGGAGCAGGCAAGTCGTTGCAGATTCGATAGTTGGAACCCTACCGAAGCCTGCGATGCTTTTGAATCCCATACGTGATTATCCACCGCCACCTTAAACGAGACGATGGTCGCCTTAGATGTTCAGCTCAACCCGAAGAGACGAATTCTGGTATCCCCAGGTGTAGTTTCTACTAGTCTGGTACGCAGTACGGCCTCTATCCATCTGCGCACCGGTGCTGCTACATTCCTTTTCTCCAGTGCCCTGGCTATGCTCTTGTGAGACGAGTTGTCAAAAGCACCTTTGATGTCAAGGAAGGCGCATAAAATTACGTCCCCTCCGAAGTTTACTGGTACGAAGCAATATTAGTTGATCTGCCTACTCTGTTAGCCAGCTCGTTCACTTGCACGGGTGCAATATTCAGCACCTTCGATCTTATTTCATGATCCATACTCTGTAATAAGAAGGAAGTTAACCTAATTGGCCTAAGGGATTTTTTCAATGAATATTCTTTGCTTTATACCTTGCGTATAAAGATCACCTTCGCAGTCCTCCATATTTTAGATATATATGACAGTGTGAGGCTATCCGTCATCAGACGAACAAGGTGTGGCAGTAAAATCTGATCTTCTTGTTGTGATAGTGCTGGAAAGATGCCGTCCATTTAAGATAAAAGGAACTAAGCAAATCACTAGCCTAAAAAGCGCTGGCCTCGTTAGATCAGATATTCGACGGCTTATGACTGACTCACAGTTTCACACAACTATGACAGATCTTCAAAGAGTAGGATTGCCTTTAAAGAACTCATAAAAACAAATTTTAGGCAGTAACACAGATCTACAAGGGAATCGTTCAAGTTTTAGGTTTCCCAATGAATCTTAAAGTGAATTTTCTTCAGAAAATTTAGGAGATGTGATTGAAGAGCAAGGTGAACGATCTCCATTTCACGGCAGACTAATATTGGATGCTTCAGAAAGACCTTCCTAATGGTTCCTACAAGCGAAAATGTACCAAAAAGAATCTCACTAGGAAGAAATAAAAATCTCAAACCAGCTCTCTATTTTCTTGCAGACTTATGTATTATTTGTATCCTTAAACGCATTTTTCCTAAAACTATATTTTTCAAATGTGCATGAGTGATTATCAGATTTAAATGACCTGATCACTAGCAAATTCTGCAAGTTCTGTGAACAGTTCTCCCTATGATGACTTAGAAGTGTTTTGGTTAATTGGAAAATTAAAATTTGGCTAGCCAAAAACGACAAAAATTTTGAGTAAAACACAACCTTTTTTAGCACTTTTTTTTTTCACTTATTCTTGTTTTTTTTTTTTATCACTGTCGTGGTAATTGTATGAACAATATTTTCTAAAAATATCGTATTCAAAAATTTTTCTTCAAAAACTAACTTCAAAAAAACATTGTATTTAAATTTTTCCAGTTTTTGGCTTCAAAAAAATTTGTGTATTGAGGAAAATTGTGTGTTCAAAAGAACAAAGCACACAGCTTAAAAAACGCTATTTTTTGGAATTGCAAATAGTTGTTTTTTTTTCTTTTTGCAATTCCAAAAAATAGCGTTTTTTAAGCTATGTGCTTTGTTCTTTTGAACACACAATTTCCCTCCATACACAAATTTTTTTCATATTTGGCACAGCCAAAAACTGGAATTTATGCATTTCTATTTCAAGAGGAAACAAATTGTAAAGTACTATACTAAATATATAAATATACTTACAACAATAAATGTAACAATAAAATTAAAAAGCACCAGTAGCTGCCTGGTCTGGAAATAGAGCTATTTATTCACTTGAGTGCAGCGCTCATGACAGGTCCACGTGTGAGCTTAGTACCGAACATATGCAAGCAAAGCATATGCGCCAATAAGTATGCATACATTATGTGCTTAAGTGTGTACAAATGAAGACACATGCGAATAAACACATACGTACATATAAATAATAAGCCGTTTGGCCGCGAAGACAAATGGCAACGTGACGCACCATACTAACCGTACTATACTTGAGTGCCAATTGTCATATGAATATGGCGAAAGAAACGAAAACACAAAATGGACTTGCCAACATTTACTAACTCGGAACCATTTTTGCAAATGAGTATATATGTATGTAGATGTATACACCTTCATTACACGTGAAAGGCTTTACTTAAATAACTTTTGTGTGCTTTCAACTAAAAGGAACGGTTTTTTAAGCGCCCATCGCGATAGCCTGCGCTACCTTGACGGCAATGACAGCGGCCACGAAAGCGACTGGCGATTATCTGCTGTTGTTGACAAGTTCAAGTACAATCATGCCAACCGAAATGTAAATGGAAATGTTTGAGCAGAGAAAAACATTAAGTGAACACACACGAGATATACATATATATGTTGTATACTCGTATATGTTTATGTATAGCTTCCACACAGGTAACTTTGACCAACAATGACAACATGTGGCTGAAAGAAAGTGCCGCTAACACTAAAGAGGATGTATTTAAATAAACATATATTTTATCATGCAATATACATTAATTGCGACAGCAACACACATGTTAATTGAAACGCCCAAAGCACGCTTATGCAACAGCGCAAACAGCATTCAAGGTCACAACCGATACATGCATACACACTCATGTATGAGCGTACGGGTATAATAGTTATAATTCGACCATTGCAAAGCCTCGCGCCATTCACACACACATACATGTATACAAACAATTGACAGACTGACAAGTAAATAATATGAAGGAGCAGCGACGCCAAACAATCAGGCACGACATGCCTTTTCAACAGACACACACACACACACACAGGCACAAGCACAAAAAAATATTTGTGTATCCGAAAGCAGACAACCTTTGGTATATGTCAACTGACATTTCGACAGGAAACACCCCCATAATAAATGGCAATACGCGGCTGAAATAAACATTAAACCATTGCCATCAAAATAATGACTGTTAAATTTATGGTGGACAAGTAAATGGCGCAAAACGGGGCGCAAAAACAACAAAAAAAAATAAAAAGGAAATTACAACAAATAGCGTTAAGGCCAAAAAGGTCAGCGTAGGCGTAAAACGAAAGGTGAAAGGTATTGCAAGCGAAACTGAAATTGCAAGCGTTGCCACAGTTTTGATTTTTTTTTTGTGGAAATGGTGCTTCAATTAGTTGGGATATCTAAGTGTCAAAACCCTATCATAAGGAGCATAAATAAAACTTTTTTAAAGCCAAGCTTTTCCGTAAATCCAAACTCTGCAGCTGGAGCAGCACCTCGACATTAAATATACACTTCTGGTAAAATTTTGTCCATATGGCAACTTTGAAAAATTATAATGAAAAAATAATTAATTAATAGCAATTTAGAGTCTCAATCATTTAAATATAAACAGCTTTTCCATGGTAAACAATTTTGTTTCCATTTAAAGGTCACAATCAATTTAAATATGAAGTCAAAATTTTTATAATGAAAAAATAATTAATTAATTTTTTTCAATTTAAAGGCTTTAATTGCCACAATCAATTTATATATAAACAGCACTAAATTTCCATAAGGCAACCATAGAACAATATATTTTTTTTTCAATTTGTTTGTAGGCATTTAAAGCAGTCACAATCAATTTAAATATAGGCTTAAAATATGTCAATATAATTCTTAAGTTTGTCTATATGGCAACACTGAAAAATAAATAAATTCTAAAAATACAGAAATTTTCTTTTTTTCCATATGAAACTTGAAAATAAATTTGTTTCTAGGCATTTTTAATTTAAATACATATAGACTTAAAATATGTCAATATAATTCTTAATTTTGTCTATATGGCAACACTGAGAAATAAAATGATGAAATGAATTGAAAATAAATTTGTTTTTAGGCATATAAAGCGGGCCACAATCAATTTGAATATAAACTAAAAATATATCAACTTAATCTTTATCCATATGGCAACATTGAAAATGAAAATTAATTGAAAACATTTTTTTTTTTTCAATTTGCTTGTAGGCAGCCACAATCAATTAAAATATGAAGTTAAAATTTATAGTTTGTTTTGTTCATATGGCAACGCCAAAAAATTAAAATTTATTTTTTGTTTTCAATTTATTTGTAGGTTTTAAATGCCCAGCAAACAATCATTTAAAAATTAAAAAGAAATATATTGCTTAGTTTTCTCAATATGGCAACTTTTTTTAACAATTTTTTTTTTGCAATTTGTAGTCACTTTAGGCAACCACAGTCAACAGTCAACTAAAATATGTAAATATAACAAATAAAATTAATGCAGCAATATATGTACAACAACTAAAGTAAATACAAACATTAGGTAAAATATTTTAAGCCAACAAATTCAGGGCCAATTATTAGCGCTTAGCCCCTGCTAACCATTTGGTCAGCGTCCTTTTACACCTAGTTCTTCTACTCCCCTCCCTATCTAATCCAATCTAACTTACTACTTTATATATACATATGCTTATATGCACTTACCTATATATTAGCTGACATGCTGTTGTTAACGGCTCGCTGTTAAGGACACGACATATTGTTATGCTCCAACCTTTTTTTTGTGTTGAGTAGCTTCAAGTATATTAGCGGGAAAAGGAATTTAGTATAATTTAGTTAGCGCTGAGTTGTAAAGCGAGTCACAACGCGTATTCCTAGAAATAGAGTTTGTTAAAAAAATTATTTGAGCGAAAATTTTACGCATGAAATTTGTTTGATATTTGAGTCTAGCCATTTAAAATATAACAAAATTTAACGGTATTAAAGTTGCTGTATTTTTGTTGATTGTTGTACAGTTAAGTGCCGCGAAACAGTTACTTCTTCATTAAAAGTATTATAGGTGCTTCTCCTGTGCACTTTATTTGTTATGAATTAATTGTTGCGCATACGCCACGTTGCACCTTTAAGAGGCGTTTTGATTTTGTGCGTCTTTTCAAATAAATTTGCGTTTTAGACATTGTTACTGGCAATTAAATTAATACATTATAATTAACAATAATTTGGTTTTGCTTTAATATATGTATTTAATATGTGAAACTGTTGTTGTGGAGACTAATTTGAATATTTTGATTGCTTGTGGTGTTTACGGTATGCCAAGTGTTGCTTTTGCTTCTTGTTTGGCAGCGCAAAAGTGGTGCAGTAATATAAGTTTTTCGTGATCTCTTACAATTTTCAGAATCTAACCAACTTATCAGTTTTATAGGCAATACTTTAAAGATTGAGGGCAAAACCAACGATTTGTTTCCATATTTTTTTCGAGTAACTTAAAATTAAGTTCAAAAAATTGTGAAAAATATTTATGAAATGTTTTAGGCGGCATATAAGTCTTTAAAATCATATTTTTAAAATGCCAACAAAGCTTAAAAGTAAGATAACAATAATATTTTGAATATATAAAGAGTTCTCTACTAGACTAGAAAAAGGGTTAACTTCACTGCGCCAATGCCATAACATCATTTACAGGTTTCTTATTTTTTGTAGGATATTATAAAAGGGTATAAAGAGATATTTTACTTGATTGTGATTGGTCAGTTTATCATATTTTTGAAGTCATATTTTTACAATGTAAACAAAGCTTTATTGCGATTGGTCAGTTTGTATGGCAGCTATATGCTATAGCAGAAATTTTGTTAAAATGTCTTGTCAAATAAAAATGTTTTCCTAACAAGAACTTAATTTGTATGCTTCAGTTTATATGACAGCTATATGCTATAGCGATCGAATCTGAACAATTTCTTCGGACATTGTATTGTGTCTTGAAAAACAACCTGTGCCAAAATTTCGTAAACAAATATCCTCAAATAAAAGAGTTTTTCATATAAACACTTGATTCCTCTTGTTGAGGTTGTATGCCAGCTATATGCAATAGTTGTCCGATATCAGCGGTTCCAACAAATAATAAGTGTATTGTGAAGAAAAAGACGTGTGCAAAATTTCTTATCGATATTTCAACAATTGTTGAAATAAATAATCAAAAAAATGCTCATGCCACAAATATTTCAAATATTTCAAAAAGTGATTTGCACAAATTTCGACAAGGGTATATTTTTCTCAGCTAAACAGTACCAATGCCATTTTGCCATTTTTGTACTTCATTTTCATTTCATTTCCCACACCAGTGCCAAATACCCCTTTGCTACGCACTTGTACAATGCACTTATCACTCATACGCCATGTCACACTTATAATTCAAATGTTATTCAACACCTGCTGTTGACATTACTAACGAAATTGTTGCTACGTTTCCCACCGAATTCAAACAATATTGTTTTAATCTAACAAACAGCAACTAATTGACCTCAACCCACTAAGCTGTGAATATAAAACCTGCATACAATGCCAAGTGGCGAACCGCTTGCAATTTCACATACTGAATTCACACAACACATACTGTGTTCAATGTGTGAATTGGCTGCCGACGCTACTGCTAGCATGGCGTAGCTGAACTTGTCATAAAAATTAAAAATCAATTTTTTAATCCGGTTAGTGCCACAATGACAAAGAAAGCAATAAAGAAATATGTCAGCAAGGGTTATATACGCACACATAAGCAAGCACATGTATACAAGTGACTGCAGCTGTTTGAGTGCGCTGTTGGACGCAGCAATGCCGCAAGCTAGCAAACGTGCTGAACCATTAAACCAAATACTATATACGCTGAAGCTGTGCATGTATGTACTGTGTGTATATGAATATATAAAAATATTAACATACAAATTTACATGTACGCGAACAAAATGCGCGTGTCTGTGTGCTTAAAATGGAATCGATTGCAGTAAACCCATTACGCGAGCTTAACAATCAACAAGAAGCCGCAATGCTCACCACTCAGGCATTTCACCTGCCCTTAAATACACACACAGACATGCATACATGTATACTTATTTATACTTGTATACTTATAACTGGCACATATGATGGTGTGTGTGTAAATAGATGTGCGCGCCGCAGAGGCAAAATAGAGACAACCAAACCATTAAAAAGACAATAACAATAAAGTGAAATTCAATATTTTTCGCTTTAACCAATATACTTTCGGCGAATTGGTTTCATTGTGAAACGCGAGCCGACGACGACGTGGCATTGCATTTTACTAGTACGCGCCGTTCGAAGAAATAGTGCTGGCGGAAAATTTCATTTTTATTTTTGCATTTTTTATACAAATTCGATAAAAGTTATTTCGGCGTAATTTTATTTACGACACGTCGATTGACAGCCGCGCAGTAGTGCATTAAATTATTATAAATATATGTATATATATATATACAATATACATATGTGTGTTTGCTTGCTTAACCGTGCGCGTAATAAAGCGTATATAAATTAAAAGCAACATTTTAAACAAGTGCAAACGTGATAAAACTGCAATGAAGCGTGAAAATGCAAATACGCTGAGAAAGTATTGCACGACCTTGGCGATAGTACGTGTGAAATTGTCCGAAAAATGCCAGCGGCTTAAGGCTATATAGCAATAAATGCATAAATAAATACAGGAATATATAAATAAATACAAAAATACATAAATACAGTTATGTGCATGTGTATATGCAGATAAAAAAAGCACTTCCGCGCAATTTTCATGGAAAAGCACTGTATGTGCTACGAAAAATTCACAACCATACACAAAAATTCATCAAATAAATAAATCCACAGCTAGTAAAAATTAATAAGCCACTACTACAAACACTTAAATTTTAAATAAAATGCGAAACAAATACTCAAACTTAACCTCCAACTAACAAAGTAATGAAAAGTAAGTTAAAAGTGAGAGTCAAAGTCAGCGCCACCGACCAAACGGAAAATTGCCCTCAAAGTAAAAGTAATTTCACAGCATGAATTTCAATTAGCAAAAAGCATATTTACTTAGCACGGAAGTATTTCATACAAAAAAACAAAAAAACAGAAACAAAAAAACAAAAAAACAAAAGACCAAAAAACAGTAAACAGAAAACCTAAACGAACCACGTTAGCCAAATTATTTAAAGAGAAAAATCACTCTAATTAGAATGCATTAAATGATAGCCACCAGCGGCTTGCCACAACTATCTGTCCAAAAGCACACGCACACCTTCTCAAATTTTTGCTAAAATATACGTGCACCGCATGATTTGGTTGTACGCAATGATGAGCGACCAGTTAAACTAACTGTACTAGTTTATGCTTTTATAGCGCATTGTCACGTTAAAACCGAGTTACTTCATGTTCTAACCGCGGCACTTTTTTTTCTTTTTACTCGTTTCACTCACTTTCAGCATATACTCTTGCCCGCTTGACGAAATGTTGTCTATGTATTTCAAAGCTCATCAAGCAGCAGTAGGAGTAGCGTAATGTAATGAGGCGCACGCGAAAATTATATTATACATATAGCATGTTCGCGTGTCAGTGGCAAGCCTTGACCCCCTTTGAACTACTCGTCGCGGCATACTGTGCTGTCTAATTAGTGCAAACGCACTGAAGTTTCAGCTGTAATTTATAGAGCGAAATTTGTGCACAAAAAGTTTATGAAAGCGTGCAATACATGTCAGCTGAAATGAAATGCAATTGGGTGGACAGTTTTTGAAATTCAGAAAATAATTAAAATTTTTAGTTTGAAATTATTGCTAGCGAGTTGAATTAACTAAAATATAATTACGTGATGTATGAGTATTAAAGCTTGCTATCGAGTTGAAATAACACCATTAATATAGTTATATAATAAATGAGTGGTAAAGCGGCTCGATTTTGGAAAAAAAATTTAATAATCGGTTGTATTGGATCTATATGTTATAGTTGTCCGATTTTCTCATTTTTATTGTCACTGTTAAATATCTAATAGATAATAGCTCTGCAAAATTACGTGCTCTTAGCTTTTTAATTAAAAGCATTGCGATGAAAAATAAAATGTCTGAATAATCGGTTGTATGGGAGATCTGTGATATAGCTGTCCGTTTTTGTATTGTTGTTGATCAGTATAATATTAAAATGTACTTATGTAATTACTTTCATTAGGATATCTGAAAAACTGACGAAACATTTTTTTTATTCCCGAAAAGTTAAAATTCACCTAAAAAATCGCTGGCACGAAATATGTTTTAACGGGTTTCCTGTGAAATTAAATTTGATGCTTTTATGAACGGAACTCGATTTCTTTTGCATGACCACTACGGGAACGCTTGCAGAAGTCCAGACGCTTAACCAAATTTTCGACGGTTTTCAATCATAAATCGCCTGACACTACCGCAATTTCACGTTCAATATTCATATGAAGTTCATCAATCGTCGCTGGCTTGTTGACATAGACCATAGACTTGACGTAGCACAGAAAATAGTCTAACGCGGTCAAATAGCTTGACCGATGTGGCCAATTAATTGGGCCATTTCGTGAGATAACACGTTCAGCAAACTTGGTTTTCAATAAATCGATTGTGACATTCGCTGTGTGGCTTGGGGCGCCGTCCACAAATTGTTGAAGTCCATATCACTCAATTCGAGGCAAAAATATTCGGCTATCATTGAGCGGTAGCGATTCACATTCACAGTAGCATGCCGGTTTCGTTCATTACGGAAGAAGTACGGCCCAGTGACGCCGCCAGCCCATAATCCGCACCAAATCGTAATTTTTTTTGGGGAAGCAAAAGTGGCTCATGGAGTACATGTGAACTGCTACCAATTCAGAGAGATATGAGCCTTATCGCTGAAGATGATTTTTTGATGAAAATCCGGATCATTTCCTAGTTGTTGCTTAGCCCAATTCACGTTCATGTGTTAATTTGAACTTTTAAGGATGTTGGCCAAGATCTTTCTCAAAATTCGCCACAACGACGTCACAGAGATGACCACCGCTCGGGAACGAGGTATGAGACACTAATTTGAGTCTTCCTCAATCTATGCGCTAGCGGCAGCAATATTTTCGACACTACGGGCACTTATTTGTCTCACGGTCACGGGAACATTTTGTACTAGACGCTCAATTGTTGATCTGACAAGACGATTAAGACCATACGACCATAAATTGGACGTAACGCTCTTAAAGTTGAGGCTACTGACTCCGAATTTCGGTAGTAAATTTAAATAATTTCGACTCGTTGGGTTGTATATTTTTTCCATGATTAAATTTCCACAAAATGTGGGTCAAATGGTCTTGGTTGGCATATCTCTACCCGTTTATACCAATTTATTTTATAGCTCAAATCCGACATTCTATTCATATTAAGTGTTGGTAACCACAGCAAAATGACAGTTCGAATTACTGACTTTCAAAAGTTACATGAAAAGCAAGAAAAGACTGTTCCATCTGACTGCTTTTAGAAATTACAGCAAAATTTAATTTTTTTTTTTGCAAACGTCAATGTTCTGTGACGTCCCTTCAAGCGTTATTGGGTTGATGAGACTCTAAATTTTTTTTTTCTGAAGTCCCTTTCAAGCTATATTGAATTGATAAGATTCTAACTGTGCGACTGGCACACGTTTTTCATAACTTCATAACTGTAAATATAGAGTTCACATTTGAACCCACGAAGCCGACTGTTTGCCTGTATATAAGCTAGCTAGTTCCTCAGTTTTTGAGATATCAATCTTATCTAACCAAGAAGCTGCTCATTTGTAAGGCCGTTATAGCACATATCTGCCATGCAAATTCATCAAGATATCTTTACGAAATTTGGCACAAATTATTTTTCAAGATAATGCTACAATTTTCGAACATATTGTTCAGATCTGATCATTTTAGAGTAAAACTATGTTGTTGTTGTTTTAGCGGCAGAAAACATACCTGAAGTAATTTCGATACATGGGACCGAGTTGATAGTCCTTTGCCGAATAAAAATCCGGGTCTGTTCCCGTTACTTAGACCCGACTGTCGTGGGAACAAAATAAAACTATAATACACATTGACCTTTGCGGGGTAACGTTTACAGATTTAGTTTAGCATATAATTGCTATAAGAACTGACCTTGTATTATAGCTTCGGTGCGATTTTTCATTATTCTCTTATACTTTGACACAGTCCTTTAATCGGTCAATCGTGCACTCAATTCGACACAGATAACCAATAAACACGTCAATAAATGTCAAAGTCGCATTAGAACACATCAATAAACATAGAAATAATCGCACATTTAAAAAGCGCTTACATACAGACACAAAATAAAGAAATAACAAAAAAAAAACAAATACAACTAAAACACACTTGCTGACACTACTTTAGACCTGCCCAACAGGCGCTAACCAGCACTAATACAAGGGACTTAGAGCTTTAGATGGACAGAAGCACAAATCCATGTGCATACAAAGCACACATACATACTTACATACATATGAGTGGTTATAAATTAAACGAAGCACTGCAGTACTAACACAACCACGCGCCACGCCACCAGTTCAATGGAAATTCATTGCATACCGCAAGGGGAGAGGCATTAAATGAAAAGCAAACACACAAATAAATCGAAAAATAGTTGTTGCACCAAATGTATACGTAGATATAGACAAATGTACAGGCAATGCAATTGGCGGCAGACGGGAGAACAATCTGATTACACTCAGTGACTATTTAATGACTAATTTTGTGTGTGTGTGGTTTCATGCTCGTGTGTGTTGTGGGAAGGCCAGCTCAACGTAAGCACTGCCGCCTCATTGTACAAATCATATGACCTTTAATGGCACATTAATATCTACTCTTCAAACCAAATGCACAACGACAACAAATGATTAATGGCAATGAAAGCTTATTGACTGAATTAAAAATTAGTCAAAATTATAATAATAAGTGAATAAAAAGAGAAGTGAAATTATAGTTTTTGGACAATGTACTGAACGGATTAGTCGATTTTAGCGCTAGCATAGGTTCAGCTAACGGTAATGTACTTACATAGTTTAATTAAGGCATCGCTAATAAGTGAGCCTGAAAAATGGAAACCAGTGTAAGGTGGAAATCGAGAGATATGTCTTTCTGATTTCATTAATGTTTCGCAAAAAATTACATTATATCCTCACCAATCCTTTATTAAGCTACTTGATATATTCAGAGATCGTTATTAAGGAGATAGGCACTGTCAAGCTTGGTTATCTCTACTAATTAGTTCGCATGTTTGACAGAGATGGCTGAAAAAATTTATTAAATATAAAAACTTGTTTCTTTAATCAATTATATGGTGGTAATATGATCTATATAGTTTTCGTAGCTGAGCCGTCGCGGCTCATATTTTTTCATACCCTAAACAGTACTTTCTCCGTTTGTAACACCTAGAAGGAATCAACAAAGAGCCTATGAAATATATTTCCTCAGTTCTTAAGATATGAATCTGAAATTTTGCACATATCGTTATCTCCCCGAGAAGCTGCTCATTTGTCGGAACTATCTATATCAGATCACTATGACATAGAGCTGCCATACACACTGCTCGATTATAGTCAAATTCAAGTATGGAAAACTTTTTGATTTAAAAATATATCTTCAAGAAATTTGGCGTGAGATATTGTCTCCCATAAAGGTGTAATCTCCGAAGAAAGTGTTCACATTTGATCACTATAGAAAATGGCTGTCATGCAAAATGGCCTTTAAAAATCAAGTTCTTGTATGGAAAACTTTCGTATTTGATGAGTTGCCCTCACGAAATTTGGTTTAAAGTCTTGCTTAAGACAACGGTACAATTCTTGAACAAATTGTTTAGATAGGAATACTATAGCGTATACTTGCAATACAAAGTGACCTATCTAAGTCAAGTTTTTGTATGAAAAACAATGCTTATCTAAGACAACGGCATAATCTCCAAGCAACATTTTTGAGATCCGACCATTATAACATATAACTTCCTTACAAACTGATCCAACAAAATCAAAGCTTTTACTTATTTTTGTGAAAGATTATTTTCGAAGCAAGTGAATTAACCGCTTTCTCCTATCTTTCAACAATATCGACTCTTGTGGAGCTTAGATCCCTCCATAAAGTCTTTTTAGTTCAAAATATGAGATAAAATTCGGAAAGATGTCACAGTCAACAACGGTTAGATAACCAAAATAGTATGCTTATATGCCTAGCAACATATTGGGGAAGCATATAATTTCAAAACTTATCTTGAAAAATTTCGATTAGCACAGCCAAAAATTCCCTGCGGTCATGCAAGGCTTTTCCGGGCTGAAATATATCGTCCGACCTCTTTTAAACACTTTTTATACTAAAACTGTGAAAAAGTATATAAATTCACAAACAGTTTAAAAATCAATGAACTCGTAAAACGAATATCAGCTTTAGCAAACATATGCACAACGTGTTAGGAGAACCAAAACAATAAAAGTAAAAGAAAATCGAAGCAAAAATTAAATTAAATGCGATATTCGAGCTTTTGTGGCATTCAGCGCTCACTCACGTGGCAAAACAACGTGTTTCTGCAGCTATGACATACAAATTTTCCATGTCTATAGTTGAAAGCAGACAGTATTAGTATTTCACACAAACCCCCCCAACTCCCGCTTAGACATGCGTACAAAAGCACATTCATACCCACACTGTACCACACTTATTGACACAAAGCAGTGACTGGTAAATAAAACAAATACCCAACACATCGAAAAAGAATCGAAATCAATTGTACACACTCGTGTTTATCAATTTGATTGCCCTGAGCAGGTCGCTGGACTATATACCGTATATATTTGATATTATACATATACCATATATATTCGATACGTACAGTCATACATATAGGTAGACATGCGAAAAACAAAATGGGGCAGACTGTGAGCTCACGTGTGGCGGCTTACACCTGAGCGCTTCGTACTTTTTGACTTCGCCTTTTGCGGGCATGCCCGATTTTAGTTGGTAGGTTATGCACGAACGGATGCCACTTAAATAGATATACGCTCTGGGAGGTGTACGTAAATCCGTGCGCGTTTGGCGGTTTCCTGGTAACGGTAAAAGCAATAAAAACAACGAAAACAAAGGAAGACATAAGGAAATCGAAAACCATTGAGTTTCCCCCGAAATGATGGCAATAAATCAGTTTGCTATGATATACTTAAATGAATGCTCTTATTTATAGACACCTATATATATATATATCGCATACCATATATGTATATGTATAGTATGTATTTATTTATGCGATTTAAGTGTTTTGAGAAATTCAAATATCATTAAATCAAATCATAAAATTTCGCTGGTTGTCATTTACTCATACTCACCATATGGTTCTGTATGCTCAAAAGGTTCCCTTATAAAAAAGTCTGAGAAGACAGGAAAAAAGAAGAAGGAGTGTATCGCAAATCCCATAAAATTTGAGAAAAATTTGTCGGATTTTGCTGCAATAAACCTTTAGCTAAATTTTTTTTTTATACAGAATGATGAAGTGTTTGCAAATATCGAAATTAATTTCAAAATTTGTGCCGAGTAAATTTATTTTCACTGAAATTTCATGCAAACATTAGCGTTCAGTATCTATGTATGGCGTGACATCCGGCCAGTTTAACCTAACCTACAAATTATTATTACAAATTATCAGAATTATTATTATAATTATTCTCATATAATTTTGTCAATATTTTTCACCACTTTTGGTGCGAACCGTAGAATACCTCAACTTATCTAATCAAAATAATTTCTATTGACTGGCTTTTAAAAATATGGAAAAATTAAAAAAAAATCTTAATTATTAAAAAAAAATATTAATAAAAATAAATTAATCAAAAAAATATTATTCATTTTAACAATAGAAAATATCAGAATCATAAGATTTTTGTTATTTTGCGGTTTTTAGTAGTTAAAATTTAGAATTGGCTGCCATTATGATAGTTAATTATTTATTTACTTTACGCTTAGATATTGAATAATTAAATATAGTTTATCAAAATTGTGCATGTGAATTTGTTTGGGAAATGCGAAATTTACAATTTGATTGCTCAGAAAATTTTTTAGTATTGAAATGCATTTTTTTTAATCAAAATTATATGTATATATTTAGTAAATAAATGAATTTTTACAAAATTATTATACAAAATTTGTATTACTTAAACATTATTAAGGGGTTATGTACACTTATTAATTTCGAAATCAATATATAGTTAGACTTATTTTATTTTGCATACATATGACAAATTAAAAAAAATTGAAATATATTCGAGAACCTTGTCTGAAAATTTTAAGTTCATCCGGCAAATAAGTTCGGAGTTATGAGCGTATTTGTGGTTCTAACTTAGTGTAAACAGCTCATTTACTTCACTTTTTGTGAAGTAAAATGTCTCCAAAATGGCTGGACCGAACACCTTGAAATTTTTACAAAACCTTTTTAAACATATTTTTCAGATAACGATCGAAAAAATAAGACTTTTGATAATAATTTCGGTTCTTAAGCCTATCCGATATGTAAATTTTTACGGAAAAACTGACATTTCTTGGAATTTCAAATCAAAATTTTAACTAGTCCTGCGACCGAAGTGTAAATTTTTGCACAAAACCCGACTTTTTTGAAAAGTCACGAGTGTAAATCGAAATTTCGAAATTTCAAGAACGGAAGCGAGCGAACTATTGTTGTGCTACACGAACTAATACAGCATTTCATTGGTGGCTTGCGTCGCATTCTTCCCTTCTTTATACAAAAATTTCAAAATATAGCGAATATCGTCACTATTTTCACTCATTTTTGAACAGCTGTAACTTTTTTTCGACTTCCGCTAATTTAATTTTATGGTTAAATGAACGTCTCACCTTTCCGACATTATATAGTATGACCCAATGTGATTGGAAACACTGGAGGTATACCACTGCAACGACATCTATTGACAAAATACGAAAAAACTTTTTCGACTACCCAATACAAGACTTTTGCAGTTTTACATCCAAGTCGATCGTGCTATCGCGTTTTGATTCTCCTTGTCCAGATCATCGTACAGATAGTATATGACTTTAACAATGACAATCATGTTTTTTGGTAGACAGGCATGCACCACTCTAGCAAATGTCATTACCCCACAGTAGAAGTGAAGTCATTTGTTTCTGGCCAGACAACCCACTGCTGCCCTGCTTTCCAGGACACTTTTGGCCGGTATGCGAAACGAGGTTATAGCCTTATTTGCAGCTCTCATGTTCACGTAGATGTTAACATCTCTAGTTATAAATTTTTTTAATCTTCTTCTTTACTGGCAAATACACCGCATACGTCGTTTTCTACTTTTCGCTATTTGGCGCCAATTCGAGATACCAAATGCAGCCAGGTCCTTCTCCACCCAATCTCTTCAACAGAGTGGAGATCTTCCTCTTCTTATGCTTCCACCGGCGGGTTCCAAATCGAAAACCGAAAGACATATTTTTAAGCAGAAAAATCTTCCTCACTACCAGATAAATGTGCATTTTTATTAATTTAATTAAGGGATTGTCTCGGTGTGACCCTCCGAAAATCACTGAGTTTCGCGATTTTTGTTTTAATGTTGAAATCAACATTCATGACAAATACAAAATAATTTTTTTAATGTTTATTTATTGGATTTATAATAATTAAATAAATTGTTGAAATGACACGTAAAAATAAGGTCCTGTATGATGCCCACGATTGCGGCCGTAATTTTGGTCTAAAACAAAAATTGCAAAAAGATTATTAATCTTATTATTTTAATATTAATCTTATTATGGAAGCTTTCTTGTTTTTTTGAAATTTGATCAAATGACGGCGGTTTAAACAAAAAGTAGCAAATTTTGCACTTTTTTTTGAAAATTTTTCGTAAAAAAATGGAAAGATTTTAAAAAGAAAAACTTCCATAGCGCAATAGCGAAGATTTCTAGATGTTTTCAGAACTCTTCTTTTGAAAGTGGATACCGTTTTGAAAAACACCATTCTGAGAAAAACGCGTTTAAAGATTGGAGTTGCACAACTTTTCTACAAGGTACGCTGTAGCGACCGTAATAATTAGAATTTCGATTACAAAATTTGAGAAAATATTTATTATAGTGTATTCTACTCTAGTGTATGATAATGCAACAAAAAAAATCGATTTCTCGAAAATTTCGCACTGAGACGATCCTTTAATAAAATACCTTTTCAAAAACAAATTAAAAAAAACGCGTTCTTTTCAGACTTGCTAATGGATATTACCCCTCCTAGTTATATAGTTTTATAAATTGTTGGTTGCTTACAGCACTTGATTGTAAAAAAAAACATTACTTATAAATATTTTATTTATTTTTTCATTTATATTATTTTCGTTTTGAAACATAATAAGAAGTTTATATAACCAATATATTTTACTACATTTAATTTTCATATAACACCAAACAACTGATAGAAAAAGCGTTTTAACTTTGTCTCTAACTTAATTAAGAGTGCAAACCTTCTTAGCAGCCCCTTACCGATTTATCTTTTATTATAAAATTTTAGGCAAGAGAGAAAGTTCGTATAACATCTATGTGGCAATACCGACAAAATATTGTCATTTTGTGTGTAAAAAATCATCATGAACACGCTCGAATCGCTCTTCTACTAATTTTTTAATACTATTATTATTTAAAATTATTATTTTTGCAATCAGTATGCAATCAAACATTTCCTTTCTAGATAGTTAATTGATTTTCAAGCAGGATTTTATATATTTAAGTGTATTTATTGTATGCTTTGTAGCAAAGTTATGAGTAGATAATCCAAATGAACATGAAAACCAAAGTGCTAAGGTTGTATCATATTTATGTATTTAACTAGTTTTCAACGTGAGCAAAAAGTGAAAGCAGAGTAATATCTAATGCTAAAAGCGCTGCAAATTATTGCTAAATAATTGTGTGAGTTTGCAACCAATATTTCCATTTCTACATACTTTTTTTGTTAATAGCGTTCAATTACAATGCAAACTGCGTGCAGCGTGCGCTGAAGCTTACTTCATACACATTTATTTCACGATACGATATTAATAAGTGCTCGAACTGAGCGCTGTACAGCAATAATTTACTTTATATAAATCCACACGCTGACACTTGTACATAAATAAATAACTGTATTACCATTCACCATCACAGTATGAAGTCCTTTTGGCAAAATAAGTACACACTTTGCTTTCATCGAATTCAATAGTATGCCATCATTCATAGTATTGCCAATAGTAGTAGTGCAATTGTGCATTCGTTTTGCGCCCATTCACCACCCACCGCCTGCCACTTGATGAAACGTTATCAAAAGTTGCAACTGTTTCACATAGCGTATTCGCCCAAAGTTACATCTTACACGCCACGCCACATTCCATGTCACGTCCAGCTACTAGCCGCTATCCTAGTATGTATGTTGTTCACCCGTCCACCTATCATTCACCCGTTCGTTCGCGCTTACGGTGCAGCAACAGCCGGCCACTCGTTTTATATGCAACGACTAGTATTTGTAACTGAGTTTTTTTTTGTATATTTCTTACCAGCCTCTGCGCAAAGTAAAATGTCAAAATGCTTTTATTGTTGTTGTTAAAAAGTTTACAGCCATTTATCACTTAAAACACATTTTTTAAAAACAATTTTCTTTCTCTTTCTTTTTTTCGGTTCTTTTACGCAAATGATAAAAATAAAATAATAACAACAACAATTCACAACACCGAAAAATGTAAAAACACAAAAATACAAAATTTGCTAAAAAATAAATTTAACTGCTTGTATATTATAATAACACTCAACGAAAAAAAAAAATTTTAAATTTAAATAAAAATAAAAAAAAATGACTAAAAAATAATGAAAAAAAAATTTACATAAAATAAAAAAAAACAAAAAAAATTAAAAAAATAATAAAAAAATAAAATAAAAAACATTTAAAAACAAAATAATAAAAAAAACTCTGCTTATCAACAAAGGACATTACGAGCAATCTACCGCCAGTGCAATCCGCCGACGAGCTTATTATCAACAACAGCTGCCGGCAGCAGGAGCAACTGCAGCAGCAAAAGCAACCATTATTGTTGCAAACTCATACGGAGTCTCCAGCGCAGCTGTTGCTTACTGAACAAAAACAACAGCAGCAACAAGCTTGCAAATCCACATATTCTATTTCCACCACTTCCACCACCACAAACAACCCCAACACCTCCAGCACCACCACCACTCCAACCTCACCCCCACCAGCAATTAACCCAACGAAGTCCATTAACACACCCATATCCGGTGGCAGCAACCCCTTTACCCATACACCAGCGCCACTACCACTACGACAGCAAAACCAAAAAGTTATCACAAGATCACAATCATCTAAAGTTATACAAGAGTTGCAGCAATTGCACCATAATAACAACAACTATCAACAACAACAGCCGCATACGCATTCGATCCACCAACTAAAGCAACAGCAATCACTGCCGGCCACGCTACATCCACCGCAAACGGTTAACGGCAGTCATCATCCGCCACCTTCCAAGTCCGTCTCGATACTCGTGTATAAAACATTGAATACGGTCTTCAAGAGCAGTCGCAAGATCATTGTGCGCGTTTGTGAGGTAGCCAGCGCGAAAAAATCATTCACCATGTTCAAATTCAATAAAGCGGCCGCGCAAAATCGCGCTGAAAATCGGGCGAATGCCTGCACCGGACACGATCAGTTTGTTCGGCCACCGGTGCCCGAGAAGTGAGTGAAATATTGCATTTTATGAAAATCTTTTAAGTGTAAAAACGACTAGAGTGGGAAGTTTTGAGATTGGTGTGAATTTATTAGAGTTCAGAACTCAAGGAAATTCTACTATATTTTCTGACCAATTGTGAAAATTTTAAATGCTGAAACATTTTCCAACCATAAATCCTTATAAATAAAAGTAGTTTAAGACTCACGAATGACAGAGCCGGATTTGATGATCTCTGAATTTTCGAATACGTTTCCACCTCGAATAGCAGATTATTCGATTAGGTTAGGTAGTAGAGTTGACCCTAATCGATGGATCTCATTTGGACAGATACTCATCCTTTATGTCACCCTTAAACTCCTAAAAGTGAATTACGAGATCTTCATTGATCGGCGAAGCATTTTGAACTTATTATAACTTTCTAAAAACGATTATTATCAATCCGATCCACTCAGCTAGATTCGACGTAGAAAATATTTAGCCGAACCTCATCCGAACCTATTGAACAGTGTCCAGTCAGAACACCTATAATTGAGGCGAGATTGACTTTGCTAAGAGCACCTAGCTCGGAAGACCACCTACAGATCTTCTTCTTCTTTACTTGTGTAGACACCGCTTACGCGGTTATAGTCGACTTAACAACTCTTTTCGCAATTTGCCGCCAATTGGAGCTTTCTAGCGAAGCCATGACCTTCTGCACCCGGTCTTTCCCAAGGAGTGAAGGTATTCCTCTTCTTCTGCTTCCCCGGCGTGAACTGCGACGAGTACTTTCAGATCTGGGGAGTTTTCGTCCATTCGGACGACATGACCTAGCGAGCGTAGCCGCTGTCTCTTAATTCGCTGAACTATGTCAATGTCGTCGTATATCTCATACAGCTCATCGTTCCATCGGATGCAGTATTCGCCGTCGCCAATACGCAAAGGACCATAAATCTTACGCAGAACCTTTCTCTCGAAGACTCCTAACGTCAACTCATTAGTTGATGTCATCGTCCATGCCTCTGCACCTTATAGCAGTATAGGAATAATGAATGACTTATAGAGTTGGATCTTGGCCGAACTAACGGCGCGGTTGTTGAGATCGAGATCTCCGAGGGTCTATAGGTACAGAGCTAGAGCAAAAGTTGACATCAGAAAACCGAAACGCATCCAATCGGATGAAATGGTCCGTCCGTAACAAACTCATCGTCTTTGCTCCTTACCTTACATCCCTATATAACGAAGTACATAGAAAATACTTCAATCCAATACAATCAACCATTGTCAAATCTAATTATTTGAGGTTACCTTTGTTGGACGGTGTAAGGTTTACAGAATTATCCACTTTTTTTCTAAAACAAGAAGAATATCTCTGTTAAAAGAGCAAATATTTTGAAGAAAAGAACATTAACGGCACGCGTCGTCTAAACAATAGCAATAGTAATGATCTCGAATGGAAAAAGTTAGTTCCTCTACACTGAAAAAAAACTTCCCACAAACGTCGTTTAAACAATAACAAAGTATCAAAGGCTAACTAACCAAGCTAATACTGAATTCAAATTTTAAATTACGCTCCAAACCACCTAACCACTGCATGCAATTAAACACAACAAATGAAAATCCAAAAAACCCACGCCAAATCTTGAAACTAAAACGCAGGAAAGTTAAACACATAATGAAGAAATTACACAAACAAAATGGACTGAAACGCTCCAATTCAGCGATCGAATTTGACGTGTCCGCGCTCACAGCCGCCAATCGCCGGCACATCTACAGCAGGTAAGTCCTTTTTAGCTGACTGAAATGAACGAAATATCTGCCCATAAACGGTTTTGATTTTGGTATTAACTTTTTTATTTCAACTTCACACCACTTGTATTCATTTGATTTTTGTATAATAATAAAAGAAAAATAAAATAAAAGTCACTTAGTTCACCACTTATTAGTTTGTGCCAATCACACTTTTTGATCAAATATCCATAAATTACCAAGCATTTTTTGAAAAAAAAAACCACAATTCGAACGAGTTCAGTTTTTGAATTGATCTTCTAATTTGTGTGTGTATTTTCTTTGTTCTGTTCTTTGTTTCTTACGTTTTGTTTCATTCGATGCAAACAAAATTGTTCTCTTGCAGCAATCGATCAGCCAGTTCGGAACAAGATAATTCAGATCAATCCGAGCACTCGGAAAAATCACCATTGGTTAGCGCGAGGTTAGACAATCTAGCTAGGCTATTTTTTAGCAAATCGATGCCAGCGGAAACCGGAAGTAGAGATACCATAGATTCTGTGCTAACGACAAGGTTGCATTTTCTTTACTTATTACCTAAAAATTCAAAATTTCAAAAAAAAAGAAGCAACTTATTATTGGCTTAAGTTCTCTCTCTCTCTCCAATCTATCCTCTCTATCAGTATGCTAAGTAAATATGTTGGATTTTATTGAGAGCGTACTATATAAAGTAACAAAAAACTGTATTGCTAAAAGTTTACATTGAATTTAATTAAGTTAAAAAAAATCTAATTGTACATAAATATTTTTAACTTTTATTATAACTACATTAAGTTTTAACACAGATGAAGAAATGGTTTTCCATGTTACACACGTATCTTGTTGTACATAAGTATATCTGATATAGTTAAAAGAACTTCTTAGTATTATACGTAAATACCAGAAAAACACACTTTATAATAAAAAAAATTATATTTTTATGTTTTTTAATTTCATAACACTTTGCACTTATTAATACTTAATTTGTAGTGGTGCACTTCATGGATGTACAATATAACTGTATATATTATGAATGCATATAAGAATGTATATATTAATTTATATAAACGGCACCAGCATGTTTTAAACTTAAGCTTTCAATGTGCTTCCACACAACGCTTCTTAAATATATTTTTTTTAACTGACATCATTACCAGTTACCAACTGGTTAGTGTTTGTGAGCTACGATAAATATAGGTATAAGTATATAGGTGTGCATATTCATATAAAAAGAATGATTTTTTATAGTGTACATTTAGCATTAGCTAAGCAAAATTATTAGAATTTATGTAAAAGAAAATTATAGAAAGTTACAAAATCAAAAACGAAATGCGGTAAGTAATGGTATTTAGGCCGGTATTATGCCGGGAGTAATGGACTTGCAACACTAAATAATTTTCAAAAAAACAGCAGTCAATTGACTGATCAGCATATATTTCACAATTGAAACCACGAAATCATGTCAAACTGTCACACAGAGAAAAAATAATGAGCTAAATCAGGTTAGAATTTTTTTTTTTTTTTTTTTTATATCCGGAACAGGGATTTTAAAGAGTTACATGGGTTTCCTCGGATAAAAAACAGCCTTCTTTCAGCAATGTTTTTCTCATATAAAAAATTTAATATTGTATTAGAATTTTTTATTTTTACAAACAAACACTAATAAGAAGGAAATTCTGAAATTTTCGGAAAATAATATTTTAAACTCGGCCATTGCGACGATATTTCCTGTGACCCCGGAAAAAAATGCGCCCTCGTTGGCAGGATAACTCCTTATAAGATTATCTAAAGTGAAAAAATACGTGTTTTAGTTAAAAACTTAACTTAAAACTTGAACGAATGAAAAAACTGAAAATCGGAATTTTGGCAGACATTTTTACAAAAAAATTAAGTGAAAATTTCGAGACATATTTTTTTTTTTTCAAATAAATGTAATCGAAAAAAATCCTTCGTCCAAGTCTTTAAGTGTAAAATTTCATGAAGATCAGTTGAGTAGTTCTCGAGAGCTCTTGCCAACCAACTTCAAAACCACAGTTTCGAGAAAACCGCGTTTGAAGACAGGGAACTTAGCTTTGGTAGCCTCGAGCGCACGAGTCTGCGTCTCCGAAACTATTACTCGGATCAACTTGAAAATTTTAGGACAATATTCTAGAGGTGTTGTAGAATTTAATAAGACAATACGAAAATCGATCTTTTGAAATCCGTAAGCCCATGTAACCCCTTAAGTTTGCATTGAAATTTGTAGCACCCAGAAGAAAACGTTGGATCATACATACCATGATCAGCGTGAAGCGCTGAGTCGATTTAGTCATGTACGTCAGTCTGTCCGTCCGCCTGTCTGTGTATACGCAAACTAGTGCCTCAGTTTTTGAGTTATCGGTGTGAAATTTTTTATGCAACTTTTCTCCCTGCAGCTGCTTATCTGTCGGAACTGCCGATATCGGACCACTACAGCATATAGCTGTCATACAAACAAAACGATAAAGTTCTTTGGTTATTATATGAGGCAAAAATTCAATCTCCGAAGACACTGTTCAGATTGGATCGCTTAGCATAAAAAGCAATCGGAATAAAGTGCTTGTATGGAAAACTTTTTTATACATATGACGAGATATCTTTACGAAATTTGGCATGGGTTATTGTCCACGATAATTTTGCAAACTTCGAAGAGATGGTTCAGATTGGATTACTATAGCATATACATAGCTGTCATACAAGCTAAACGAAAGGAATCAAGTTCGTGTAAGGAAACTTTTGTATTTGTGAAGGGTATTTGTTTTCGGTTCAACCGAAATTTTTTGTTTTTTTATTATGCTTAATTATAAATCGTCAGATATTTGCTATAAGGGTGCTGTGACAAAATTGAAAAAAGTCTCAGATTCTGATGAGCCTTTAAAATAATAAAGATACTCTTCACTAATTGAATAAATACATTGAAAAAAATGTTTTCTGTAATTACAAAAGTAGTTTTAACAGACTAAATAATTAATTTCTCTATACTTCATTGCCGAAACTTAAAACAAAAATTTGTAAGTGTACCCACAGCAGTCCTTATAATTGTAATAACAACAGAAAACTATTAAGTTTGCAACGTTTGACTTAACTTTCGTAATTTCTTAAAAAAAATGTCTACTACTATATATATTATATAAAGGCGCATTCACAAAGCAATATATGACATCAGCGCTTGACAAACAAAACGACAGTAACAGCCATCTACAAAAACAAAAACTAAATATTTTGATATTAATCCCTTTATAGTTATTTTATGTGTATTAGCATATTATTACATAGGTATATACATATGTATATGTATATAGAAATAGTACAAGGTGTCTGAACAACATAGAAATCTTAAAAGAACACTACACACACCTTGGCATTATGGCACACGGCACTGGGCAAGGCACATAACCACACTGAGCAAGGCACACACACCGCACCGAAGAGGGCACACATACATACGTATAACTAACTTATATACACACAAGTACATACTTATGTCAATTTTGAGAGAACAATGCGCATAACTTAGCATAGTGTAAGGAACGTATGAGTGTGTTATAATATGGAGCACGACATGGTATTCAAATTTCATTTTATTATCTCATAATCGGATGAGTTTAGATGAGGCTTGATAATAGTAAAGGAATAGAAGAATAGCTGCATAGCAAAGTTCAAAGCAGACAATATAGAACATTGAAATGACATTCCACATTTTACAGCGCAGTTGCTTAGGTTGTAGTTGTAAGTTTTAGTTAAGTTTAAGGAAGTTTTAAATCTAATTTTCCAAATTTGTTTCATCAGAGTTTGTTTGAGGAAGTTGCAATTCCCACAGCTTGCAGAAGCAAATCACTTCAAGGAGCTTGGACTTTTAACTGCAATTTATAGATAAAAATACACAAAAATTTTAAAGACTTCTTTTGGACAAAAATTTATTTTTTTTTTATGAAAATAGTCAAAGGGCATACGGGAGTTAAAGGATATCTGCTAGAATAAAATTTTCCCTTACAATGAATAGTTCAAGGTGGCATGCTCGTTTTTTTTTTTAATTGAATTTCTTTTTATAGTGCATACCTCACGTAGAGAGTTTAGAATTACTATGTTTTAACGCGTACCGGCGTCTTTTATTTTTTCATTACTTTGGTAAGGGTATATTCAGCTCGCCACGAAGTTCGTAATACCCGGAAAGAAATGTCGAAAACCCTATAAAGTATATATAAGTATAAATATATAATACGTATATATAAATGATCAGCGTATCAACCTGAGTCGATTTAGCCGTGCCCGTCTGTCTTTCCTTTCGACCGCCTGTCAGTCTGTATATAAGTGAACTAGACTTTCAGTTTTTGAGATATCGATAAGAAAATTTTCACACATACTTTTCTCTTCAAGAAGGTGCTTATTTGTCGGAACCGCCGATATAGAACCACTATAAGATTTATCCGACCTTTCTCGCTTCCTCTCTGCACGGAACTTAACACTTTCCCCCAAAGCGACTATATTTACAAACTGGACGAAGGAGTATAGACTTAATCTTAATATTGCAGTCGATGGCGTCAATATGGTAAAATTTTAGATGTGACTTTTAACAATCTGTGCTTCTTCTCTCCTCATACGACCGCGATTAACGCCAAAGTACAGAACCGCAGCAAACTCTTCAAGTCGCTAGCCGGCAGCACATAGAGAAAACTTCAAAAAAACGTCGTTGGCAACAAATCCGCATCAATTTGGTCGCCCGGATGCAGTGAAACGCAGACGAGGAAGCTTCAGACCTGTTCAGAATACTGCACTCTAGACTACGATAGGATGCCTTTTGAAGTCTCCTATCGAACACCTACATAGTGAGGCCTGTATGCTCCCAGTTAAGGAGGAATTTACAGGCAGTTCTTGGGGATGATTTCGCAGAAATCAACAAGTCGTTCATAAAATACGTCGACGACATCAGACAATACGTCGACCATACTTCGGACGCAACAAACTTCCGACAAGCACTGACCGCCATTAACAGTGGTTCACTGACTCCCTTCCAGTGAATGTCGTACTCGGAGTCAAATCACCACCCATTGCAGACGAAGAGCTCGACTTGCCGCGAGAAAGACCCTTGCGCAGCTTCGTTCTGGATATTGTAGCAGATTCAACTCCTACTTATTCAGAATAGACCCCGACATATCCAATATATGCCCTGCATGCAATGAGTCTCCGCATGACACCGGCCACCCTTTGCATGCCCCAGCAACCCCACTCATCTGACATCTCTCTACCTTTGGTCCGACCCTGTTGAAACAGCACCCTTCTTGGCCCTTCCGTTGGATAACGTCGACGACGGGGACTAATTTACCACTCACAGTTACATAATTTCCACTGTCTTTTCCGTTATTTCACAGACCCAAGCAACATTTTAAATGCCCACTGCAGTCAAGGGGACATGCATACATACAAACAAATACCGGCATGCTTGCTTATATAACAAATATATCACAAAGATAGCTGCGCGTTAGCGAATTCAGTAAAAAATTTATGAATCTTTGTACGCAACTGAATGCGCAGCCAAAAATTGGCATTTTACTGGGCATAACGGTTATTTGCTCTTCCTTAAATGTATTTGTGTGTGTGTGTATGCAGTTGTGTGTACATTTTTCTCAAGTGCACATTTCTTCAGCCAGCGAGTTCAAGGCTGTTATTCATTCATATGAATAATTTAAAGTTATTCACTATTCATGCTCGGAAAGAAAATGCGCCTATCGCCATTCCTGCTTGGCTGCTTCTATGCGACTTGGTTTTTGTTCGGATATTGTTTGCAGTTAATGTGGCGCTGCCAAAGGCGCTTTTGGTTGATTTGCCAACACAATCGCACATTGCATGTAAACACAAACACTTATATATTTTTTTATTCTATATATGTACATACAATCGACTGCTTTTAAAGAGTATATAAAAATACGCACCACTCGCCTTCGCAATGTGTTTGTGATTCGCAAAGGCGCCAAGAATTTTCGCACTTAGCAGGCGACTCGAGCAGTATATTAAGCCGCCAGTAAATATTGTTGACTGACCTCCTCACTGTTTTTATACCCTGAACATGGTATATTAAGTTCGCGACGAAGCTTTTAACACATAGAATAAAACGTCGGAGATATTATAAGGTACATATGGTACATTTAAATGAACAGGGGTACCATTTGATTCGAATAAGCAAGACTGTCCCTCAGTTCTTCATATAGCGATCTGATCGATTTTGCACACATTCTTTTCTCCTCAAGAAGCTGTCGATATCGGTTCACTTTAGCATACAGCTGACATACAAAATGGCCGATCAAAACCGGGGAAAACTTTTTCATTTGACGAGATATCTTTACAAAATTTTGCATAGATTTTTGTCTAATCTAATATTGCAATATTGGCTTATAATGTTCAAATCGCAACACTATAGCATGTAGCTGCCATACAAACTAAAGAGTCGGATTGGAAAACTTTTTCATTTAACGAGATATCTTCACGAAATTTGGCATGGGTTCTTGTCTAAGCTAATAATGCAATAGTGCTCGAAAAAATTGTTCACACGGCATCACTATAGCACACAGCTGCCATACAAACTGAACGATTGGAATCAAGTTCTTATAAGGAACCTTTTGCATTTGTGAAGGGAATTACGAGATTAATTTTTACGTTGTTTCTCATTAAGTTACCACAGTTCAAATTGAAGGTTGTCTATATCCAAAACTGCAGCAAGAAATAACTAAAAAAAACGTTTATCATTGATAGAAATCATTGGTCGGTTACTTTTTCAGATTTAGTTATGTGTATGTATAGTCGGCTGTAACCACTTAAGAGGTGTCTACGCCAATAAAGAAGAAGAATATGTATAGTCGCATACAAATAAATTAACTTTCTTCCATTTTAAACTTTTATTCGTTTCTTTATCTGACCGAAATTCATATGCAATTACACGAATTTCAATTTTACGACCGTAAAAATCAGTATACAAATTCACTCTTCTATTTCGTTTAACACTAACACCTGACTACACAACAAAGGCTAGTAAAACGATATAGTCTTGCTATTTAGTTGAAATAATAACAAGTTAAGGCATACTCTGTATTGAAAACCATTGATAAGCATATTTTTAAAAAATTTTTTAAATAAATGTCAAAATAATACTCATTTTATAGTAATTAAAAATCACAAAAATATTTAATTTTTTTTTTTAATAAATGAATGTACCTCAAATTTTATAGTCTAAATAATTCTCATTCTAATGGCTTTTGATGTCGCTCGCTTTTTCCACCTGCCAATTTTTTGAAGCTCTTTTTATATGTACGTTTACCAAGAATTTGCACAAATAAAATAGAATTTTATACAATAAATGTTCACTCTACACAGACTCTTCACTTTATAAGACAAAAAATCAACACACAAATACTTTTATACAAATTCTTTACATGTTTTCGGTTTTCTCTACTGAAACTGCTTTGCCTAAAAACATAAGTGTTTTGCTGCTCTATGTTTTCTTAATACTCTATGTTTCCAACTTCATAAAAAACTAATATGTTTACGCATAATTAATATAAAAATTTATTTCAATTTTTTCATATCAACTTTTCAATTAAAACAAAGTAAATTTCGAACATTTCTTGAAAATATACAACTACATACCATTCAGCTTAGTATCTCTTATGAGTATGTGAATGTCAGCGCAGAGAAGATTTGCAGGCATTTTCAATTTTAATAAGATAATCGAACAACTAACGACAGTTTGCAGGAGCATTTTGTGATTATCCACCGTGAATGGTTGATCTTTTTCCTCTTCCGTTTCCGCTGTGCCATGCCGCCGCTGTGTGCCATCATTTGTCAACTGTTGTGCTACGCTGTACTGTGCTGCCACTGCCACTTATGTTCGGCAAACTGTTTGTCCGACGTCTGTGACCAGTGGCAGCACATTGCATGGCATATGCTTCTATGAATATGTATGTATGTATAACAAATGCACAGGCAACGAAATACGTATGTATATGTGTAACGGTATTTTTAAAATTGCGCTATCAAATAACAGTAAACATACATATGTATACTATGCCTGTGTGTTGGTGACTACTGTTGATTTCTATTATGTGGAGGAAGTTTGTGGGTTCGAAAGTGGATCGAAAAGAAGATGCAGTTATAGGAAATGATTTTTTAAAAATATGAAGTATTTTGAAAATTTTTCGGTTTTAAGTATAATGAGTGAGGAAAATTTCTAAAAATTTAATATAAAAAAAAATTAATATTAAAGAAATCTTAATTTAAAAAAAATTACATTTCAAAATTAACTGAAAATTAAATACTGAAACACCCATTGTTATCTTCCAATTCTGCAAATTATTTTAATTTTTTGGAAAAGTTACATTAATTTAAAATTTTTCTTTTTAAATTTCAAAATTTTCAAAACCTAAAAGTTGGAATATCTTAATTAAAAAAAATTATTTCAAAATTAACAGCAAATTACATACCGAAACACCCATTATTACCTACAAATCTATAATGAATTTGGAACATCTTAGTTAAAAAAAAATTAAATTGCAAAATTAATTGAAAATTATGTACCGAAACACCCATTATTACCTACCAATTCAAAAATTATTTTAATTTTTGGAAAAAGTTAAATTATTTTATAAAATTTCCAAAATTTTCAAAACTTTAAAAGTAAAAAAATATCAAACTCTCTTAATAAAACTCTTTGAAGAAAAGCTAAGCAACTCGCCATAACAAAAAATTAACTCAGTTCTAGTACACTTCCTCGTCATAATTAGAAACCTTAGTCAGCAGCATTTGCCGAATACAGCATACAAATTTTTTTTACAAAACATTATTAAATTAAGTTTTTCTTAGATTTAGTAAATAATTATATTTTATAAAAATTAAAAAAAAAAAAATAGAAACCAAAAAACCGCAAAAATTTTATTATTATGTACAATATGTTATTGAAATTAGTTATCGAAATTATATAGCTAAAATTTGTATATTTTGAAAAACACGCCCCCCAACAACCCTCCCTCAAAATCAATTAAATATAGCGTTATATGAGTGTTTATATATTATTTTGCCATCGTCGCCAACCCATCCCTCCTTTTGATCCCACCACCGGCTTTATAGTAAACACCCGTACCGATTTAAGCCAGAGTTTGCCGCATTTTCGAACATTTTATTCAACTTTCAGGCCAAATCTGAAATATCAATACTCGGCGCTGGATAGCGGCAATGGCATTGTGGAGCGCAGTCCACGTGAGCGTGCACAACGCGAGCGCGCACTTAATGCATTGCAGGAGTGGGTGCAGAACTCGAATGGTCGTTACGAGATAATCGCACATTTGGATGAAATTGGCTCGCGTCATGGCAAGAATTGGTTTCTCGTGACCGATGCAACGGTGAGTAGTGCCTTAAAATGCACATACGCACATGATTTGTTTTATATAACAAAACAAACGATTTGCACACTAACTGTCGTTATTTACAGGTACGCACGGATCGTCTACTGACACTATTGCCACTCCCACCGGACTGTGTCGCCTTCGAGGATTTGCCCGCCAATGAGAATCCGAAGCCGATGCTAATGGAATTGCTCGGCTCACTGCATCATCCTTATATATATCCGATATTGGATTTGGGTTTTCTGCAGCTTGGCTCTAGCAATTTTGCCTGTCTGGTGACGCCATTCAATTCACGTGGTAGCTTAAAGGATTTAATTTATAGGGTAAACCAAACGCAAATTTCTTTCGACATACACAGGTGTTGCCCTATATGTCGACACATATGTAAATGTGCATAAGGGAGAGTCAAAAAACACGAAAAATAAGTTTTTAGACACCTCTACGAAAATATCTGCAAGTATGAGCTCTTAATTGTAAATGGAATGTCATCCCCCTTACAATTTTCTAATTTCTCTTATTATCAGTTACAAAAATTCTTAACTCGCTTTCAACTTTCTTTGTTAGAAGTGTCTAATAAGCAATTTTTCGGTGTAGCTGACCCACCTTAGTGAGCATAGCACAAGCATATGTGCTCACATGTACATACATATGTATATGCGACTTCCATACTGTTGTATGTTGTAATGGCATTGGCCTCAAGTGTACTTCGTTTATTTTAGTCCGCTTTGCAGCAATTACTTTGCTGCGCCACTATTTCATATACAGTTTACTTTCGCATTTTCATTTATTTTTATGTTTTCTTTTAAATCCACTTTAATTGCATGCTGCTGCTCTAGGCGCAATGGAACGAACCGTGGGCACGCAAATATACACGAAAACCCAACGGTTTACCCGTCTCACAAGTTCAGCGGCTGGGTCGACAAATCTTGGAGGCGTTGCTGTTTCTGAAAGAGCGCGGCTTCCCACTGCACGGACATTTGCATAGCGGAAATGTGATTCTACAAAATGGCGCCGCCAGGTGGGTACACTTCACAAAATAAATTAATTGTTCTCATATGGGCGCTTTCACATATGTCGCGTGCATAAATTATGAGTTAAAATGGTTAAAAATAAAGCAGTCGTCAATAAATAAGCATTTAAAGAAATGTAGGTAAAAGTGGCGAGCTCAACTGCATATTTTTAAGCATGCCATATGAAAGACAATTTTTAATACAATTTTACTATTTTAGTAATTACAAAAAAACACAAAAAAGTTACTGCTGAAAGCAAAGAGAATTTGCTGATTACAACACACTTTCCCTTATCTCTTCGCCTGCTTATCCATCATATGTTGTCCAAATCACACAAATTCTATAAAATAAATACATATATATGATATGTTTGTACTAGGAATCCGCCTTTCGACATTTACCACGTCTGAATGCAGAACTGTGCTTCAAATTCTGTTGCTGACGGTCGCCCTGTTAACCAAATATTAGAGCCCTTCAACTTGCTGAGTGTGTCACAAAAGTAGGTTAAGCCACTCCAACTAACAAACAAAGACAAAATTAGATGCAAAGTGCAAATTCTAAGTACAAGTATGAATATGCAATTGCTTTAAAGTTTCACCTTTTTTGCAACAATTGGTTAACAAATGAAATTAATTAAGTTGAGCAGATGTTAGTGGAATGTAGAAGCTATGTTAAGCGTGTGTTTTCAATGTAACGCTCAAATTATATAAACTAAAGAGTATTCTTTTCATGGAGGTGTTTTTTTTACGTGGCGGATCCCAAAGCCAGCGCACAAACCTAATTCGAGCTGCAGATCTGCATAGAGAAGGTATAAGAGTGTTGCTGGCGTACGCCAATGATATTGATATCATCGGCCTCAACAACCGCGCTGTTAGTTCTGCTTTCTCCAGACTAGAAAAGGAAGCAAAGCAAATTGATCTGGTAGTGAACAAGTGCAAGATAAAATATCTTCTGACAACAAACAAACAGTCGGCACTTCACTGTCGGCAGTCATAACTTTGAAATCTTAGATAATTTCGTTTATCTTGGAACCAGTATCAGCACCAACAACAATGTCAGCCTCGAAATCCCCCGCAAAATAACTTTTGCCAACAGGTGCTACTTCGGACTGAGTAGGAAATTGAGAAGTGAAGTCCTCTTTCGACGAACAAAGACCAAATTCTACAAGTCACTCAACATTCACGTCTTGCTATATGGTGCAACGGCATGGACTATTACAACATGTGATGGCGTTACGAGTATTCGAGAGAGCTGTATGAGCTATCGGACGACATTGACATAGTTCAGCGAATTAAGAGACAGCGGCTACGGTGGCTAGGTCGTCCGAATGGATGAAAACACTCCAGCTTTGAAGGTTTTCGATTCAGCGCCCGCCTGTGGAGGCAAATGAAGAGGAAGATCTCCACTCCATTGGAAAGACCAGTTGAAGAAGGACCTGTCTGCACTTGGAATCTCCAATTATATGTGAAATCATCAGTCAATTTACTTGATTCTAATTCTCTCTATTGTATGAATCCACAAGAACTGAAAATTTCTTATCTGCAACAGACGAAGAGGCTTCATTCGTGTCAAAATACAACACTACATACTATTACAGGGTTCCTCTTGATGTCGCCTTTCGTGCAACTTCTAAGTAAGTCCTACAAGCTTCCGATCAAGCAACGCAATGAACTCCCCTCCAAGCAGTTTTTCGCAAAATCTACGCTGGCAGTCGTCTGCTTGAAACTGAGCCACTTCTTAGAACCATCAAGAGGTCCTTTCTTTATTCCGTCGACGGCATCCAACAATATGCCAACTAAACTACAGACGCAACAAAGTTTAGATACGCACTGACCGCCTTGCATAGTGGAGCTATCCACTCCTTCATCGACTGCCTCCTGTGCTTGAAGTCAAACCACCACTCATAGCAGACAAAAAGCTGGAGTTGCCCCGAGAATTTAGAGTGACTCAACTTTGTTATGGCTACTGCAGAAGGTTTAACTCCCACTTACCCAAAATCGACTCCGACATACCAAATATTGTATATGACCAGCATGAAAGAGTGCTCTCATGACATCAGCCACCTCTTTGCCCAAGGAATCAACTCATTTAAAACCCCTCTCTCTATGGTCCGACCATCGAAATGGTACATTTATATGATTTCGTTGCCAACCAATTGAATCTTACAATCCAAACGGGGACTAGGTAACCGCTACAACAACAATGCCAACAAAAATTGGAGAGAACTAAAAAAAAGTAATAAAAAAATATATCAGCAATGCTTTTTGTAGGGCATACAGAAATATTCTAACGAAGGCGCGAGTCTCAACAGGGCGTATGAGCAACATTTTAAGCCACCTTGTTTTACAATATATCATACATAATGTTCAAAATCAATTTAATATAACACAAACAGATATATTATATATTCAAAGTACGCTATTCTTATGCTTTCTTAGACTGTCCGGCCTCGAGAATGGTCTGCTCGGCCTTAGTTCGCGCATTAACGCTGTCATGTGGTCGCGCAGTACAACGGAAATCGAAAATGTCGATATCATTTGCTTCGGTCATTTGTTATATGAAATGTGTACCGGTCAAGAAATGACCACACCCAAACCGTCCATGCGGGTGCTCGAAATGGAATTAGAGCATTACCCACAAGTAAGTTTAAGTTTTATATTTAAGAGACAGAGCGTCAGCATTACTGACAAAGTTATTTATTGAGCTCTGTTATTAAAAACAAAAAAGAGAAAAAAAGAAAATATTAAGAATACCAGAAAAATTTAAAAATTTCCGAACCTAGGAAACCCTCTCAAGGTGAACCCTTAATTATATTAAAAAAAAAATGTTTAACTTCTGAGTAATTTATTAACCTTTTCTCTATAACCAAAACAGATTTTAGATGTACTTGGCTTAATATTCGAACCGCCTAGCGGTGTATGCCCCTCCGTCGAAGACCTAGTCTTATGTGATCTCTTCAGAAGCATCGATTTGCGTGAATTACGTGGTCCTTGCTTTAGCGTAAGTATCTCTAAAAAGCAAAAAGCTGACAATGAGGACTTAGAAATTTATACTTTCATTGTATTTCAAATAAATATATATATATATATGTGCTGTGTAGACAATCAAGCCGAGCCTAAGCAGATCCACACTCAATCTCTTGTATGCCGTTAAGAAGCGACAATGTGCATCGCTCGGTAGTTCACTTAGCGAAATGAGCTCACCGAGCACACCGCCATCAACGCCACGCGACGGTCGACGCGGGTAAGTGTTTATTTAAATAGACATACAAACACACACACACACACACACCATCATATTTAAGCGCAAACATAAAAACTAGCCTAGATATCAAGCGCCAAATATCAATTTTCATTATTAAAATCTTAACAAAGAAAAGTAATGTATATCAGTTTTATGTTGCATCTCACCCCCCAAAGCACCCATACAATGTTTTAGTGTCATATACACACCCATACACACATCAATCGTCTGACTGGCATATCTTACGCTATTCACTAGTTCTCTACTGCAATTTTTCATATTTCTGTCACTTTCACACACGAAACTCGCCTCTAATGTCATTGTTAGTTCTGTACTGAAGTTCCGCGTTGTATTCGCCATTCATCACATCTATTCGTAAGAGTTCGCTTGTGTGCGTGTAGTCATCGTCACCATTGTTGTTAACAACAACAGCATTCTCTCCTCATCCTGATACATACATACATTCATCACATTTCATCACATATTTATAGTAATTTCTTTGTGTTTTGTCAGTGTAAATTTTTTATTTGGTGTTTGCTGATTACTCGCATAAACCTGTGGTGTGTCCCAGCTTACAAAGTGGAAAGAGCTACGGTTTTCGGCGCGTCCTCAGTGTAAATTGGCAGCGCGGTGTTATACAAACGGCATTATTCCAACTACACAAGTACCCCACCGAGTAGCTCACTTAATTAGCAGCAAAAATTAAAAAGTTTATGATGCGCGCACTCGACGGCTCTAATTTTGCATGTTTGCAGAATATTGGTGGCGGTTAAAATCGGTTTCGCCATTATCATTAAAAAAATTAAATTAGTGGTTTTTGAAGGGTGTTATTTTTGGAGATGTATGTACTTTATCTTGGATAGGTAACGGCCAAATTATATACGAGAGATCAGTTAGAAACCAACACTCTTCACGTTATTTTTGATTTAAGGTCGCTTATATGACTTAAGATTTTTAAGGTTATGAATAAAACAACTTGTGAGATACAAAAATCTATTGTTTTACAAATATAAAGAGTTTGTCCGGAAAGTAATAGGACTGATTTTTTTCGCCGCGACTGTACTTCGTAGCGTCCGCGCACCGACTGGATTCGGTAGAGGGCGTTAATAGCTAACGAACGAGCGGCTGGTCAGTTGTCTATGAGCACCTGGAGTGTCCAGACAAACATTTTCGTTCGGCGTACTTCTGTGAGTGGTGCAAGCCGAAAATGCAGCGTTCGTTAAAGCAGAGTACGCAATTAAATTCTGTGTGAAACTCGGTAAATATGCGACAGAGACGTTTGATATGATCAAGCAGGTTTACGCAGATATTGCTTTAGCAAGGATTGTTGTGTTTCGGTGGCACCAGGCCTTTTTGTAGGGCCGGGAAGAGGGCACTGATGAATGAGCAAATCCAAAGTCCAAAACGTGCCCATGGTCTTTTTTAACATCAAAGGCATCGTCCACCATGAATTTGTTCCTCCTGGACAAACCGTCAACGCCAAGTTTTACGTGAAAGTTCTCAAGAGACTCAAACGAAGTTGCACCACGACAACACAACGGTTCACCTAAGCGAGGCCGTCATCCCAACACTTCCGCAGCTGCCCTACAGCCCAGATGTGGCCCCCCGAAGTTTTTTTGTTTCTTTGCCTGAAAGGGCCGATGAAAAGTCCTCATTTTGAAACGACAGAGGGAATCAAAGCAGCATGCACCTCGGCTCTCAATGCTATTCCGGAGAATGTCTTCCGTGACGTCTTCAATGTTTGGAAATCGGGCTGGCAGAGCAACATCGACGCAGAAGGAGCCTATTTTGAAAATTTTTGAAGAATTATAACGATTGGTTCAATCAAATTTTTTAAATCGACTCAGTCCTATTAACTTCCGGACAAACCGTGTATTCTTCTCACAACCGTACGAAAATACTAAAGAAATGTTCCCTGACATCCTAACATACAATCACCAATCATATGGAGTTGAGTCACCCGGATGTTATATGCTTTTTATGTGGCAGCTCGGACAAGTTTTCGCCCAATTTTATCCATTTTAGGCACAAAGATCAGTAAAATAAGTAATCAGTAGGCCGAGTGTACAATTCGAAACACCATTACCCATCTTGAGACCCAGCATTCATTATTGGATAATCTTTACCGTTTACGCGATGTTAACAAGAGCGCGCCCCTCGTTTCTTCTTTTCGCAACGTGGCGCCAATTGGAGATTCCAAGCGAAGCGAACCACGTTCTGCACGTAGTGAAGAAAATATAACAGCCGTATCTGAAAGTGTACACGTAGACCGTGAAGAATTGATTCAGCGCCGTTTGAAGCAACTCGGACAGATGTTGTCTTAAATTGAAAGCTTACTAAATACAGGTTCTGCAAGAACTGGAGCCGCTCGACCTTCCCAAGCGACATCGACTCGCTCTATAGGCTCTTGAAAAGTTCCAAGAAGATCCGACGTTTCCAAGCCAAATTTTGATCAGCGATGAGAGCCATTTCTGGCTCAATGTGTATGTAAACAAGCAAACTTGCCGCATTTCAGACAAAGAGCAACCTGAAAGATTCAAGAGCTGCCATTTCATCCAGAAAAAACAACGGTTTGGTATGATTTGTGGACCGGTAGAATCATCGGTCCATATTTCTTCAAAAATCTTTCCGGGTAAGAACGCAACCGTCAATGGGGACCGTTATCACGCAGTGATAACCGACTATTTGATGCCTGAAATTGAAGCTCCTGATCATGACGACACGATCGCATTACAGTAGTAAATTCTCCTGGAGATCAGTTCATAATAAAAATTGTACAACTCTAAAAAAAAACACCTCTTATAAAATATTTTAGAAATCATGCCATCTTTGAAGCCACGCTCGAAGAACGCTTGGGTAGGGGATTTGGGCAATAAATAAAAAAAGCAAGACTAATTAGGTTTTAAAAATAATTCGAGTAAACTTGAAAAATTAACTAAAATTACTGCTACTTGAAGCAACAAAATTAGATCTTCGTCGCAATTAGACTTGCAAAATTAATTTTTCTTGGAGCATCACTGAACTAAGCTTACCAAAAAGTTTTCGTCTGCATATAACTTTGCCACACTGTGTTTGCTGCCGGACACCACCTTAAAAATTTCTTAATTTCCACTTTTTTAAAATGGTTTGAAAAAAAATCTGATAAATATTAATACGCTCCAACTAGATGTAACGTTGAAAATACGTGAGCATGTTTAATTGTTTTCTCTACTTTACTAAAATTAACTAAGATTTGTTCATATTAAATGTTTGTTATGTTTAGAAAATGAACTTTGCTTAAAAATAACTAAAACCCGTTAACACTTAGTGACTCAATAATTAATTTTCTATTACTTATATTTACTAATTCAATAATTATAATCAACAATTTATGTTTTGTGGGTGTTTTGCTATAAATTTGTCTTATTATTTACAAACATAATTTTTATTAGATAATTTTTATGATTATATTTTGCCTATGTTCAAACATTGTAGCCACATTTTACAATTAATTCAGATAATTATATGTTACCAAAATATATACAGTGCTCCAACTGCGCCCTATGAAGTCTTTCGTATGTACTAACATTTTTAGAAATGCATACAATTAAGCTCAAAAATAAAAATACAACAATCTCTACCACTTGTACTACTACTACTACTACTACTACTACTACTTATGGATGCAATATATATTACTAAATTGCCTATTTTGCGGTTTTGTTTACCACAATCAAATTAAAAACTGGATACAGTACCTACTCGTACCTTCATAACAACAACAACTGACAAAACAACCCAACAGCTTATGTACCTCCACCTACCTACTACTAATTAAATCTTCTACTACTACTACTACTACATATAAATTTAATGTGCAAATATTAGTCGAAGTGGTAAGTGTGATTTATTTTATATATTATTAATATTTTATAGTAAAAAAAAACAACACGCAATAAGAAAAGTAAACGTTATCACAACAACACCAAAAACAAACAGTACCACACAATACCAAAATTTTACTCGCAAAATTTTTATATGCAACATGCAACTGCAGCCAGTGTGTAAGAGAGTAGTAAAGTACAGTAAAATGTTCCATCTACTATTTGAATCGATTTCATTTATGATTTTTGTATGTCAATTTGTTGTTAATTTTACCTAAAATGTGTAAATCTAATTTGTTGCTGAATTTGTTGATTTTGTTGAGTATCTGTTTGCCGCTTTTTGTTTCGCTTTTGTATGTCACGTTTTCTTAAGCCGAAACAGTGTTGCATGTTCGTGCCTGTATGGTTTTTTTGTAGTTGGTATTTGCACTTAATAAAAGCATAAACTTCCGTCAACAAAGTACGAGTAAAGCATCATTTTGTGTAACTTAATAAGGTATACATATATCTTCACTTAAAATGCAAAATAACGTAACATCACTCTTCACACTTCATAAGTTTGCAGGCGAAGGAAAAACGATATAATAGAAACCACTTACATTGAAACAAAATTTGGGTGCTGGTTATAAAGTAGTTATATATTGCTTATAACTGACAGCGGAAGCTCAAAATCTTATACTAAATATATGTAATATGATGTAGTGAATCGTAAGCAATAAAAAATTCAATTTCGAATTTTGATGATACGTTGTTTTGCATTTTAGGTGGCGATATGTATGTCTGTGTATGCTTATATATATATTTATCATTTATTTGTAAATTATTTCAGTATAGCTATCTTTATCAACACAAAGCTTCTAAAGCTTTTTTATGAAAAAAAAAATCGTAAAGAGTAAATTTCCAACCATTTTTCCAAAAGTATACAGTGTTTACCAACAACAACGACGTGATGTTAAAATGAAATTAACCACCCAAATTTGGCCAAAATGCGTTCTGTTTTAGTTATTCCAATCCAGTCGGTGCGCGCACGCTCCGAAATACAGTTGCGGCGGAAGAAAATCAGTCCTATTACTTTCCGGACAAACCCTTTATTATTTCCAGCAGCCAATTGACAAAGTACGTCGACTCAAATTGTATATCGGCTTCAGTTCTTCTGCCAACACAATCTTATTCGGAAGCAGTTCCAAATCCAACCGGAAAGTTCGTTATTTATCATCGGAGAGAGATGCAACTGCGCAGAACGACCTTGAACCAACTGATTCGGATTGGCCTTAACACAGCCTGAGCGGCAACGATATTTCACTACACTGCACGCTTTTCTTTAACGGGTATAAAGCACACTATCGTGGAAATTACAATAATTTTTGAATTTTGCAATAATGCGTTGAAAAGTGCTCGCAGAAGAAGCATTAAGACGGCCGTGCTTTTCGCGTAGAGCTCTTACAATAGCCACCCAAGAATCTTGGGCAATTTCCAAGCGTGGTACCAAAGTGAAACATGGCGTAAGAAAATAGCAAATCTTACTGAACACATTGACAAAACTTGACACGTCTTCACTATTGGTAGACGCTGTATGTATGAAAGAATAAGTTGAGACTCCAAATATAACTATTCATAGTGTTTTCCCAAACTAGAACCCCAGAAAGAAAACTTTTCTCAAACTATTACTTTTCCGACTCAGTACTTGTATATTCTATATGTATATTATAAAAAATATATTTTTTTACTAGGTATTTGCAGTGTATAGTCGTTTTTTATTTTATAACAGTACTTTCAAAATATTTTCTTAAGCGTTTGTATTATTGTCTCGTGGTATGCATTTTGCTTTTTGAGGTATGTTCTTTGCTTGCTTAGATGTATTGGCGTATCACATTGCTCATTCTCTTCTCTCAATGTTCGCACTCACAAACTCACAGCCACACACAGCATCTCCAACTCATTCAATATTGAGCGAGTGTACAACTGATGCTTATTGAAGTACTATTTATGCATTATGTAACGTATTTTGCTTCCTACCAAAAAATTGTGATTACTTTAATGAAAATTCTCTCTTAAATTTCGTTTCGTTATCGTTTCGAAAACACCTGGCAGTTATAGTCGAACAATGGACTCTTTCGATATATCTAGCGACTCGGAGGAGGGATTACTTGATGAAATACTCGTCGATGGCAACTACCACCAAAAACGCTTACAACAGCTTCAACGCATGCAAAACTATCACCAACGTCAGCATCATTCCTATCCGCAACACTACTACGACCAGTTCACAGCATTATCACACCAACGCCAATATCACACACAAGCTCATCACTTTAGCGAGAACAAACCACTGGACTTTGACACGATTGAATCATCACCCCTGCATTATTGTGAGAATACCACCACCCAATCCGATGACAATATCTATAGTACTCAAGAAAATCAAAAGTCAACACAACAGTCACGACAGCAAAGGCACATAGAGTCACCGTCTTCTCCGCCACCGCCAGCACATTTGCCAACAATACGTTGTAGCTCCAGCAATAATTTGAATGCACCAACATTGGGTTCAAGTGCTGGTCGCTGCTCGTCGGGTAGTAGCACAAGTATTGCTTCAACAACCGCCGGTGCTGCTTCAGCTGCCACCGCTGCCGCAACGCCAGCTGCAGCCTTTATTGCGGAAGACGATAAGGACATTGGCGAAAATACAATACAGTCAGGTCAATTGGAGCTTGAAGCCGATGACAGTACATCAAACAATGACAGCCCGGCTAGCAGTGATTCGTCGACGCACCAAGTTGACGCAACTAGCCAAAGTCATGTGAACGATGATGCAAAGGCATCAACGTCAGCAGCGGCCGCCGCAACGAATGGTGCAACCGTCGGTGGTTCATTCAACCACCAACTAACGGCTGATATGTGCAACTATAAGAATTCGAAGAGTCGTCGGCTCGAGTACTCACTCAAGTGTTTGAAGTATGGACGCAGTAATCCTTCGCAAGATTCAGCTTTTGGATCGCTAACCGACAATGATCTCTCGGTTGGTTCGTCCAGTTTTCGCATAAGTAGTTTTCAATCGATATCTTCGCCGATTGATGAGGGTGTAGAGGATATTATAATCGCAACAACAACAGGTGGCAAGGAAACTTGTTTAGAATTAGCCACTATACCGAAAAGTATGGTGTCGCAGGATTCGGCCATATCATCACCTTGTCGTGAAACGTCGCCAAGTAACTTTTTAAACATAGACGATTGCATGTCCGGCTCATATTCGGGCGCATCCACTTCGTCCGGCTCTACAGGCAACATACGTCCACAACAATTTCCCGTCTCGCTTTCGCCTAAAATACTCGTCACTGCCACTACTAACTCTAGCAATTCGTCACTATCCTCGTCTAGCGCCGCACTACCCCAAGCACAACAATTCGACCCACCCAAAATACTAGTTAACGATCAAAACTCTATTTATACAACATCACCATCGAAACGTATCGGTACAATTGAGGTATTCTCACAAAAATATCGCGTCAGTTCGTTTGAGGATATGTCACCAAATAAGCGCTCCTCTTCCGATAAACTCTTAAAGAATGTCAATCGCATGGCATTCCGTTCACTCGAAGAGGAGCGACGCATTGATAGTGCTTTTATGCCGATTGCAGATCGTACAAATTCAGAAAATCGCGTCAACATGCAGCGTGACGAGAAATACAAGAAACTTACACACGCCTCGTTCCGCATCAGCAAGACGTCAAGCCAGGTAGTGGTCTACGACAACACGCCCAATCAAATGACGAGCACGTCACCAGTAGGCAATAAAAGCGTCATAGCCAGCGTTGAAATGCAGCGTCCCGCTACGGCTTCGGGTTCGGTTAGCACGCGTCAAACAATGTGGCGCGATAGCAAGTTCTATCGGAAGAATCGCATAGCTAAGTCCAATGACTCGCTGTTGGAAACATCACCCAATCACTCGGCGCGCCTGTCACCATCTTCGTTGCGCGACAATCACTACGATAGCAGTTCCTCGTACGGCAGTCGCAGCCAAAGTCGACAATCACTTAATCGTGGCAGTTCCATCAATGAAATATCTGGACTGAATCAGGCATTTGGAGGCGGTGGCGGAGCTGGTGGTGCGCAAGGTTTGGCAGTGACCACCAGCTTCTGTGGCAATGCTAGTACAAGCGGTGCTGGGCGTCGTTACTGCAGTTCGAAGAGTGAAGATCTTGGTGATACGAATGATTATTTGCGGGTTATGGATGCGCGAAAATCATATTCGGAGCGACATCTGGTCACACTAACGAAATTAAAACAAACAGCAATCAATAATACAATGAGCGGAAGTGAGCAATGTTGCTTCTCCGAGGACGAAATGAGCTTCTATGATGACAATAATGTTTACGGTTATATGTATTATAATGAAAAACAACAGCAACAGCAACAACAACAGCATCATCATCATACACACCAACACGCCAAACAGCAGCATCGACAGCAGCAGCAACAACAACAACAACAGCAACAATCTCAACAAGCGCAACAGCGCCGTACACACTACAATGCACATCAGTCAACAAAACAAGCAAAAACACAACAACAACAACAAATGCAGCACAATCACCAGCAACAGCAGAAATATCAGCAGCAGCAACACCAACAACAACAGCCTAAGCGTTCCAACCCAAATCAACTTAGCTGGAGCAGCTGCTCCATCAATCGCCTACGCACCACCAATATAAAGACCACCTCCTTGGCTACACTATCCTGCCATCAAAATTTTACCTCCACCGCTACAGCACAATCCCCCTCGCCCAACACGTCCAACACCACTGCGGCCGGCACGATAGACGCTTTGCCACATGTCTCGCGCAGCGCTATTTTCAAGTCGGTTGATCACTTTGTCAACCTAACAGATAAGAGCGGCGGCAGCGGCAGCGGTAGTGGCACCGGCACTGCCACCGATGACAACAGTTCCCCCGACGATTCGCCAACACACCAGACGCTGAGCGGCGCCGAGCTCTCAAAGATTTTCGCAATGCACGACGCCCAAAGCAGCCAGTGCAGTGAGGAGAAGACACCGCTGCTAGACAGCGTTGAGATGTCGCCAATCAGTCCAACCGAGACGGAGGATTCGACCAACGGCGAAAAAATGTGATATACTAAATTTCAGTAAAGACACACACACACACACTCAAAGCAAATAACTCACGTATAACTAAAATAAATAAATAAAATATATATGCATAAGTAAAAGCAAGCGAAATTTGCATAGAAATCGGTAGCGAGGCTTTTCGTGTGTTACAAAGTGAATGCATGAAAGTTGCAAGGATTGTCGAACTTTTTTTTTTTTAAACAGGGAAGTTAAGCAATGTTTCCTTTTATGAAAAAAAATATTTTTCAATAAAATAAAAATTTAAGTAATATATTTTTTTTGCAATACTGTACACACTAGGGTGTGTAACAAAAATCCAATATTTTTTTCCTCTTGATTTTCTGAAAAATAGGTTTTTACACATCTTTATGAAAATCTCTCGAAGTACGAGCTCGGCTATTGAATGCTCTCCTACTTCTAACGGGAAGTTTCTCCGCCATTCAGTTTTCTAATTCTTTCTTATTAGTAGATAGAAAAAATCATGTCTCGCTTCCAACTACGTGGAAAATGTCTCATTTCATAGATTTTGTAGAAAATTAAGTGCTCTACAAAACAGGTCTAAGCGATTTTTTTCTAAACCTAAACTTTTAACAGATAATAACTGTTAAAGTTCATTATTTCAAGGCAATTTTTTTCCTATGAATTTTATAACGGAAAGCAAAAAATTATTTTAAATTGCAAAACACATTGCCTTATGGGAAATTTATTGCGCAACAAAAATTGGCTCTTAATTTTTTTTAAATTTTTTAAATTTTTTTATTTTTTTTTTAATTTTTTTATTAATTTTTGTTTTTTTTCATTAATTTTTGACGATGGTATTTCGTAAACCTTAAACGAAAAATTGTATAATAATAATAATTTATTTTATTATTTTTTTTTTATTATTTTTTTTTAATTTTTTAAATTAATTTTTTTTAATTTTCTTTTTTATATTTTTTTTTTGAATTTGTTTTATTTTATTTTATATAAATTATGAAAATTTTTTTATATATCTTTTTTTTTAATTTTTTTTTGTTATTTACGTTCTTTATTATTTTATTTTTTTCATTCAATTTTGACGATTGATAACTCTTAAATTCTTACTTTAATCGAAAAATTTTAAAATAACCCATTTTCAGAGTAGCAAGCGAAGAAGAATATATTCTTTTTTCTGACCCACCCTAGTGCACATCTTTACAAATTTATGTACGATTTAAACATGTTTCAAACAAAAAGACCCGAACATATTTGTATAATGAAAGCAACAAATTTTGTTTAAAAGTATAACGGCATAAGAACTACACATACAAACATACATACATATATAATATATGTATATTGCAAATCTCATTCAACTATCTGCATTACAACAGCAACTACCATCCTTATGATAATTTTAAGAATTAAAGAGCAAAGTTACACTACATATATATTTATATATATATAGTTATATATATGTATGAATTTAAGTAACTCATGTTTCGTATGATAAGACGTTACACAATTTTAAAACAAATAAAAACCTAAATATATAAAGAAAATGATTTAAAAAATCTTTAAAAAAATATAATTATACCACATACGAGTATACAATATGACGTAATGTTTAGGGAAAATGTTATTTGCTTGAAATTTCTGACAAACCTAATTACTTAAGTTAGTGAAAAGTAATATATACACCTATACATATGTACAAAATGTATGTATATACGAATATGCGAACTTTTAACTAAATGAAAATATTAACTTTGCGCTGAAAGCAAAACTTTTTGTGTCATTTTGACATCACCGTAATTACTAGCAACGTTAAAAATTTCCCCAAAAAAAATATATAACAAAAATTATAGATAATATTTGTTGTACTAGTTGAAGTTAGTGAACATTTGACTCATATACTAAACGGCAAACGCATTGCGCTTTCGAAAAACAAAAAAAAAAAATGAAATAAAAACAAAGTAAATGCATTGTGAATTCTTTCTCAATTTCTCAGCATTTTTTTCGGATAGCTTAGACGAGGCCGCAATTAGTGTTGAATTTAGTTCTTGTACTTCTAAGGTAAATGGTGTAACTATAGGCGCACTTAGTGGTAGATACAGACTTCGCAAAATCTCAACTTTATGGTAGTAAATTAGCTTTAAAATGCATATATGTACTAATATGTATGCGTATGCTCTCAGCACATTTAACTGAAAAAACCAAAAAAATAATATTGATAAGGTCTCAAAAATTTTAATTTCAACTTGTATAGATGAAAAAATGGCGTAATTGAGGCGTTGAGTTATAGCGTAGATCATTGGAGTAACCGAAACGAATGTTAGTAGAATGTTTTTTTAGGAGCATATATGGATATTTATTATAAGACAAAAGAAATGAGCATTTTATTTGTAAAGAATACTCATTTAGAGTCTCATTCACAGATATAAAGTGGCAAAATGGCAACTTAAATGCGGGCACTGTGGCAATATTGCTATAAATCAGCCGTTCTTTATTTATCACCAATCGGTTTTTATATAAATATTTAAACAATTCATTTTAAAAAAAGCAAATAAAACAATATTACAATTAAATGTGCTTACTTTTTCCATTTTACGGCGAAATAAACAAAACATGAAAAAAGAGTAAACAGCTGATTGTGATTTGCGACAAATTTCCATGCATGCCACTGAAAATATGACATTAAATGAGTACCACTATTATTTTAACGACTAAATTAAAAAACTTTAACACTTAATGTTCTATTTTATTATTTAAGTAAATATTTTGCAATAGAAATATGCAATATTTTGGAATTCAACAAAAAAGAAAAATAGTGAATACTACCGAAAATCATAAAAATTATTCAAATAGAAGGGGATAAATTGAATAATAGTACCAAAAAACAGAAAAATATTATGAATACAAAACGATTAGAGTGCAACAAAAAAGTGAAAATTAATAAACTCATAGCTATTCAAGAAAATTACTCAACAAAATGAACTTGTTACCTTAACGATGTAAGCAATCAAACAGTAACATAATCGATATCACTAACTAATAAAAAGAAAATATTTAATGTTAATAACAAGAAACTGCATGCGAAAAAATTTCACAATATACATATATAGCCAAATTACCAGTTCATAATAGGAATGCACCTCACAAAAATTAATAAAAACTAAGCTTTCAAGCAGGGAATAAAAGAAATTATAATTCCTTTTTACTTGTTTGCGCTTAAAAACTGATATGATAGTTACGTCATAATTAACACTCAATTTCATGTACATAATTTTTTTAATTTTTTTGAAGTTAAAATTAATTAAAATTATAATAATTAATGTTACAGAATATGTAGATTATATACAATACATACGAGTATTATAATATGTATAGTTGACATGCATACCTTTGGCACATGATCACCCCCGTTAGTGTATTGATTAGCTTTAGAACATACATTTACATATATATATTTTCTCGAAACGAAAGTTATTCAATTAGGTCCGCGTAAATCGGTGATATTGTTAAGTATGTAATTTTATTTTTATTTTCCACTGAACTACGTAAATAAATAAAACAAAAACAAAAAATAAGACTTAAATGATACATTGTTGCTTATTGTTGTAACAACATTTCACTGATAAGCTAATTGGTAAGTATAATTATGAGTTTTTATGGCTTAAGTTGTGGGCAGTTGATCTTCACGCCACTTTTTGTTGGTTGCTGTTTTAATTATCAGATTTAAGATTAATAAACGAGTACTCTTTGTTACTTCCGCTATGCTATAACTATTATAAGCGTTCACTTTAACTTTTAAGCGCAGTCAAGATTAAGAACTCCGTGCATTCAAAAGCAATATGTCGTTGAGAACGGTCAAAGCTGTGCCATTTTTGCTGCAACAGCAAAGGTTTTTTCTTTAAGCAATTTATACTCGAAATTACCAATATCTTTTTGCAGCAGGTATTTCTTGCAAAATACATTTGGTTATCTTCGACACGCACAAACAAGTTCAAATACAACTTACACTTCAACACCGAATACAAGCATAGCAAAGAAAAACAAAGAACTACAACAATTTAACGACAGCACGCAAAAAGAAATTGATCATCACGCGCGGTTATCAGCGACTTGGTGGGATTTAAATGGTCCATTACATGGTTTACACAAGCTGAACGATTTAAGGTGCGCAAATATATGTATTGCAGATGAGTATTTTTAAAAAGAATATATAATATTTTGCACTTCACTATGTACGTACAAATGTATACACAGAGTTCCTTTCGTGAGCCATGGTTTGGTGGCGCAAAGTACCGTCGACAAAAATTTGCGAAATACCGTCGACATGAATTTGAGAAATCCAGGTGAAGTGCTGAAAGGTAAAAATATTTTGGAAGTTGGTTGTGGTGGCGGCATATTAACGGAAGCGTTAGCACGTCTAAATGCTAATGTAACTGGCGTTGATTTGGGGGCAGACGTAATAATGACGGCCGAGAAACATTTAAAGGAAGATAGTCCGGAACTAGTCGATCGCATAACTTATAAAACCGAGTCAATAGCGGAACATGCAAATAAATATACAAATCATTATGATGCAATTGTGTGCTCAGAGGTATTGGAACATATTGACGAGAAAGAAGCGTTCTTAAAGGATTGCGTTAGAGCTATAAAGGTATAATTTTAAATAATAAAAATTTACATAACCTATTTAAAATCAATAAACTCGCGTGTTTACGAAACATCAGCCAGGCGGTTCAATATTTATTACGACCTTGAATAAGACCGTTCTACAGTGGTTCTTAGGAATTATTCTTGGAGAATATATATTCGGTGTTGCACCGAAAAACACACATCACTGGAGTAAACTGATCGCACCACAAGATGTGCAACGCATTCTAGCTGCATGTAAGCACAACATTACTTATTAATGTACATACTTATGTATACATACTCACCTATTTTATTGCATCCATACGTCATAGTGAATTGTGAGACGGTATCGCTGAGAGGCCTCACTTACAATGTTTTTTATAGGCGTTGGCGTTGGATTAATACTACCAAACTGTGCTATGCTCTCCATGCTGTTAAAGCTGCATAATTACTTTTGAAACAATTGATGTAATATTTTTACAAAACCATAAATTATTCATATCTATTACTCAATATTTTAAAGCTATATGCACATAACAAACGAATATAACATAATAATAAAACAAATCAGCAATTTTGAAGCGTTTTTTTCACTTTGACCATACTATTTATTAAAAGGATGTAGAAAGTTCTATTTTTCGTAGTTTTGAATTATTATTTGAGCGTGACGTTCTACCTCAACCGGAAATGCACTAATAACAAAACAAACACAGGCAACACAATATGTTTAAAAAATTTTCAGGCAGCATATTTACACATATTTATCAACAAATAAATTAATATTGAAACTAATTATAAGTAATAGATAAAACGCGGTAAAAATGAAATTGCTTCCGTAATTATATTCCAAATATAAAGTTTAATAGGTTTAATGGATGTACTGAAAGGTTTAACACATTCGCTTTATGTGCTGCAAAAATAAACAGATGGCAACACTATTTATTGTCATTTCCATATGAGCTTTATTTATTTATTTAAACATTATTTAAGTGAATTGAATGTATTTATTTAGTTGTTTTGAAGTATAATATTCGAGTTTATTTTAACTAAGTCCTTAAAGAAGTCAAAATGTTGTCCGCTTTAATAAAAATTCAAAGGTTTTAACCCGCTACAGGTATATTTCGAAAAAAATAATGAATTTTTTGCAGGCATCTATTGGTTGGTACTCCTCATCTCCGATATGCACAAATATCTGCCAATAAGATTAGCGATTCCTCAGTTAATGGCCAAACACAGAGAACGCACACACATTCCGCTAGTACACAAAAAGAAATTGATCATCATGCCAAATTATCAGCAAATTGGTGGGATTTAAATGGACCGATGCAAAGTTTGCATAAGCTAAACGAACTAAGGTAACCAATTTAATTTTTAGTTGAATTCTATCATTAACTTTATCTTAAATATTGGATATAGAGTGCCTTTTATACGTGATGGTATCACAGCTCGCGGTAACGTCGATCCAAGTTTAATTAATACAACAAAAGTCTTACAGGATCAGACTATTTTGGAAGTAGGTTGTGGGGGCGGTATATTAACTGAGGCATTAGCACGCCTTAATGCAAATGTAACGGGTGTTGACTTGGGCGAAGACGTAATAACAACTGCAAGAGAACATTTGGAGGTACATAGTCCAGATTTGAAGAATAATGTAACTTACAAAATTGAGCCCATTGAGGTGCATGCGAAAACCAAGTTAAACTATTACGATGCCGTTGTGTGCTCAGAAGTGTTGGAACACATTGACGATAAAGCTGGTTTCCTAACACATTGTATTCAAACCTTAAAGGTACGAAGAGCATCATATATACAATTCCTATATATTTGACATATTTTCAGCCAGGAGGATCAATTTTTATAACTACCATGAACAAAACTATTCCACTATGGATAGGAGGAATTTTGTTGGCTGAAAATGTATTTGGTATCGCACCAAAAAATACTCATCACTGGGACAAATTAGCATCACCGCTAGAAGTGCAACGTATTCTATCTGCATGTAAGTTTTTCCTTCAAACAAAGCATTTTATTTTCATTAAGTTGTTTGTGTGCATTGATTTCAGTGGGTTGTCAAACTGTATTGACAAATGGCTTCACATACAACGTTTGTCGTAGACGCTGGAAGTGGATTAATACTAACGTAATGTGCTATGCACTACAAGCTGTTAAGATTGAATAAATTAATGGTAAATTTGTATTACTTGTTATTTTTATGATGCCTCCACTATAAAGTTAAAAAAATTTAATAAAAAATATATATGTACTGTTAAGAAATTATGTATTACTTCCAAATATCAAATATTGTCATAACTTTTCCCCAATGATACAAGGTGTCAACTAAAAAAAAAAACCGTTTGAAAAATGATATTTATAATATTCTTCAATGTTTAGAGTTGTTTTATACATGTTATGAATTTCCACATGCGTATGTATGTCAATTTACAATTGTTTAAATAATTTTCCGTTTATTGTTATTTTAAACATCGTCCTCTTGAGGTTTTTGGAACCTCGCTTTTTTATTCTGCCATTTTGTTTTCTCCACGTTGTTGCGTTTTGCCTTGAATTGAGCCTTTGTTTGGAATTTCTTTTGCATTGTCACCTGCTGTGCATTATAAAAGGAGGCCATATCCTTGTCAGACACCTCAGTAGGCTGTTCATGTCGTGTATTGGCTACTTTCTCCGCTTGTTCCAACTCCAAAAGACGTTCAATCTCCGGATTCATGCCACGAAAACTAAGTCGCCCCTCAATAAGATTTTCGCAATGGACAAAACTTGGCTCCATTATATAGTTTGAATTGCTATTTAACATTTTTTGGGTAATTTCTTGAGAATACATTTCGCGGCCTTCAGCTTCTTCGATCTCTTTATCCACTTTCGCTTTGGTGCGTTGCATGAACTTCATCTCCAAGATACCTTTGGAAAGGCGAGGACGTACTTTTTTTGCAGACATTATGATTAAAATAAAAGTCGGAAAATATATAAATTAATATATCGTCCTTTCAAGCACGCTAACGAAAATCACGAGAAAAACATAAAATTGATGAAATATGCGAAGAAGATAAAACTAATTTGATAAGCTGTGTTTCCCGATAGATGTTCACATTGTTGTTAAAGGTGATGCCATGCGTCTATTTACAATTTTAAAAGCAATTGTGTCGGCACTAAGAAAACAAAAGATCATTTTGCGGTTGTATTGCGCTTATACAATGCAACCACGAAGCAACTTATATTTCTTTGTTGAATATGTTAGGCGATGTGACCTACTTAAACCAAATAAATAAATTTCGCTACTGTGATCTATTGAGAACTTCAATGACTTTATCAAGAAGAAGAAGACGAAATGGCGGCAGTGTTGAAAGTTTAGTTATCCTATTTATTATAAATATTCGCGCTATATTAAAACATATTGTTGAAAGATCTTTAACATAAAAGAAATCAATTATTATAAACCTTGGTTACGATTTGCAAGAAGTCAAACTTAAGTAAACGAGTTCGCAACGTAGATGTGAACATTGTGAAAGATACGATGATGAGCAAACGAATGGTGGTGAACGATTCCGCGCCCACCCCAACAAGGCAAGAACAACAGCAGCGCGCGGTTGGTTCTCTTGTGGCACTTACCCAAAAATTCGTCCAATTAATGAAATGGAACAATGGACGGATAGATCTCAGAGAGGTAATTTCGTAGCAGTGTACTTTCGGAAATTTACTTTTTATTTTATTTTATTTTATTTTGCGTTTTAAGAAGTAGGGTAGTGCATACCGCCCAATTTATTTGGCGCTTTCACAATAATTACTATACAATTCATGTTTAGAGTTGTTCTAGTTCAAGTTTAAAAAATGTAATATTTTGGATAGTACCTTGATGGATATATGTATAATTGCTCGACGGTAATGTAGTTAAGTCTATGAGCATATATAGTACATGTTCTCATTGAAGTGGGATATATATGGCTGTACATATATAGTTTGATTATTTCTAGGCCACTGAATTGTTGGATGTCCAGAAGCGGAGAATTTATGACATAACAAATGTTTTAGAAGGAGTTGGATTGATTGAGAAGACAAGACACTGCAGCACAGTACGATGGCGGTAATATTTTTCAAATTATTATTATTACATTTTTGCTTTGACATTATATGTATATGTATAAATTTTGCAGTGGCGCACTGAATGGTAGTACGGGGCACCAAAGTTTAAGAGCAGCGCATGCGCGAGCCAAGCATTTAAAAGCGCTTGAAGCCGACGTAGATCTCCAATTAGAATATGCTCGACGTAATTTAAAATACATTAAACAAGACGAAGTAAACAAATCGTACGCATATGTAACTCGTGACGACTTGCTTTCGATTTATGGCGAAAAAGTTGTTCTGGTAATACCTAATCATGACGATGAGGTGAAAATAGAACCTTCACATGTAAGGATACATATTTTTATAATGGCTTAAAATTATCAAAAATATAATTATGAATATATTAAATATGATTCAGAACTCCTTATACGTGTCGCTGGATAATGGAGGGAAAGTAGATGTGCGGCTGGTTACGCAACAAGGCACCTGTATAGCACCTAAATTAGAAACTGCTCCGCTAGTTACCCGCTTAGAAACACCTTCACCATCTTCATCTAATTGTTCAGAATCAAGTACTTCAAATAAAGCAACTCTAGTCACTGATGAGCATACGTACTTCTGTAATCTCGAACACAAGAAAGAACAAGATGAATTAGAAAATCAACTTGCTGCTCGAATAATTTTTAAAAACTCTTCAGCACAACACTCGTTACGTAGATTTTTCCCAGATGATCCCAATTTAGGTAAATATATTCGTTTACGCAATAATTCTATAACTATTTTAATAATTTCAGAAAATGCTCCACTAATTCAATTGAATCCCCCCCATGAAGATTACAATTTTGTATTAACAAAAGACGAGGGTGTATGTGAACTTTTCGATATACAGTGCAATACATATTGAGATTACGCCTTAAATTCCTTCTAAAATCTTTTGATCTTTAACTAGTTCTTGTATAAATTTATAGATATATGAAACCCCACATCTGTTGCAAAACAGGTTATCGTGGGTTATATAGTATAATTTATGTAAAATAAAGGTCGGCACTTAAAACTGCAATGGACGATATGTAAAAGCAAATAATAAATTTACAATTTTAGTTAATATCGATGTAATTAATACCCTAGCGAAAATTATATTGTATACAAATATTTAAGAAAATTAAAGACTCACAAAATTTTAATAAAAACTTGATTTACATTTTTGGAAAGTGAAAATCGTAAACTTGATGGCCAAATTACTTCTAACATTAAATGTGTAACGAAGTTGATTTTTTAATCACTATATATATGGCAAATCAAAGACATTTTTGATTGAATAAGTTCTAACAAAATGAAAGAGCTTATGTTAAGTATAAAACATATAAATATATGCTTAAAAGTATTTATTTTCAAAATTTTAAGTAATAATTATCTTAAAATAAAATTACACTATAAACTATGATCTTTAGGATTACTTCCTTTTCGCCTTTTTCCAATTTTTCTTGCCCCCAGGGCCACCCTGAGGTTTCATACGCTTCCGAGCACCGGAAAAATTTTCGGAATCATCATAATCATCTCCAGCTTTCTTAAATTTCCCCTTTTTACTACTCTTATTATCCTCCAAGTCTTTAAGCTCTAACTTTGCAGTGCGTTGGGCTTCGCTCACTCTTTCCTGCAGTGCCATAACTTCATCCTCTTCGCAAGGATATAATGGCAACTGTTTGCCAAGTAGATGTTCGATTCGTTGGTATAATTCCACATCGTATTGTGTAACAAACGTAACAGCTTTGCCAGATCGACCCGCACGAGCCGTACGACCAACACGGTGAATATAATCTTTACTATGCGTTGGTATGTCAAAGTTTAACACTACATCAACGTGAGGTATATCCAGACCACGTGATGCTACGTCTGTAGAAATGAGTATTGAGCGATTTTTCGCTTTAAACTTATTTAATGCGGCTAAACGTTTATTCTGAGACATTTGACCGTGTAGAGGTATGGCAGCTAAGCCCAAAGCACGCAGCATTAATGCTGTGCGAACAGTATTTGCACAGGTGCTACAAAATATCATAAAGCTATTTCCAGCCAATTCATTGATTATGTGTACCAAATAAACATCTTTATATTTAACGGGAATAAAAACGTAGTATTGTTGGAGTTGCTCAACTGTTTGATATTTGTTAGAAACTTCCACCTTTACAGGATCTTTTAACGAAGCACGTTGCAATTTCTTTACTTTTTTTGTCATAGTTGCACTGAATAAAAACGTTCGACGTTCGCGTGGTAAGACTTTCAAAATTTTATCCAGTTCCACCTCAAAATCCATGTTTAAAATGCGATCTGCTTCATCCATTACCAAATACTTTATAGCTTTAAGATTGAAACCTTTCATGTTTTCAAGGTGATCAACTAAACGACCGGGAGTAGCAATAATAATGTGGGGTTTCTTAGCCAGCTGTAGCGCTTGGGAAACCATATCCATACCACCAACGACAACGCAACATTTCACGCCAATCGAACTACCTGAAATATAACCCTTATTTAGTAAATCTCACAAAACATATTATATATATATAAATTAAGCGAATACTCAGAGGTAGTGACGAAACTAAAATAAATGATTTCATGTAAAAAAAAATCAAAATAAATTTTTACATCATTGAATGCTTAAATAATAATACTGCAGGATAGCGGGGAAAAGGCAAATATCCATACAGCTAAACCTGCTTTGCTTTTTTTTTAACTCACCTAGTGCTTCAAACTGTTCCGATATCTGAAAAGCCAATTCTCGTGTGGGAGTAAGAATCAGCGCGAAATATCTCTGGGGATTCTCCAGCAAAGCATGCAATATTGGTAAAGCAAAAGCACCTGTCTTGCCGGAACCTGTTTCGGCCAAGCCAATAATGTCTTTTCCTTGCAATGCTACTGGTATAGCCTCCTTTTGTATCTTTGATGGAGCTTTCCATTTCAATTCTTCACATGCCTGGCATAACGCCTCCGTTAAACCCTAAAACATATACCATACTTCATTAATATCTTAGATATAATAACATTATTGATTACCTACGAGGTCTTTCCATGTTACAGAACTTTCGACATTCTCTGCTGCTATATCATTTCCTGTGCTTGCAGTATCTTCTTCATCTTCATCGTTTTCTTCAACTTCATCGCCGGAATTTTCCTCGTCAATTTCCTGCTCTTCATCACTGGCATTCGAAGAATTTTCGTCCTCTTCTGAAGTACCCATTTTTTTTATTTTTTATTAATAAAATAAGTAAATGGCGCAGAAATTTAAAAATTTACCAGAGAATTATTTTTTCAAATGCACACTGCGACAGCCAAATTAAAAGTGAACGAAATACCATGCTGCCAAACGTAACCTCAATTAACGTTAGGGATGTATTTGATTGTACTAAATCTTTTTAGAACCTTAACGTTTGTCTAGACATTCAAGAAATAGAATTTGTGTAATAAATACAGATTTATCTCCCTTTATCATAACGTCAAAATCCACCAAACTAAATTGTAGCAACAAAAATAACTGATTATGAGGGAAGTATCATGTTACAAACATAAAGAATATGGTATCAGAATTTAATTTGCTTTCTAATTGAATTCCACCTCAATATCTGTACTTTAAACATAAACATAAATCTTATCGATCATAAATTTCACGATAGCTAGAAAGAATTCTTAAGACTGGCATCACCGTTCCAATTCGATTTATTGATTCTGTGTGACGTTTATTGCCTTCGTGAAAAAGTTAAGTGTCGCGAAAAAGTTTGGGAGAAATAAAATTTTCTGTGCAATTTAAGAGGGATAAAAAGTAATAATTGTGTGAAAATTGTTACAAAACAATTAATAATACTTTTAGAATTTATGTGTTAACAATGGCTTTCGTTTAAATGGACCATTGCCATATAACTTTTCATACATGTAATAATCAGACAATATTTAATCGCAGCTAAATGGTGCCGTAAATAATCTTTATATTAAAAAACAAATATGATTTTCGTAAAGAAAAAGCTTAATTGATTTTTTCACATTTTAGATCTTACACCTCCCCTCTGCATTCAAAATAATATTAGCCTCACACAATTCGGTGTACACAATAAACGAGGGGGCAGGCAATAGGGGAAATAGCTGATAAGGCCAAGACACTAAGAGGGGGCGTTAAGGAATACATACGATAACAGAATAACAATAAAAAGCTGAGCTCTATTTAGAAAGTGTAAAAATTTAATACCTACAAATAAAATTTGGAAGGAAACGTTTAATATTCTGGGACGACTGAAGTCATAAAGCACCAGTCTTGTGCCTGCACATTTGAAAGAACATCTATTTTTAAAACATAGTTTCTTTGGTCAATAATTGGACTTCGACGAAAGTAGAATAATTACTTGTGAGTAAACTTTTGCATTGTTTTTGCAATGAACGCCGCAATTGATCCATGGGTAATAACCCAAAGAGAAAAGCTGAAGTATCAGGAGCAATTCAAGGCACTACAACCGCAAGGAGGCTTTGTAACTGGCGCACAAGCGAAAGGCTTCTTTTTACAATCACAATTGCCTCCGCTTATTCTCGGACAAATATGGTGAGTCAGCATTGAAATATAATTCGTATTAACATACATACGTGATTGGTTTACTCATACATACAAATTGTCAAACACAACAAAGTGTTGATTAAGAAAGTGTATATTTTTGTACTATTTATATTTTTTTTTAATTTTACGATTAAAATATTGTTTTTTCCGTTAATATTTTAGGGCTCTCGCCGACACAGATTCCGATGGAAAAATGAACATCAATGAGTTTAGTATTGCATGCAAACTGATTAATTTGAAGCTACGTGGAATGGATATACCGAAAGTTTTACCACCCACATTACTTGCTTCACTATCTACAGTGGGAAGTACGCCAACAATGACGCCCACCGCCACGGCAAGTATGAGTCCTCTAGATCCTTTGAAATCAATGTCGGCAAGTGTACCTGTAGTACCACCCACTGTACCGATATCAGGAGCAACATTGCCTGGGGCTGTACCCGCAGTACCTGGTATTGTTCCGGGTACATTACCAGGTGTGTTACCACAAACTATACCAGCTGCAATAACTACCGGTGTGGTCCCCGGTATGCCAACAACAGGATTGCCAATGCAAATGCCAATTAATGCTGCCGGCTCGACCGCAATGGTTCTACCTGGCAATGTAATACCAGCTGGAGTGATGCCAGTCGGGGCTTCGGGTATACCAGGTGTTAGTACGGCAGGAATAATGTCTGCAGGTATTGTTCCTCCAGTGGCAGGTGGAGTTCCAGTTCCTGGGATGGTGCCAATGTCAGTAGCGGCAAGCGGTGGTGTGGTTCAACCAGCTATGGTACCTGTGTTACCACCTGGAAAAATTGTTTCACCACCCAGCAGTGAGGTACCCAAATTACCAGCTACACCAACTCCACCACAAAGCAACCCACCCAGTCGACATATGTCAATATCAGAGCGTGCGCCTTCTATCGAATCACCGTAAGTTTTAGTTCATTTGTAGCAGAAATTTATGGTTTAATTTTTAAGGAAAATTAATTATGGTTAAATTTAACAGGCAAAGTGAATGGGCAATCAAGGGTCCAGCGAAGCGTAAATACACACAAGTCTTCAACGCAACTGATCGTACGCGTTCCGGTTATTTGACCGGCGCACAGGCCCGAAGTATACTCGTACAAAGCAAATTGCCACAAGCTACACTCGCGCAGATTTGGACACTCTCCGACTTGGACTCCGATGGAAGACTAAGTTGTGATGAATTCATTTTGGCTATGTTCCTTTGTGATAAAGCCATGAATGGGGAAAAAGTACCCGTTACATTGCCACTGGATTGGATTCCGCCCAGTTTTCGGAAAACCAAATCACGTCAAGGCTCCATTTCAGGACCGGGTTCACGCGCTGGATCCACAACCGCATCTCGTCATGCATCAGTGTCATCGCAAGGAGCCGTTGATGCAGATCCGGCTGCGGGCTTACCTCAAAGTAAATTATAAAAAACTCAATAAAAGCTATACCAATACATTTTTATTTATTATCCTTGCAGCAACGTTTGAAGACAAACGCAAGGAAAACTTTGACAAAGGCCAAGCAGAATTGGATCGAAGACGTAAATTACTACAGGATCAGCAGCGTAAAGAGAAGGAAGAGCGCGAGCGCAAGGAACGCGAAGAGGCGGAAAAACGTGAAAAAGCACGTCTAGAGGCCGAGCGCAAACAACAGGAGGAATTAGAACGACAATTGCAAAAGCAACGCGAATTGGAAATGGAAAAGGAAGAACAACGAAAACGCGAACTTGAAGCTAAAGAAGCGGCCAGAAAGTGAATATTATATAAAAGCCACTTTGAAGAGAAACTAAAATCTTCTTATTTAGGGAGTTAGAAAAGCAAAGACAAATGGAATGGGAACAGTCACGCATAGCAGAGATGAACGCTCAAAAGCAACGTGAACAAGAACGTGTTTTGAAACAGAAAGCGCACAATACACAACTCAATGTTGAGCTAAGCACACTAAATGAGAAGGTAAATGGCCACTATTGGCACTTAAATATGCAAAATCTATTAATTTCTATTATATTTAGATTAAAGATTTGTCCCAGAAGATTTGCGATACACGCGCAGGTGTGACCAACGTAAAAACCATAATCGATGGCATGCGTTCACAGCGAGACACCTCAATGACCGATATGTCTCAACTTAAAGCGCGCATAAAAGAACAAAACGCAAAGTTGCTACAGCTTACACAGGAGCGCGCTAAATGGGATGCCAAGAGTAAGAGTATAGCTCTGAGTGGAGCCACCGATACAGCACAACAAGAGCAATTAAATGCAGCTTTTGCCAACAAACAGGTAAAAACACTAGGCTACATTACAAAATTTCTGCTAAAAATTGCGCACAATTTCTGAACTTGCAGTTACTCATCAAGCAATTGAAAGACAAAGTGGAGAATATACGCAAAGAAATTGATTCCAAAAAGGAAGACATCAATTCCAACGATATACAAGTGGCTGAGGTGAAAGGCGAGCTATCGGCATTAATTGCTAAATGCGAAGAACTATATGCTGATTACGACACGCAACGCACGCAAGTGCTCGAATTAAAGTATAACAAGAAGAATGATAATGTTACGGCTACAAGCGCCTGGGACACGGGCTCAACTGCTTGGGGTACCAGCGTCGATCAGTATGCACTTTCAAATGATACTGCTGCGTTGACAGAGACAACTACAAATGCCGCTGCGCCGGCAGATACCACAGGCCCCGCACCTGAAGGTTTTGTGAAATATCGAGCGATTTATGAGTTCACCGCACGCAATCAGGATGAAATTACTTTTGTGCCAGGCGATATAATACTAGTGCCGTTGGAACAAAATGCCGAACCCGGCTGGTTGGCTGGTGAGATAAATGGACACACTGGTTGGTTCCCGGAAACCTATGTGGAAAAATTAGAAGATGACTATGCAACTGCTACAACGACTCCAGCTATTACAGCCGAGACCGACACAAGTGAACAGATAAGTGGCTATGCAGCACAAGATGCCTTCAACGACAACAGCCAAAGGTAAAATGGGAGGAGCGATATTAATTTTTTTTAAACTTTTTTTTTCTTTTTCTCTTCCTTTAAATCTTTTAAATTTTTCGTCCCTTTTAATTTTTTAAACTTTTTTTAAATTTATAACTTTTTTTTATTTATTAATTTAAATTTTTTATTTAAACTTTTTTTTAATTTTTATTTATTTTTTTAATTTATTAATTTATTTTTTGTTTATTTATTTATTTATTTTTTTAAATTTATTTATATATATTTTTTAATTTTTTGAAAACTTTTTTTTTAATTATTTACATATTTATTTATTATTTTTTTTATTTTTTTATAAATTTTTTAAAACTTTTTTTAAATCTTTTATTTATTTTTTTTAAACTTTTTTTAAATCTTTTATTTATTTTTTTTATTTTTTTATTTTTTTTTTTTTTTTTTATTTTTTTTTTTTTTTTTTTTTATTTTATATTTTTATATTTTTATATTTTTTTTATTTCTTTTTAATTTTTTTTATTTTTATTTTTTTTTTTCATTTCTTTTTTTATTTATTTATTTTTTAATTCTGTATTATTTTTTTCAGTCTGGGCGCAGATGCACACAACGGTGAGGTGGAGTATTACATTGCGGCATATCCATATGCGTCTACTGAAGTGGGCGATTTGAGTTTTAATGCCGGTGAAATGGTAATGGTTATTAAGAAAGAGGGCGATTGGTGGACAGGCACAATTGGCACACGAACTGGTATGTTTCCGTCAAACTATGTGCAAAAAGCGGACGTTGGCACGGCGTCGGTCGATACAGCGCTGGACATAGCCGGTGCCTTTGACGAACAAAAGGTAAGTAGTTGTTATTATTACTTCTTTTTGTTATGTTTTCGTTGAAAAGGACTAGTAGCTGTCATTAGTGTTGAAACGGTTTGTGACACGTATACTAGTTTCCTGTTGCTCCAAACGTCCACTCATTGAACATTTTCACAAATTGCGTTTATATTTGCATTTTCTACATACATGCATATAGTTGTATTGTTTTTGTAATACTACTAACAATATTTATAAATTGCTTTTCCACATTTCCTTCAAATGCTGCTCCATTGCCGCCTTTTGTAACATTTCACAGGAAAATGGCAACGCCGATACGAACGCTAGTATCGCCATAGCAGCAGCCACAACACCACACGATCAATTTACAAGCAATGACACCACTACAACAGCAATAACAACTGTAACAGCAACACAACAACAGAAATTTAATAGCGGCATAAGTGCAGATGCCGTAATTGATCATTCAGCAGCGGCTGCAGCTGCCGAAGAGACGCGTACAAATGAAGACTTGGACACCGAAGTCTCACAGATCAATACACAATCAAAGAGTCAGAATGAAACAGCGGAATCGTTTAGTCGCCCAATGTCACGCACCTCTTCCATGACGCCTGTAAATAATTTGTTAACATCCTTTATCCTTAATTTTATAAACCTACATTTGTAGTTACATCATCAGGTTGAATTCTTGTGATGTTGTTTTTTTTTTTATTAGTATTGTACTAAAATTAACATTTTAACTACAAAAATTTGTTCAACTTTATTTAATGCTAATGCTTTTATATTAACTGCAAATTGCTAATAATGAAAAAATGTCTTCGCCAATAGGGTATGCGCGCAAAACGCTCTGAAATTGCACAAGTTATTGCACCATACGAGGCCACGAGTCCTGAACAACTTTCGCTGACCCGTGGACAATTAATTATGATTCGTAAGAAGACCGACTCTGGCTGGTGGGAGGGCGAACTGCAGGCGAAAGGCCGACGTCGCCAAATCGGTTGGTTCCCTGCCACGTATGTGAAAGTTTTGCAAGGTGGACGTAATAGTGGTCGCAATACGCCGGTTTCGGGTAGTCGTATCGAGATGACAGAGCAAATTCTAGGTAAGTACATGTATATTGGGGTGTCCGTTATTTCTCACGTTGATGTGTTTTTTTGAAAACGTTTTCTGAAGTTGCAGCGTTTCTAAACAAACGTTCCAAAGTAAAATAATAAAGTTTTGTTTAAACCCTGTCTAAATCATGATAACATTAAATTTTTTTGATATTCTGCATTAAGGGGGGAGTCTGCTTTAGAGGCTTAAAAAATCGATTTTTTGGGAGGGATAGAAGTAATTGATCAAAGCGAAATTTCTAGTGTTTATAGTTATTTATTTAAACATCATTCACAAATTTCTTGGAAACGAAATCTCTGATATTCTGCCTTTGGGAAGCAATTGCCCGATGCATCTCGCATGTACATTTGTCGGACAGCGAACAGGATGCAGGTCGCGATTTCTATCGGAAAAAAAATTCAAGAGATTCATATTTTTTAATAATTTATTTTCTAGCTAAACTAAAAAAATTCCAAAAAAGTGGAAAGTTTAAAAAAATTTTTAAAAATTGAAAAAAGGGCTTTTGACAAAAAAATTTACTTTATCTTGTTTAAAAATATGTTCAAACTTGTCTTTTCTTAGTTTTTTTTAGTTTAAATAGAAGATAATTTAATGCCAAAGATAATAAACTTTACCCCAATTCCATACGACGTTTATTTTTTTTTCTATCCTGCCCGCCAATTAAGAAAAATCGTAAAAATGAAAAACCAAGAAATCGCGCGTCAAAGTTTTCGCTTTCTGCCCAAGCACTAATATATGTATCTGCTAGACGCTCGGTCACTATTTCCCTTCTAGCTTCGAAAATATTTCGAATTCCCATCTATAACTTTGAGGACATATTCTTAGATTATTTTTAAAGAGATTTAAGCAAAAAAAAAAAAAAATAAATCGATTTTTTAAAGCTTCTAAAGCAGGCTCCCGCGTTAAGCAACTAAGTGTACAACATAAAAAAAAGTGATATTCTAATATATTCTAATACACAATTTTCAAAATTTACAAAATCTGTGTGATTTTTTAGATAACGTATTTACTTAAAAGTTATACGCCGTAAAAGTTAGACATAAAATGTACTGAGCATTCATACCAGTGATTTATACATACCATGTTGCTCATACCACATGGTGTACTGTACGAATACTCGTCTCTATTGCTATCTTTTGCAACAAATCGCATGTAAAATGTATTGTATTTAAAGATATAAAAGGAACATATTGGATATATTGTGAATGAATATTTGGGTATGTGGAAACACTAAGCAAAGAACTGCAGATTCTGGGAAGTGTTTGAGCGCTTTAATTGTAATAAAACCGAGTTTTTGCCGAGTCTGATTGACGGTCAGCCAAGTGGGCTGTACATGATGAACCGACTCCAAAGTGTGGAAAGACACATAAGTTGGCCGTCAAGGTTATGGCATCAGTATTTTGGGATTTTTGGTATAATATTCATCAACCATCTTCAAAAGAGAAAAATCATTATCATCGACTATTACATTTCCCCATTTGGCCGTTCCCACGACAGTCGGGTCTACGTAACCTGAACCGACCCGGAACTTTATCCGGTCAAGTACTGTCATTCGGCTGAACTCTGCCGCAACAACAACAACTATTACATTGCGTTATTGGAGCTTTTGACGGACAAAATCGCGTGAAACCGGCCCCTTTTGAAGAAGAAGAAGTTGTTTCACGATAACAAAACACACAAAGGGTCACAAATCATTGAATACGATGTCAAAATTTCATTAATTGGGCATCGAATTGCTTCTCCATCCACCAAATTCGCCAGATCTAGCACCCAGTGAATATTTCCTGTTCACAGACCTCAAGAGAAAACTCGCTGGAAAGAAATTTAGCAACAGAGAAGAGGTAGTCACTGAAATTGAGGCTTATTTTGAAGCTTAGGTTAAGTTAATCTGGCAGGTCAATAAGCCACGCATACCCCAATTTGGTCCTTTGTGATACCATATGGAGTTCAGTTGCTAAGTTCAAGAGGATTTTGAAGCTTAACGCAAATGTATTATTAAAATGATATTTAAAAATTTTTTGGACGCTATAGTCGTTATATCGCTCTCAAAGATAACTTCTTTTTCTTATTTATTGGCGTAGACAACGTTTACGCGGTTATAGTTGAGTTTACAACAGCGTAAGGCTTTTAGGTCCTTTTCATTGGGGTTTTTTTTCACGTGGCTGGTCAAGCCCAGCGCACAACCCTGGGGAGGGATGATCCGTCTTCTTACTTTAGCCCTCAAACAGATGTTTTATTACTGCCCAAAAGACACTTGGTCTAAGACCGGAAATCGTGAGCTGCTTGAGCCATATGCAAAAAAACCGTTTCTTACCTCACTTGCGTGAGCTTCTACACGTGGCTCCATCCTTCTCGAAGATAACTATATTAAATAAAAAAATTAAATTTTATAAAGAAAAATATTCTGTTGAATTGCGAATTTTCCAGCCCACCTGTTAAAAAATCAACTTGTGAAATAACGGAAATCTAATGTATTTATATATAGTATATTGATTTTTAATGAATATATCCACTTAATTACAGACAAAGTCATTGCCTTGTACCCATACAAGGCACAAAACGACGATGAACTTTCTTTCGAGAAGGATGATATTATCAGCGTCTTGGGACGCGACGAACCCGAATGGTGGCGTGGCGAACTAAATGGCTTATCAGGTCTATTTCCAAGCAATTATGTTGGGCCATTTGTGACCTCCGGTAAGAAGGCAAAGCATGTTAAATAATGCAGAGTTTTAAATAATTTGCCACACTCATGTAAAATTATATATTTATTTATTTATTATGGGTTTAATTAATTAATTTAAAATATTAAGTTGAATACTCTCAAGGTAGCATAAGTTATTTATCGTTTCTTTTGCGCTCTCTTTTACATAGCATTTGTGCCAAGTTAAGGCGAAAATGTAATAAAAGCAAAAAATTCATTGCTACTACTCTTTTCCACTCTTATCTGCCTATGATAGCCTTAATTAAGTACAATTGCTAAGCAGTCTATGTGCCAGACTGTTGTTTATTTTCATTAATCAGTTATATTATTATTTCCATTGTAAATTGACTCGTACATTCCAAATATTTTCGCATTGTAAACAATTTATAACGCAACAGCGGGTCAATTAATGCTTAGGTTTAATTTTATAGACTTTTCTATTTTTTATCTATGTAAGTGATATCTTGAAACAAGTTATTTTTGTTTTCTTTTCGAATGTTCGTTTTTTCATGATAAGTATTTTGGTGTTCTCTTATTTAGCGTGTACATGGTTGAGCATAATTTTTTTTGTTTTTGTATCTATTGAATGCTCATACCCGAAATATACAGTGAATACACTATGAGTGCTTTGTGTGCGCGCTAAGCGTTGTAAATTAATTTCAATTATGCAATGATATAGTTTCAAATCTTATAATCTTATATAATTGTGTTATATTACTTTGGTTTTTGTTATTGTTTTCTTTTGAAACAACGTTTATATTTTATATTTAATAAAAAATAAATAAAAAAAATAAGAATAATCGATCAACATAGTATTTGGTATAAACATTTAGTCATTATATACATTTATTAATTTTCATAAACTTTACGTAATCTTCAATTAATGTTATCGTTTGTACTATAATACATAGCGCTATTTGCATTCTAAAATATAATAAACTCACATTTTAATAAAATTGTTTATGTTTCTTTTAAAAGTTATCGCTTTAGTTGTTTCCTCTTTGGTTCATCCTTTCGCTGTTTGCATTTAAAAGAAGTTGATTGCATTCCTATTACAAATATTGGTAAAACATTTTCCTGTATATTTCAAATCTTGTTTTTACAGGAAACGTGTAACGAGTGTTAGGCCTTGAAATGTAAGCATAAGCCGATAAAGGACACAAAATGTAGTAAATAGAAAGTAAAGAAAGAAGAAAGTTAAAATATAAACGAAACAAATTTAAATGTCAAAACTGTTTTGGTTAAAGTTTGGAAAAACCAAAAAAAAAAAAATTGAAATGAAAAGTATTACTACTGTAACTCGGTACTTTAGAATTATAAATACATAAATATATAAAGAAAATTAAAAAAAAAATGATATCATGTACTAGACACATTCGCTGTAGCATATGTTAATCGTTATTTTTTGTCTAAGCTATAAAAAAAATTAATATTTGTGAACTCTGATATATATTCTGTAAGAGCAGTGCAAGTTTTGTTGCAAATTTCTAATTTACTCTCCACAATGCTTGCATGCATGACATTTATTTTTCATTTTACAACGCAAAAGTGTTGAAAAGTGAATAAATTCGTAATATTGTGTTGGCTAAATAAACGCTATTTTTTAATTTAAAATTACGAACTACCTGTGAGTTATGGGTATAAGTAATTTTTTAATGAAATACACAAAAAAAAGATGTTTATTACATTTTTTTCTAATTCACATTTTCAAAAATATAAAAATTCTTTTTTTCTTCAATTTTTTATTGTTCCATATGAAATACACAATTAATTAAAAATTATTAAATTTTTTTCTAATCCACATTTTCAAAAATATAAAAACTCTTTTTTTTTAAATTTTTTAATTGTTCCATAAGTGTTAATTGTTATCTTGAAAACAAGGAATATATTTTAAAATTATTTAAATGTTTCATGTTACTATGTGAATTAAACAAACAAAAGTAAAAAAAAAAAATTGCTGGCCATCTACATATTAAATACTTTAATAATTAAGTTGGAGGCAATATGCAGCAATTTGCGATATATTTCGCTTGCACTGAGATACTCACTATATTAATACAGTTATGCTATTAATGTTGGTATATAATAAAAGTTATTTAAGTTGAAGTTGATACATTTTCCAAAAAATTATATAAACAGGGATAGTTTCAAAATTTAGTAAAATACTCTTATTCGAAACGTCAAAACATATTAACAATATTACTACATACATAAACATTGAAAGTTTTCCTTTTGTGCTTAGAATTTTTTTTATTTTTAATAATATTCTACTTTAAATATTTTTTTTATTTAATATTATTATTTATTTAGTAATTTTTTTTTACATTAATAATTTTTTTTACTTTACATATTTTTTTTTTATTTAATATTATGTTTTTATTTTTAATATTTTTTTTTACTTTTAATAACTTTCTGTACATTTAAAAACTTTATTTAATAATTTTTTTAAATATTTTTTTATTTGTAATACGTTTTTTATTTTTTTTAGTTTAGTTTAAAATTTTAGAAAAAATACTCGTATTCGAAATGTCAAAACATATGTATTATCAATATTGTACATATGTTGCATATTACATACATATGTACATACAACATACATATGTATGTACATTGCAAATTTTCCTTTTAAGTATAATATATTTTTTTTGGTTTTTTAAGTATTATTGTTTTTTACTTTTAATAACTTTTTTATTTAATAATCTTTATTTTTATTTAATACATTAGTTTTTATTTTTAATATATATTTTTTTTAATTTTTAATACATTTTTATAATTTTAAATTTTTAATACTTTTTTAATTTTTTTTTGCAATTAAAAATTTTAAAATTTTTTTTTTACTATTTTTTTTTTGTAATACAATTGGCTTTATTTTAAAAATTTTTCAATATTGTTTTTTTGTTGTTAATACGTTTTTATACTTTTAAGATTTTCTTAATAAATTTTTTTATATTAAAAAAAGAAAATTTAATTGTAATACTTTTCTATATTTTTTTTTTACTTTTAAGAATATTTTTTAATATATATTTTTCATTTAAAATTTTAACTTTATATGTAATATTTTTTTTATTTTATTTTTTTATTGTAATTTCAATTAATGTAATCCTTTTTTCATTACCTATTTAAAAAATATATCATGTATTATTATATAAAATTAATAATACCAAATAATTATATTTTAATTCAATATCAGACTAATAAATATTTACTAATCTGAATTGTTATCACCGAATTTTAAATATTTTTGCAACATATAGTACATACAAACATACATCGGAGAAGGTGATCTTAAAAATATAATTCATTATTTAATATATTTTAATAAGAATTTTTTTGTATTATTTTTATATGCTGATGAATTGAAAACTCACCTTAGGGTGTATGATTTCGAAAAATCGTCTCAAAAACCTCTTCTTTTATATATGTATATATTTTTATTTTTAATAACTTTTTATTTTTATTTTTTTTTTTTACTTTAAAAATTTTTTGTATTTTTAATTTTTTTTTCTATTCTTAATTAATTTTTATTTTTTTTAATTTCTATTTTATTTTATTTTTTTATATTTATATATATATTTTTATATTTTTTTTTTAATTTGATGAATAAAAAACACCTTAAAATGTATAATTGAAAAAATTTATTTTAATCATATCCGAAACCTGTCTGTAATAATTTAATTCATTTATAACTTTCTTTAATTTAATTTAATTTAATTGTATGTATTTAATTATGCATGCAAGTCAATAAACATTTGTAAATTTATACAAACAGCTTGTACTTCCAAGAACATATTTAGCAGCAAATATACAAAATATATACGTTCAACTAAATAAAATAATATTAATAGGCATAATAAGCTTTTTGTGGATTGGGCTCAAGTTCCAAACGAAATAGAACTAACTTTAATACATATATAAAGAGTTACAAACGTTCAATGGCATGAAAATAATAACCTATATACATACATACTTACATACATATATATGTATAATAATATCCAAAATTGTTGTTTCGAAAGTGTTTTGCAAGTTTCCAACCATTAAAAAAGCAACGGAAATATATTTATTTACATACAAATGTATGGAAAAATTAATATATAAATAAACTCATACATATATTCACACACCCAACATATGAACCTTATTTGTATATACATAACATACATTTGTATTTGTAAGTATGCTTACGCTCTACAAATAATCTGAATGTTAACTGTTGCATATACATACATTATAGGCATACATACATATAAAATTAATAAAAAATACAATCACAATTAAATATATGATAATATTTATAATTAAAAAGGGATTAATTAAAAGTGTTAAAATGCATGCAATAATTTCAAATAACAATAATGTATACTTACTAATAACTAAGCAGCGGCGGGACCAAATCAATGGCATAAACATCTCTCAAAAACTAGCAACTTACCACCAAAATCGTCAAAGGCATTAATATTTATTAAATGTATTGCATACAAACGAATAGCATGCTTACACATGAATAAAAAAAATAAAATTTATGCAAGAACACATTTATTTTGGTTCCACTATTCTCTGAGTTTATACAGAAATCCATAATAATAGTATGATTTTTGAAGACGCAAAATAAATTTTGTATATTTATTGTGATTAATTATTGTTTACTTTCTTATTTATGTATATAGTATATTTATTTGATTTATATTTGGTTTTATAGAGTAATTTGCGAATTCATTTGTTTTAATTTTAAATTTTCTAAGCTTTTGTTAAGCCTTGAGTTCATTTGTAATACTTCTGTACATATATGCATGCCGACATTCAAGTATATTAAGCCTATACAATAGAGGTATTCCTTACGTCGTAAGTTGATTTTTTTTGCAAACCATCTCCCAAGTTTCAGTTTTTGCCTTAAAAATAGCATCCAATATAAACAAACTTTTTATTTTCAATTTAAACGCTGACTGTATCATATTTTTTTCCCATGTATATATGTATGTATGTATAACATGGATTTTTTGATATTTTACAATAAGCAAGTAAGTCTACAACTTTCAAAAGATGATATTCTAATACAAAATTTTCCGCTCTACAAAAAAGTTCCAGGTTATCTTTTCCATAAAGCATTCACTTAAAAGTTACACATCAAATGTACTGAGCATTCATACCAGTGATTTATACATTCTGTGTTGCTCATACGACATGGTGTACTGTGTAAATGCTCGTACAGTGCATTTGATGCATAACTTTGACTGCGTTTAACTTTTAAGGGAATGTGTTAAAATTGTTAGGCCCTTTTTTGTAGAGTGGAACATTTTTTATTAGAAAATAATTTTTTCAAAATTATAGAATGGCTTGCACGAATTTCACCAATATACACGATTACACTAGCCCACGACAGTCGAGTCTACGTAACCGGAACGAACCCCGATTTATATGCGGCCAGGGACTGTCAGCTCGGCTGAACTCTGCCGCTCTAACAACAACAACAACATTACACTAGCCGCTTCATTAATTGACATTAAATAATATTTAGGCGAAGGCATTCATAGGATATTTTATAAACATGCTACATGAATGAATGAAGTGTATTGCTTTAATATTTACTACAAAACCAAAGAATACTAGAATTTGTTAAATTTATATAATGCTACATGTATTTATAAACACATATACATATATATATTTAAACTATAAACTATAGCCCAACAACTGAAGATCTCAACTTTCAAACCAACATGCATACATAAAAATACATATATACATACTACATGCAAATGTATGTACATATGTACATAAGTATGTATATGCGAAGCAGAGTTAGTTGTAATACTAGAACAAGAAATTACCTATATATACATATATATATCGAACCTTCCTATATGTTATGACGCATTCAACTTTAATGCCTTTACAAGAAGTTAAATTAATCTTCTTCATCTTGTTAATCAATAATAAAAAATTAATGCAATTATAAACATAAAAAAACTGTAAGTATATTAGCCTGATGTTGAGTCGTTCCATTACATACTAGTATATTCTAAATATATACAAATGTTTAGTGAAAATATTATTGTCATAACTTTGCGTTAATGAAAAAAATGCTAACGCTAACGAAATACATTTAGACAAGTACATAAAAATGTATTACAACGTTTACGTAAGCGTTTACATTATGCAACAATGAAACTGTAATTTGAGGTAACTTGGGAAAAACGTCTGGAAATATGCAACGGTACATAATTTTGCCTCGGCATGAATGCTTGCTAAAGTGCAGGGTAAAGGGAATGCGAAAACGAGCACACCCTAAAGTTGCATACACTAGAAATTATTATTATTTTTTCTCAATTGGCTTATAATTTATAATTAAAAACATACCAATAATTTACTTCGTATACAAATCTATATATGTATACGTGCATATGCTATATACTACTCGAGCTCAAACCAAATTGACTCAGCCTAGGCCATTTAAATTGCGCGCGCAAACAGCGTATGTATATAAATACATAAACTAATGCAATGCACAACAGCCACAAGACAATTTCTTCAATGTCATGGTAGCTACAGTGTCGTCAAAGTGTCAGCGGGTGTTTGATATCAATCCTTGGCAATGATTGCATGTTGTACAGCACTTAAATGCGCCTCGCTATTGCATTTGGCATACATAAAGTTAATGCAAAACGAATATAATATTCACAGAAAGTAAAAATACATATAAGATAAATGCCATCGCATTCATTCATTCGAAACGGTGTATAAAGCTGAGCCGAAATTCCAATAAATTTATGAATGAAACTACATATACACACCTACATACAAGCATATAAGGATTAAAAAATAAATATATATATACATACAAACATATATGTAATAAACAAGTTCATTCATTTAGCTACATAAAAAACATATATCAATTTATTTGATGCAATAAATGTACAAGTATAAATAAATTATTGAATTCAAGAAATTATTTTGTGTTTTATTTATAAAATTGTCACTTTTGATGAATACAAAACAGGGTTAGATCGCCGAAAGGATAGCTCCTGTCTACATAAAATTCTGCAGGCAAGTAGTACCGACTGTCGTGCGAATTGTTATGGTATATACATATCTCGCCGTAGACGCCGACGATTGGAATTTAAGTGTGCTCTGCCCAGTCCACAATCTGCGCCACCTACCGCGGGATAAGCTTCCTCAACATCGCATATAAGGTTGTCAAGATACGTCACTTCGCGGTGTGAGCGTCACCCAAGCACTGGCAAGGCACGGTGGCTGCTTTACTTATATAGAGCTAGCTGGCAGCCAGCTACTGTTGAAGTCACCTTGTGATTTTCAAATCGCATCACTTCGCTTTTCTTAAATAGAGCCAGCTGGCAGCCAGGTACCGTTGAAGTCACCTCATGATTTTCAAATCACGTCACTTCGCGGTGTGAGCGTCACCTAAACACTGGCAAGGCATGGTGGTTGCTTTTCTTATATATAATCAGTTAGCAGCCAGCTTCTCTTGAAGTCACCTCGCGACTTTCAACACACATCACTTCGCGGTGTGAGCGTCATCCAAGCACTGGCAAGGCACGGTGGCTGCTTTTCTTATATAGAGCCAACTGGCAGCCAGCTTCCCTTGAAGTCACCTCGCGACTATCAACACACATCACTCCGCTTTGTGAGCGTCACTCAAGCACTGGCAAGGCACGGTGGCTGCTTTTCTTATATAGAGCCAACTGGCAGCCAGCTTCTCTTGAAGTCACCTCGCGACATTCAATACACATCACATCTGAGCGTCATCTTGGCAAGGCACGGCGGCTGCTTTTCTTATATAGAACCAGCTGGCAGTCAGCTACCGTTGAAGTCACCTCATGACTTTCAAATCACGTCACTTCGCGGCGTGAATGTCACTCTAGCACTGGCCGGGCACGATGCCGGCTTTTCTTATATAGAGCCAGCTGGCAGCCAGTTTCCCTTAAAGTCACCTCGCGACTTTCAACACACATCACTTCGCGGTGTGAGCGTCATCCAAGCAACGGCAAGGCACGGTGGCTGCTTTTCTTATATAGAGCCAGCTGGCAGCCAGCTTCTCTTGAAGTCACCTCGCGACATTCAATACACATCACATCTGAGCGTCATCTTGGCAAGGCACGGCGGCTGCTTTTCTTATATAGAACCAGCTGGCAGTCAGCTACCGTTGAAGTCACCTCATGACTTTCAAATCACGTCACTTCGCGGTGTGAGCGTCACCTAAACACTGGCAAGGCACGGTGGCTGCTTTTCTTATATAGAGCCAACTGGCAGCCAGCTTCCCTTGAAGTCACCTCGCGACTATCAACACACATCACTCCGCGTTGTGAGCGTCACTCAAGCACTGGCAAGGCACGGTGGCTGCTTTTCTTATATAGAGCCAACTGGCAGCCAGCTTCTCTTGAAGTCACCTCGCGACATTCAATACACATCACATCTGAGCGTCATCTTGGCAAGGCACGGCGGCTGCTTTTCTTATATAGAACCAGCTGGCAGTCAGCTACCGTTGAAGTCACCTCATGACTTTCAAATCACGTCACTTCGCGGTGTGAGCGTCACCTAAACACTGGCAAGGCACGGTGGCTGCTTTTCTTATATAGAGCCAACTGGCAGCCAGCTTCCCTTGAAGTCACCTCGCGACTATCAACACACATCACTCCGCGTTGTGAGCGTCACTCAAGCACTGGCAAGGCACGGTGGCTGCTTTTCTTATATAGAGCCAGCTGGCCGCCAGCTACCGTTGAAGTCACCTCGCGACATTCAATACACATCACATCTGAGCGTCATCTTGGCAAGGCACGGCGGCTGCTTTTCTTATATAGAACCAGCTGGCAGTCAGCTACCGTTGAAGTCACCTCATGACTTTCAAATCACGTCACTTCGCGGTGTGAGCGTCATCTAAACACTGGCAAGGCATGGTGGTTGCTTTTCTTATATAGAACCAGTTAGCAGCCAGCTTCTCTTAAAGTCACCTCGCGACTATCAACACACATCACTCCGCGTTGTGAGCGTCACTCAAGCACTGGCAAGGCACGGTGGCTGCTTTTCTTATATAGAGCCAACTGGCAGCCAGCTTCTCTTGAAGTCACCTCGCGACATTCAATACACATCACATCTGAGCGTCATCTTGGCAAGGCACGGCGGCTGCTTTTCTTATATAGAACCAGCTGGCAGTCAGCTACCGTTGAAGTCACCTCATGACTTTCAAATCACGTCACTTCGCGGTGTGAGCGTCATCTAAACACTGGCAAGGCATGGTGGTTGCTTTTCTTATATAGAACCAGTTAGCAGCCAGCTTCTCTTGAAGTCACCTCGCGACTATCAACACACATCACTCCGCGTTGTGAGCGTCACTCAAGCACTGGCAAGGCACGGTGGCTGCTTTTCTTATATAGAGCCAACTGGCAGCCAGCTTCTCTTGAAGTCACCTCGCGACATTCAATACACATCACATCTGAGCGTCATCTTGGCAAGGCACGGCGGCTGCTTTTCTTATATAGAACCAGCTGGCAGTCAGCTACCGTTGAAGTCACCTCACCTCATGACTTTCAAATCACGTCACTTCGCGGTGTGAGCGTCACCTAAACACTGGCAAGGCACGGCGGCTGCTTTTCTTATATAGAGCCAACTGGCAGCCAGCTTCCCTTGAAGTCACCTCGCGACTATCAACACACATCACTCCGCGTTGTGAGCGTCACTCAAGCACTGGCAAGGCAAGGTGACTGCTTTTCTTATATAGAGCCAGCTGGCAGCCAGCTTCCCTTGAAGTCACCTCGCGACTTTCAACACACATCACTTCGCGGTGTGAGCGTCATCCAAGCACTGGCAAGGCACGCTGGCTGCTTTTCTTATATAGAGCCAGCTGGCCGCCAGCTACCGTTGAAGTCACCTCGCGACATTCAATACACATCACTTCGCGGTGTGAGCGTCATCCAAGCACTGGCAAGGCACGGTGGCTGCTTTTCTTATATAGAGCCAGCTGGCAGCCAGTTTCCCTTGAAGTCACCTCGCGACTATCAACACTCATCACTCCGCGGTGCGAGCGTCACCCAAGCACTGGTAAGGCATGGTGGTTGCTTTTCTTATATAGAACCAGTTAGCTGGTGCTAGCTACCGTTGAAGTCACCTCGCGACATTCAATACACATCACTTCGCGGTGTGAGCATCACCCAAGCAATGGCAAGGCAAGGTGGCTGCTTTTCTTATATGGAGCCAGGAGAAAAAGAGGATCTTACTCGACGAACAAAAACCAAACTCTATACCACACTCATTATTTCCGTCCTGCTATACGGCGAAGAGGCATGAACGATGTCAATATCTCATGAGTCGACGCTACGAGCGAGAGAAAGGTTCTGCAGAAGATTTATGGTCCTTTGCGCGTTGGCTACGGTGAATATCGCATTCGATGGAACGATGCGCTGTATAAGATATACGACGGCATTGACATAGTTCAGCGAATTAAGAGACAGCGGCAGTGCTGGCTATGTCATGACGTACGTATGGACGAAAATGCTCCAGCTCTGAAAGTATTCGACGCAGGAGCCGCCGGGGGGAGCAGAGGAAGATGAAGACCTCCACGTGGTTGGAAGGACCAGGTGAAGAAGGACCTGGCTTCGCTTGGAGTTTCCAATTGGCGCCACGTTACGAAAAGAAGAAACGACTGGCGCGCTGTTGTTAATCGCGTAAGCTGTGTCTATGCCAATAAAGGAGAAGAAGATATTAAATACTTATATGAAAAGTTGTCTCTTTTTTAGATTCACAAGTAAGTACTCACCTTTCACCGTTCAATATATTAAAACAAAAACCATTTCTGTAATATTTGTTGTAAAGATTTTTATTGATTTCAATGAAAGTTCTTACGACGTTATTATGTGTAGGTTCTCATGATTACAACAGTTCATACATACTTTATTTCGCATCCGTTTTCACAAAGTTATATACATACAAATTGGTTAGTACTCATATTATTCAATGTACATAGTCAGCATGTGTGTTGTTGGTGCAATTGTTTTCAATTAACTACCGCTAATGCATTGAACTCACACATGTATGCGTAATTATGTAAGTACATATTATGAATATAACATAAGTAAGGCGTTGAGTTGAAAGTTGTGCCAATTTCGAAATCGTCTAATATTTTTGCTCAATCTATCATTTTTTTTTTGGTTTTTAGTACATGTTCATGTACACGTGTGGCAAAAAATATGCGTGTATTGTTAGCGATCCTATATAGTATATGTGTGTATATAATTTTTTTTGCTTAAGTTTAGCGCTAATTAAAATTCTTTTTTAGTACTAATTAAAAGCCTATTTTGGTAATTTCAAATTAATTAACTCTGGTATTTGCACACATTTTTAATTTTAATTTTTTTTTTTGTTAATTTTCGCTGATTATTTTAAATCAATGAACTTCGACAACGCTTATTATGAAATAAGTTATTTCATATTTAATATTTTTTAATAATTGATTTTTCAAATACTTTCTTCGTTTATACAGTTATTGTCTCTAAAAATTGTAAATGAAGACGAAACAAATTAAGTCGCAAATTGCATTTGTCTTGTGTCGATAAATAATTTATTTTAAAACACTTAATGAAGGTGTTTGATTAAATTTATTATAAATTAAAAAGATAATAGTAACAATTAATGCCATTATTGTATATAATAGACCAGGGTAGTTAAATTTAAAAAACAAAAAATAATTATTTAAATTAATAAAAAAAAGTTGAAACGCATTGAAAATAAAATAACAAAAATGAAAGGAAAAATAGTTTACCGGCGGTCTGTGGCCTGTGTGATTGCATTTTTAAGGGTTAAAATTGGTTTTACAAGATTTACGAAAAAACTACGTGTCATATAGAAAAGAGTGTATGGCAAAGCTGTTGGTAATGAAAAGATCTACAACTTTTATATGAACACCTTATTTACATAACCTCAAAATTTATGTAAAAAGTTGAAATATCCAAATTTTCCGGTTTTTTATTTTATCTTGTACAAAAAAATTTCTTACACGAAATTTGATGTAAAGTTGCTGCTTATGTCCCAAATACGCTGTATTTTTAATTTTAAAATATTTATTTTTCCATTTTTTACTTAACATTGCAAAAACCTCCTAATTTTCAAACGAAAATTTTCACGTCGAAATATCAGAGTATATTAAAAAATCTTTAGGATATAATTTGAAATTAAAAATATAGACAATATCTTTTGTATTTTTCGAAATTGGAAAGCAGAATTTTTTGATTATTGTTTATTATTTTTATTAATTTCGAAATTATTTTTATTATTTTATTTATTTTAATAAAAAATTAAAAAAACCTTTTACAAAAAATAATAAAATTATATTTTTTAATTTAATAAAAGTAATAACGAATTATAAAAATAAGCTGGTTGAATTTTCTTCTTTCTGATGGTATGAATTATAAATTTTTTCAGTGTATTTTGGCCATAGAAGATAAGTTTATGTTTGGTACAAGATAAAAACAAAAAATCCAAAAATTTGCTTATCTGGGTTTCTCACACACATTCTGAGGTTATGTGGAAAGGATGTTCATATACAAGTTGTAGATCTTTCCATTACCTACAACTTTGTCATATAACTTTTATCTACAGGGCTCGTAGTTTTGCCGTAAATCGAGTTAAGCCCTTTATGACCATTAAAAATTCAGTCACACCACTCCTTCTCCTCTTCACGTCCAGAGATCGGCCATACATTATTTTTCCTTTTGCAATAGGTTTCAACTTTCTGCTCTTGTCTAATAAAAATAAAAACAAATAAAAATAGTCAAATGTTTTATTGACTTTTTGAGTCTACGCTGCTTTTGCTATACATACATTATTTTTTATTGAAAGAAATTAGAAACTACTTTCAAAATGAAGAACACTTTTAAGTTTAAGTACGTTTAACACATTACGTATTCTGTTATTTAAGGAAGATCTTTGCAGCACTTCTTTACAAATTTATTAAAAAATAAAATAAAATAGAGCAAATTTTTCCTTTTTATTTGCAAGTCACAACGGCAAATAACCCTAAAATATTTATAATTTAAAGTGAAAAATTTGCTCTTTTGCTTGCGCTTATAATGACAAATATAATTTATTGCAATTTATAATATTCAAATATTCGGAATTCAAATATAAAGTTTGACAGTTGTACATTTTTGAAAATATTATGCTTCTCTAAGCGCTCGCGCATATCATAGAATTTAAGTTAAAAAAAAAACTTAAGTACAAATGTTTACCAAATTTAGTGTTTTTGTAAAAAAATTGGCAACACTGAAAATAAATAATATTTTATAAATAATATTTTATGTACAGTTACATGTACACTGACACACACTATGCCTAATATTACAATGTTTTCAATTTCAAAGCCAAGTTTTGTTATAAGATTTGCTTGAATTTTAATGTACCAATTGGGAGAATATTTTTTTAAGTAATTTTATTTGACTTGTTTTGGGTTTTTAAGTATAACTAGTATAAGTTGCAACTGTTAAAATGTTATAAAAATTATTAAAACTCCAATCATTCACGCCGTAGCTTTAATTGTCTTATCGACACGTCGTTCAATACATTTTCAACTACGCACTATACTAAATATACATATAGTTATATATATTACACACATTTACAAGTTTTCGTTAGGATTCTCATTGCTATGGCATGTTCTTTTTACGTCTAAGCAGCAGCTTAACTGTTTTATACATACTACTTTACATATTTTTTTGTTTACTGCAGTCACACACTGCATGACAGTTTCATACATATAAAATACTTTACAAGTTGTGAAAATAAAACTGCACGTTTTAAAATCTTTACATCTTTCTATTGTTTGCTCGGTATATACATCTTGTACACAAATGAAAGCCTCAAAAAAATTCTAAATAAATTAAAGATATTATTAAAACGAGAAGCATTCGTGTAGACATGAAAAATATGGCATTGGAATTGCTGAAGTATTTTTGTTTGTTTTTCTGGAAACTATTTAGCACAATTTTTATAGTAGTTACTTATTTTATTCAAACACAGCCCAGTGTTGCTAATTAGGTGACGTTTCGTTTTTTCTGTCTATATTTCTATCGAAGCATAATTTTAGGTGCACAGTGTTTAAGTACTGCATAAAATGCAGTACAAAGTAGAAACGAATTAGTTTGCGCTATAATTACACTCTTGTTCTATAGTTTTTGTGGTCATTTTTTGTTTTTATTGAAGTCATACATTTACCATGTGACAATGCATTTCAAACAAAATTTAATCGAGTCGAAATAATATTTTTTATATTGTAATTTTTTTCTGTAAATAATCTTATACACGAAATTATCAAAATAATAAAGAAAATGAAGGTTAGGAAAAAATATTTTTTATTTTTAATTATTTTAATTTTTTCCTGTAAATATTCTTGCTACTTTTCGAAATTAGTCAAAATAATGAAGAAAATCTAATTTTCGAAATTTATCAAAATAGTATCAAATTGATATTTTTCAATTTCGAAATTAATCAAAATTGTATAAAATAATTTTTTAATTTAGAAATAAAATAAAATAAAATAATAAGAACAATGAAAAACACTATTTTTCAATTACGGAACTAATCAAAATAATAAAAAACTGCTGTAATACATAAATTAATCAAAACGATAAATCACTTAGATTCACTAACTTAAAAATAAACTTATGACAAGCAATTTATCTTAACCAGCCACATTTTCCAAAACTTATACTAATTTCTAATACATACACAAAGTGTTTCTTCAATTAACAGGCATTATTGGCAACTAGTATTTCATTGAATTTTCGCAACCTTAGACTTACCCACCCTTAAATTTCAACTAATCATTGTAACATTTCATACTTGAAAGCCCAACGATTTAGGCGACGTTGTTGTTGCTGCTTTTCGCTGCTGCCCTCGCCAAAAAGTCGCCGTTATAGCAATTGCTTGCGGCGACAATCTCAAATGATACTCTCATCATTGTTGCGTGTCAGCCGAATTGTGGTTGTTGTATTGTTACTGCTACTACTGGCACCGCTACTACCATTGCCGCCGCCACTCCCACTGCTACCGCTACGATTTAGCGCGCCACTACCACTACCACCACTGCCGCTAGTCAAAGTGGTGACGACAATACTCTCATCGTCATACAAATCAATATCTTCATCCTCATCATCATCATATTCGGAGTTCGATGTGGAGAGTAGGGCGGTCGTCACTTGATTACGCAAGCCACCAAGCGTGCTCATAGCACCGCCAACACCACCACTGCTGCCACCCATACGACGTATTTGTGCGCGTGGCGTTAATTTGGGTAGAAGTGGCTCACGGCCGGTGCTATTACTGCTGCCGCTTATGGTACGTTCGCGTGTGGCCAAAGCGGTGTTTTCCCAATCTTCGCCGGTCGGTTCGCACAAGGACTTCGAATGACCGTGCTGGTAAGTCTCCTCGGGGATAGTGTCTCTGTGATGTGTGTTTGTCACAGTGATAATATTGATGATTTATTTGGTTTTTAGAGGCGACATGGTTAATGGGTGCAATGAAAGAAAATTTTCATTATAGATATTTTGGGTAATGTCGAATTTTTCAGCATGATATTCGAAATACATAATTATATATGTACATATGTATGTATAAAATATTAATAAGCAATATGTATGTATATGGCTTTTTATAAAAATGTTTAAGCTTATATGAATGAGCACGGTTTTTAAGCACAGAACCAAGAACTCATGCGAGTGAAAGCAATTTTTTGCTACAGCAAGTGGTAAGAAGCCGACAAAATCATAAGCTTTAGTCCATAAGTACACAAAAGTATAATGCTTAGCAGCAGCGATGAAAGCAAAGCAAGCTTATGAATAATAATATTAAAGAGTTTTTTTTATTTTAATATACCCATACTAGTTTTTATGTACACAATTTATTGACCAAAGCATAAACATCGTTAAAATGTAAGAAGCATTTGAAATTACATGTAAAGCTTATTGAAAATATTACAAAAAGTAGTAAGTGGTGAATATTTTACGCTGTAATAGGTTTTTCATAAGTTTTATATATACACATATACAAATAAAAGGTAGAAACATGAAAGCACCAGTGAGAAGAGAAACAAGACCAGCAGCAAGTGAGCATAAATAATTTAATAAAGAGTCGAGTTGGATATAGTATTTACAGTTTAAGTAAATATTTATTGAGATGCATTAAAAGAAGTTATATGTAACTTAAGTTAATAAATAATTAAATATATAAACATGTATATTTGCAAGAGTACAACTCACATTATTACAACTCACTATTAAATTAAATCCTACTAAAACTTAAAACTAAATTTATGAAAATATTGGAATAAAACATTTTAAGCCAAACAATTTATGTACATTTTGCACAACTAAGCACAAAATACTTATAGTATTTCTAAATAATATAAACATAGAATTTTTTTAGGTTTTTATTTTTATAAAAAAAAAATTATTTTCGAATTTTACTAATGATTGTATAATAAGTGTTTAGAAACATGATGCAGTGATTTATAACTTAGTACGTAAGTGTTATTTAGCCTATAAACCTTCGTATAACCTAAAAGTATAGTTGTAGCGTAAATATTTAAATATTACATAATACTGTACGGTTTGTAGAACCAAATATCATAAATGGATTTTTCAAAATTGAAATTTAACAAAAAACTTTATTGCGCTGCGAATACCTAGTAGTAGCCTTGGATTCATTGATAAATACATTCATTGAGATTCGTTTTCGTAGTTCTGAGCAACAAAAAAAAATTCATATGCATATAAATTGTGTTAAAAATTAAAATAAAATAAAATTGCCTTCTTAAGCTAAATAGAGTAAAACAATAGGAACTAATATAGGGCAGTCGAAAAAGTCTTTTCGTATTTTTAAATAGGCTTCAACATATTTTTTTTCATATTTATCATGAACTTTAATGAATCAATTATATACTATTTTGGTCGACCAATTTTTGCCATTTTTCCGCTAGAGACATTATTCCATCAGTATAAAACTTTTCTAGTTTCTTGGCGAGAAACTGTGACAAGTAATTTTCACAGGCTTCTCTTGAAGCCAACTTTACTCCATGAAGAGAGTTCTGCATTGACCGAAACAAATGGTAGTCCGATGGTGCAAGATCAGGGATATATGGTGGATGCTTCGAAACTTCCCAGCCAAGCTCTCACAATTTTTGCCAAGTTATCAAAAACGTGTGTGGTCTAGCGTTGTCTGATGGAAGACGTAGCCCTTTCTGTTGATCAGTTCAAGCCGTTTATTTCGATTGCTTGCTTCAATCTCATTGGTTGTTGACAATAAAATATAGAATCAATCGCACGACCAGGCTGGATCAGCTCATAATGGATTTTCAAGCTTTCCAAGCCCATCAAACACTCAGCATAACCTTTCGAGGCATCAATCCCGACTTTGTGACCATTTGTTGAGTTTCACCATGCTTAGACCATAATCTTTTTCGCATATTATTGCCGTATTTGATCCACTTTTCGTGTTCTGTTAACATACGCTTCAGAAATTGTTCGATTTCATTTCGTTTCAACAAAGAATCGCAGATCTTAATTAGTTCTATTAAATTTTTCACAGACAATTCATGTGGTACCCAAACATCGAGCTTTGTTTTGCAGCCAGACTTTTTTAAATGGTTCAAAACCGTTTGATGATGAATTTTAAGTTCCTTAGCGATGTTATGGCTGCTTATGTGATGGTCCTGGTCAATCTTTTCCATAATTTCATCGACTTTTTCAACGATAGGTCGACCAGAGCGAGGTGTATCTTTCACATCAATTGTTGTGCTACAGGATACAGGATATAAGTATATATAATTATGTATATTGTGCTACTGATACAGCATCGTCTCCGTAAACTTCACAAATTTCATTGGTGGCTTGCGTGGCATTCTTTCCTTTTTTATACAAAACTTTCAAAATATAGCGAATTTTTAACATTATTTTCACTCATTTTTGAACAGCTGCGACTTTTTTTTCAACTTCCCCGAATTTTATTTTTTTTGGTTACATAAAGCTTATCTCACTTTTCCAACACTTAATGGTATGACACAATGTGATTGGTAGCACTGGAGATATACGCGTGCAACGATATCTATTTACAAAATACGAAAATACCTTTTCAACTACTCATAATATACATATAATAGATATTATATATTTACAAAACATAACTGTATATACCATAAATATACGAGTATCCACACACAATATGTTTTAGTCAACTTAAATCGGTTATTTACTAAATTAGAATACACAAAAACCGATTACAAAAATAAACCTATTAAGAAATAAGTATACTTAAATTTATATATAAGAAAATTTTACCCTATATTACTTACTCTTTAAGAACTAAAATATGAGCAATTCAGGGTAATGTTGGTGAGTTTCCGATTATGTCCAATTCGTATGTGTTGTTTGTGTGCCACAGCTTCCTCATTTTTTAATTTATTAGTACTGCTAATATTTGTGTTCTGTTGTTTTTATGTATAGGTGCATAAATTGTGTATTTGTGCAATGGAGTTTGTGTTTTGTTGGTAATAATAATATTTTTTTTATATACATAACTAGCGCTGGATCACTAACTACAAAGAGATGCTAAACAATTTCATAAACTTTGAGTGTTTCGCATTTAATTAAAAAATTGGATATATGTTTGCGTGTATGTATGTATGTATATTAAAATGTGTATAGGTTCGTTAAAACTTTTATTTGTAGTTTTCAGGTGGCTTCAGTAAGGTAAAGCCAATATTTTTGTGATTTTGTTTGAGCGTTGGTGTAGTGTTAGACACGTTGATATTGGAAATTTATGCTGCAAAAATATAAGGATTGTATTTTGTAAGTATGGTTAGTCACAAACGAAGATTTTGGTAGAAATTACAGTAGCCGCTTATTTTGTGTTAGTTGGAAAACTTTTATGAATGTTAAATTGTTGAATTACTCGCAGTTTTTTAACTAATTTCCATTGCTAGGTTAACTTACTTATGTGATGGCAAAATGAGTGTATAAACATTTTATTATTAGTTAATTAAAGATATTAAGACTTTATAAGCTCATTTTAGTCAATACATAACACGAACAGAAAACGCACTTGAATTAAATAATCAATATATTAAAATTATTTTCCAACATATGATCGTTATTTGCCAATTTTCGTGTTTTTGCAGATACCTCTAAAGTTTCAAGTTTAGCCTTAAGGGGTTTGACGGCTACAAAATACCATTTCCGAAACTGTGTTTTCAAAGTCGGTTGTCAAGATTTCTAACGAAGTATTCAACCCATCTTAAGCAAATTTTACACAGGTCTTCAATACATCTATAATTTACAAAGTCTTGAATGAAAGAATATTTGTTGAATTCCAACTATAAAAAAAACGTCGAAAAATGTTCTCCAAAACTTGCATTTTTTTTATAAAAACGTCTGCAAAAATTTAATTTACACTTTTTTGTATTAATTTTTTTATTATCTTATTAAATACACTTCTTTAGAATATTGTTCTAAATTTTCAAGTTGATCGGAGTAATAGTTTCGGAGATACAGCTTTGACAACTTGTGCGCTCGAGGCTGGTTAGGCTAAGTGCGCCGTCTCTATGAAATTTTACACAGGTCAAGAGGTCAGTGGAAATGACGTCGCAATGGCCGAGTTAAAAATATTTTTTTCCCAAAAATTTGGAAATTTCTTTGTTATTAGTATATGTATAAAAAGTTCTAATAAAATATTATATTTCATTTTTTATATGAGAAAAAAATTGTTGAAGAAGGTTGTTTTTTACCAGAGGAAACCTAACACCTCAAAACACAATTTTCACTTAGTTTATTTTTCCTTCGTCCAATGTCTAGTTTATGGTTTTAATTAAAAACTGTATTTTTTCTCTTAACTGTCGATGATCATGTAAGTAGTCTTGCGTTTTTTTTGAGAGCCTGCCGGAAATAACGTCTTAATAGCCGAATTTTAAGTATTTGAAATTAATCTTTGTAAAATATATATCTTTGAATATAAAAAAAAATTGTTCAAATTTCTTATATAAAAAAAAATATTATTGAAAATATCGTTTATGGAATAAATAAAAAAAAACATTATTCAACACAAATATTTTCATTTTTAAAAAATACATTTTTGTATATAATAAAAATCATTCTTTTTTTATGGAAAAAAACATCTGGTATTAGAATATGACTTTTTCGAAGCTTTGTTATTTTCTTGTAGCGTAGAATTCTGCCGAGTTGACCGTCCAGTTACGTAGATCCGACTGTCGTGGGAACGGTTTTCAAAGTTGTAGGTTTATTTGCTCTATGCAAAATTTCAAAAAATCTCTTGAAGAGATTGTTCACGAAAAAAAAATGTACTTGGAAAATAACGAACACCTTAATATAAATATATAAATAATAATGTGTATATACAACAAAATACGTACATGATAATATACTTAAATTATATACATACATATTTACATAATAAGAATATTTGCTTATGAAAGTTAATAATTATATTACTTTCTGATTCTAATATTATTTAGCATTTTGCAACTATTTCCACTTCAACAAAATACACAATAAGCTTAACGTATTAAATAAATGAAAAGTTATTATTAATTATTATGTTTCAAACAATTCATACCTTGTTTAAAATATAAACAAAAACAATAAAAAAAAACCATGTCTAAAGTTCATTCATTAGTAGCCAAATAACATTACTTTTAATTTTTATTAACTTTAATTAATATTTGCAGGTACATACTACTCGTACATATGTATACATAAATACTTGCATGTACGCAAAGTAACCGCATTTCCTATAAAAGTACTAAAACTTTTGTATATAGTATATTCACCACACTTCTTCCACACTTATTTTATTTACATATTATGTTGCCGTATGTTAATGCATGTATGTACATGTTTTACTCTTAAATTAGTATGTTATGCATTTTATAGCGGTTAAGCGATTTACTCGTACAGCTGGCTGTAAACACTTTTAGAAGGTTTATGAAATCATTTATTAAACGCATTTGCATGAACCTTAAAGCAGAAGAGCAACAACTAATAGCTACTGGGGCTATTGTCAATTATTGTTGAGGGTGTTGTAGCGTTTGAAGAGTCTGGGGTGGCAAAACAAATGCTTGTTGGAGTAGCAGGAGCCTTTATGGGGGAATTATTAGTAGTAGCAGTAGTTGTTGTTGTTGTTGTTGTTGTGGTAGTATTGATAGTAGCAGTAATGGTGGTGTTGGAAGCATTATCAGAACTTTTAGTAGCTAAACTGGAAGTAATATTATAATTATCTATTAGAGTGGTCGCATTGTTAGTCGTAGTGGTCGTAGTAGTGGTCGTTGTAGTTGTAGTTTTACACATAGTTGTATTTATTATAGCAGTGGAATTAGTGGTAGTATTATTAGAAGTGGTTGTGGTAGTTAATGCGCTTGCAATGTCTTGTAATGTTGAATTAAATTGTAAGACTCTACTTGGCCTGCGTCCAGTTACAATTAGTCTGTAAATACAATACAATACATACCAAACAACACACAAATTTACCGTTATTTATTGCATTTTAACGCACACAGCTAAAGTTTGATTATCGAAACAAAATGAGTAGTAATACACATGTAGGTTGTTGTTGTTGCCTTTAATGCAGATTAGAATGAAAATATTAGCGAAATGCCACCGAAATCATTTTACAGTGTAAACTTAGTGATGTTTGCACTTAGCGGTGTGTGTGTGTATGTGGCACGTGTGCGAATTTTGAGCGTGTAGTGTTCAAGTTCATTTATAGTCTATATTTGCTAGACTCTACAGGATCCAATCAATCAAGGCACCAATACTATAAATATGTGGCAATTTTTCTTTTTGTAAATGATTGCAACGAATTTAATAAACCAGAATATTTCCAGAATATTGAAGTCATTTTGTAAAATATATCAAGATAATACGAGTATATCAATATCAAGATTAAATTTAACCCGGAATGGTCCATTTATACTGCGCGTGCCAAACAAATCGATCAAAAATACTTTTCTTAACTTTACAACATTTTTAATGTACGCCTGAAGTTTAATCACATTATGTCAATTAACTGATTGTTTATAACTCGAACTTTACCTATAAATTTTTACTAAAGAAAGATTGAAGAAAAGTTTATTTGAAATTTTGTGTTTCCTAAGGAATCAATCGTCAAAATGTTGCAGAAGAATTATGAGTTATGACCAACTAAGTATTTACGTGGCACAGAGCATTCAGTGAAGGTCGCGAAGTCATCGAGAAGTTCCGTTGTTCATTCACCTTTGTTAATTAAAAAACAATATTTTGAAGTTTATGTCTTCAACAATAACATACTCAAATTTCGATATCTAAAATACTTTTTGAGTTACAGACTTCTAAAATATATCCCTTCATGTCATCAGCTCCTCTGTTCTCAAAATAGCATTTTTCAAATTTCTTTGACATTTGCTCAGAGGCAATTGATCGGATCGCTATTTTGTGGGTGAGGGAGTGGAAAATGCTTTCCGCATCATCAGTGCTGTGTCACTTGTAGGTCACTAAAAACCACTACTCTAAGGAACCGTCCCCTACTCTGGAACCACATTTGCATTAATCCAGGGGCGTACTGTATACAGTTCTTCATAAAAAGAATTCCAGTTCTAATCTGATCAGACCAAAAACGACCAAAATTTGGGGTAAAAAAACTTTTATTGAACGCTGTCATTTTGTCAATTTGTATAATATCTTCTAGAATTTTTAAACTTTCAGTTTCATTAACGGAGAAAGCCGGAATCACTTTTAGTGTTGGAGTATCTTTTATGGTATAATTAATAAAATTTCACTGTGCTTGTTCTTGAAACATGTAAAAACATATCCTGAAATTTTCAAAACAATCGATACAGTGTTTTTTAGATGTGCCCCTTAATGACGATAACATCGAAAAAATAAAGTTATTCTCTTAGAAATCGACTCAACATGTTTCGTAATATGAAGCGTGTAAATGCTAGAGTCGTACCAAAAGACCAGAATGCGCCTTCTAGAATGTGATTGTGACTGACTTTTTCGCCAAACACGGGCAACACATTCACTAGATTTGGCTTCTTGATACTATTTTCTGTTTTCGAAACTGAAAAACTCGCTTCGGGGAGCACGGCTTGAGCCTTTTGAGCCAATCACAGTTTGCATGGTAAAGAGATAGCTGACAAACACGCACTAATTGATACATAGAAAGCTAACTTCACATAAGCCTAAAATAAAATTATACCAACATAAGTAGGAAAAAAATATGTACTAATGCGCTGTGCGCCTGAGCAGTTTATATGGACTAGTCCGGGTTAAATTTGAAGGTTAGGTGCTACAATATAAATTTTTCGAAAATAAACAAATTCGAATTTTATATAAAAATAAATTAAGCAGTCCGATTTTTATATACTAATGCATACAAAACCTTAACCTTCAATAGCATGGGATAGTTCACCAGAAAGGTAATTTCATCACAAAACTTAAGCACAACCAATCGCAAGATGCTTTAGAAGTGAAGTTCATGAAATTTAACAGTTAATCTAAGTAACTCAAATAATTTTATGCATAGTTCTTTGAAGAGGGCAATAACTATTTAGTATGACTGTAAATAAATGATTTTATATAAAATTTTGATCTTCAAAAAAATTTATAAATTAATTTATAGAAATATTTTCAAACAAAAAAAAATTAATGAAAGTTTTGTTGTTCCTATATAGTAAATTCAGTTTATGATATTTTCCGTCTATCGCGCTAAAAATGCTTTAAAAAATAGCAAAAAAATGAAAAGTGTGATGAGAATATGACACATAAGTAATTTGAAATACGTATATTAAAATATATGGAATAATGAAATGTTGGTTAGTAAAACATGACAATCAGCATATGATTATGACTAATTGGCATAAATTCTATTAATTAATTGCGGTTTTACTTATGAAATTTTTATATAAATCAACAATAATTTAGTTGCTATTACTAAACGTATTTTAAAATGTTATTTATTGTATTAAACAAAAAGTAGTGCCATATTTTCTAGCAACAATAATAAATACACATAAATAAATATTAATAACGCACAAATACTACGAAGTGTTCACTACAAACTCATTGAAATGTAAAATGCACAACAAATTAAACCAAAACAAAAACTAATATGTAGTTTATACAAGCAAATTGTATGCAAAACTTTTTACTAATAACAGGATTTAAGGACTAAAGTGAAAAACAAACATTAAAAGATGTGTAAGATTGTGTTAGGCGAAAATGGAGCAACTAAATAACACACACATACGAGCTGTGCGCACGCCGCAACTTATATGCTATACTTACCCACTTAACTCCAACATTGAGCCACGCCGCACATTGCGCCTATGGCTGGCCGTTACGGGGAAGGGGCCCGAATGTGCTAAATCGCCAATATTAATACCGATGCCACCATGGCCGCCGGATGTGGCGACCGAAATCGATTGTGAGCGCTTATCAAGACGGGGATTCGCATGCGGCGGCTGTATTAATGGCATCAGCGGTAGGCCGCTAATCAATGCATTTGCCAGTGTGGGGTCTGAGCCACGTGCTGAACCAGCGCCATCTGTAGGATCGCCCAGACTGCTGCCGCCCCTCGAGCCGCAACTCTCGCGTCGGAATAAACCTATGACAGACTTGGGCTGTTTAGGTTTGTTTATGCCACCTTTTTGTGTTAAATTGTGATGTGGTTTTTGATGATGGATTGTGCATACGAATGGAGGAATTTGTTTTTTGTTTGTTCGATATGCGATATTTCATGAGCGTGTGGGCGTTTGTTATTATTACGTATATTTCGGGTTTCGTTTAATAATTATTTAATTTTTTTAGTTATAATTTTTAGTATTGTTAAGTTGTTTAGTTGCAAAACATGTCATGTCAGGGGTGGACAGTTGCATTATAATTATTGCCATTATTATTTTATTTTTGAATTTTTGTTTGTTTGTTTTTTTTTTTTGCATAACACACATTCAACGCAGTTTACGTGGAAGAGAAGAACATAGAGGAAATCGAAAAAGGTAAAAAAGAAAGTTAAAATAAAATAAAACACAACATTAGCGGGTGTTTACAGAATTTTGACAATTGGTGCTGTAATACGTAAGAATAACTTTTAATACGTCATATTTCAAAGCAACTCTCTAATTTATCATATTAAATGTATAATTTTTCTCACACACATATTGCTGCAAATATACACTTTTCCAATAATTCTTTAAGAGCGAGTAGATAGTTGAAGTTAAAAGAGTAAAGTAAATGCGCAAATAATATTAAAAAACTGAAATCGGGGGTATATAGAGGGCATGCAACATTTTGCTTTTAATGTACACACGTGTTAAACATTTATATTTGCATTTGCATACTCTCTACTTTTAGTATTAAATATCATATTCAAAGTAAATTTTTTACTAAGCTGGATTTACGGAACCATATATTGTATGTACATAAGTAAGGGCGGAGTTTGAACTACTTGTATACAAGTTTAAGTTGTATAGCATTTTACTGACAACAAGCGCCGCTCATTACTCAAAATAAAGATTAGCGTTGTGCACTTCATTCACTTATTTATTGTATGCTAGATATATGTATTTTATTAATAAGAGCACCTAAAGGACAAAAAATACTATTTTTGCCTAACGTATAATATGCAATAACACTACCCAACAAATCTGAATCTGAGGGAAAAATTTGCGACTGCTGTGCTAAGAGGTCTATGGGGTAATTGAGATATCCTGATTACGAATTTGAGTTCAATAATTTCCCAACACGTACAGCTATTTTTGTCATTTTAGCAAATGGTGATGGTTGGACCCTTACACCCCTTTACTACAACACAAAAAATACTACGTGTTAGGAAATGTTTAGTATCGTTTTCGATTTAGCAACCCAATATTAGCAAGAAACAGCCTCAATATCCCAGTCACAAATGAATATAAATTGGTGTAATTTACGCTCGGTAACACTGCACTACCTTTTTATAAATAACGATAGTCTAAATAATTTTTGAAAACAGAAAATATCACAGTAGCATGAAATCCATTGGAAACGGCAAACTACTACAAAATAACAAATAGTTGAAATAAAAAAAGCAGATTTGAATCGTTTAGTAGGATTGTTTTTTGCCTTTTCTCAGAAAACTTCTCATAGATATATGTATATATAACTGGTGATTCAAGTAGAATTATTTTTGTCAATAGCCTTTTCTTGACAGATCGCGCGTGAGTCGTGCAAACTGTCATGTTATTTTTGTTCAGTATTGTTTAGCATTTCATCATGAAAAGACTCACTTTATTACCAAAATTCACGTTCTGTAGAGAGCAGGCTTCGCTCAATTTATGGTCAACATTTGCAACACCATCATCCATCTTGAGACCCAACCTCCATTATTGGGTAATATTCGACGTAATAAACCACGTCCAGAACGCAGCTAAAAAAATATAGCAGCCGTAGCTGAGAGTGTACACGAAGACCGTGGAGAATCGATTCGGCGCCGTTCGCAGCAACTCGGACTGACGTATAGAACGACTTGGCGCATTTTACGTCGAGATCTTATATTGAAAGCGTATAATACAAGGTGCGTTCCAAAATAAACATGACTTTTTGAATTTAGCGCCCACTGGTGCCGCCATCTATATGTCGACTGGTGCGTTAGAATCTGCTATCTTTGTCGATTGTCCAGTGAGAATTTCATGATATTTCACCGTTTTAAAATTGGTAAAACTTTTACCGAAACGTTTTAATTGATAAAACAAGTTTATGGCGATGATTGCCTATCCCGTAGCAGAGTGCACAAGTGGTTTCAACGTTTTCAAAGTGGTCGTGAGGACATAAATGACGATCAACATGTGGGCCAATCAAAATCCGTGATCACCAGAAATTTCATCGAAACTGTGTGTGAGCTCATCAAAAATCAGCCGAAATTCATAGAAATGGAATTGAACATCTCCAAAACATCGATGTATCCCATTTTGATTGAACGTTTGGGCTTACGAAAACTGTGTGCACGGTTTGTTCCGCACAAATTGACTGACGACCAAAAATTGCTCAATATCCAACATTCGAAGGACATCATTGTGCCAAATTATTTGACCAAAAATCAAATTTTAACCATTAACCACTCCAAGTATTCACCTGATATGGCACCGTGCGACTTCTCCCTTTTCGGAAAAATGCATTTGCCCATGAAAGGAAAGCGTTAAGCAGACGTAGAGGCCATTCAAAAGGCTTGCACCGGCATACTGGCGGCCATACCGGCCAAAGAGCTAAAACACTCGTTCGACATGCTTTTGGACCATGCAAAAAGCTATATTGAAGCAGAAGGAGACTATTTTGAATAAAATTCTGGTCCTGATTGCTTTGGAACGCACATTGTAAGAAACAACGACTACGCTGGCTAGGTCATGTCGTCCGTAGAGACGAAAACACTCCAGCTTTAAAAGTATTCGATGCAGAACCCGCCGGGCCGATGTAGACGGAGAGGAAGACCTCCTTCTGTTTATTTTAAGTGTTAAAAATTAAAATACTAAAATTTGGATATTTGAATTTTTCACAGAAACTTAAAAAATAACAGGAAAGCTGAAGATATATTTATTACCGCAACTTTAGCATATAACTTTTTTTAAAAAGACTCGTAAATTGGCAGGAAAATCGAGATAAATCTTGTGAACTCTTAAAAAAGCAACCACTTACATCTCCTTGCTCTTTCCGACCTCAGATCGCCCACAAAATATTTCTGTTTTCATTTTTATTATTTTTTCAGCCTTTTCCAAAAAAGTACTTCTCCTTTCTTTTTTTAACAACCTTTTCCAATGGGTTTCATTCTATTTTGATGTTTTTCACTTTTTGCAATTTTCAAAGGCTTCAAAACTATATTAATGTACATATTGAAGTACGTAAAAATTCGAGTCATTGGCTTCTCTGCACTCAACAAATTTTTTACGTATTCGATACAGTTAAGGAAGCATTTTATGTCGAATTTAGCAAAGTTTTTCCTTACTTCATGGAAAACTATCTAGTATTATACAGCACTATATCCTTCCTTTATATAATATATAATATAATCTTCATCTTCTAACTTTCAGATCCAACAATAAAAGGCATAGATTTTCGAGTATCAAGCATACATACATATTAATATTCTACTTAAAGGCTATGTACATACATGCCGTCTTTTATTTTTTTAAATAAAACATTAATTTATATATTTGTATTTAATTTCTGTCTAGCTGATATATGTATATTTGCATAAATAAAAGAGCACTTACCCAAAAATGTGGCGCTGGGCGAATTATATGCCAAATACTCCTTATTCGAAGCCCAAGCGGGGAATTCGTTCTGCTGCACTGCGTCTGACAGTTCGTCTCCTTGCCGTTTCCACGGCAACTGCGATTCTGTAGCGGTAGGTGTTGCTACACGCCGTTCACCATCTGAATCACGTGAGATATTGTGATCCTCCTCGGGTATAGGATTCTCGGCAACTATTTTGAGTAAAACATTGCAATATTTGAACTTTTGAATTTGTAAAGTGAACAGCGCCTTATTTACATAAACTAATTGCATCTATGGTAAGCATACCAATACATATTTGTACAGTTATTTTGGTTAGCTAAGCTTAAGCTTAATAATATTCATAAGTTAATTAGGCAATAGGCAGAGTGCATGCGAGTTCGGCAACAAAAGATTAATTTGCTAATTTTTTCATACATTTTTCGTTTAGTTACATGAGTTATGTCGCTTGACAGCCATTATATACATAGTTGCTAATTTTAGTTAGTAAGTTAATTTTGTTATTGCTGCAAACAAAAATATAAAATACGAAACATTTTGTGAACCAAAAAACCAAAACACGCAAAAGAACCAAACAGAATTGAAACGCTAAATTATAGCCATGCACAAAAATGCCATGCTCGTAGTAATTGATGTGTTTGACGTAATTACTGAATCATTAGAAACCGATTCGTTTTTTTTTTCTAACACAAACGCGAGTTGAATAATTGTTGTTTTTACATTGGAAAAAATAAACCATGGGCATAATTTTGCTGTATGTTTCTAATTTGTTTAAAATTCTGAAAATAATGGCTGAATGATAAATTGATCGATTTATTAGTAGTACTAGTAGTCAAATTCGAATGGGAAGGTATGAGGTATGAGGCAGGTATTAGTATTGGCGAATAATTTATACACAATATTTAGGGCTGCTATTGCAATTCTTCCTATGAACTTGGTATGAACACTGACAGTAACTGCTGCTTTATTATATGTACGCTGAACAGGGTATATTAAGTGTGTCTCGATGTTTTTAACACCCACAAGGAAACGTTGGATACCCTATAAAATATATATCGAGTTCATCAGCGTGACGAGCTGAGTTTAATAGCCATTCCCGTCTGTCTATCTGTATATGTTTTGAGAAACGAATCTGAAATTTCACACACGTTCTTTTCTCCCCAAAAAGCTATAGCATACAGCTGTCTTACAAACTGAACGAATGCAATAAAGTGTTTGTATGGAAAACTTTTTCATTTGACAAGACATATTCACTACATTTAGCACGAGTTATTGCCTTAAGCAATAATGCAACGCCCGAAGATATGGTTCAGGTCGAATCATTATAGCAAATAGTTGGCAAACAAACTGATCGCTCAAAGTTCTTATGAGAAATCTTCCGCATTTGTGAAGGGTATTATAGCTTCTGTACAACCGAATTCAACGATTATTCTTATTATTATTATATTTTTCACAGTCCTAACTGTACAAAACTAGTTTAGAAACGTTTATATTTTTTTGATATTTTAAAATTAGTTCAAGTAAGCAATGGGGTTTTCAATAGGGACGCTACTAAAGTAGACCGATAGGGACAGCAAACGACGGCCGCTCTTTGGAGCGCTACGTCCTATTTATGGTTGTCAATCGTCCAGTCATAATTGCGCGTTTAGTGGAAAAATTTGAGTACACAGGCACAGTACAAAATGTTCCCGTGCCAGTGAGACAAAGAAGTGTCTGTCGTGTCGAGAATATTGCTGCCGCTAGCGCATCTATTGAGGAAGACCCAAATCAGTCTCTCACACGTCGTTCTCAAGCCTTGGGCATCGTTGTGGCGAATACGTGGGGCTATGTCAATTCAATGGTCTATACTAACAAGCCAGTGACGACTGCAGCAGTATCGGCTGATTTTTGCTTGAAAACCGTCGAAAATTGAGTTCAGCGTCCGGACTTCTGCAAGCGTGCCCGTGGTGGTCACGGAAAAGAAAAAGTTTACCTTTCAGTACTATACAAAAGAGATTTTTCAGTATGCAAGCTAATGTGATAACCTCACTTTACTGAAACATTGTTGACAAATAAAATATAAAAGTCTTTTAGGTGAAGTAATTAGGTCTTACGTCGTGAAAGTTTTTAATGAGTTGTTATGTTTTAAAATGCAACGACCCGTGAATACTCGTATATGTGAAGGTATAACGGTAATGGTTTTTTTATTTGTGAAAAATATATGGTATTGTCTACGCAAACGAACAATGCATAAATTTAAATTATAGCCAGCTATGCAATATTCGTACAAACTACTTCAAAATCCAAAGTCATATTGCCATTTCATAATTCACTAAATGCGCTTTGCATAGCATGGACGCATGCGCAATAACTAAAAGGTTTGCTAAAGTCTAAGATTTTATTTTTTACAAATTTCGCATTGATGTTTGGGCAACTGGTGGTTTATAATTAATTTTGAGGCCGATTGGTTAAGACTTTGGTAGATGCATCTTTTCTAATGATATTTATAGTAAAAAATATTTGTTTGTTATCACACATGATGTACATTGATATTGGTTAGAAACGATTTTGAATGCTTTAGGCACCAAACCTTCAAATTGTTATTGAAGTAAAGATGTAATGAATGCTTTTGATCAGAACAAACATGGATTTTCTGTGTAATCATATAAGTAATTACAATAAACTCAAATATTTAGGACGCAGAAAAACAATTAGTGCTGCTAAATATTTGCGCCTAAAGCAAATACATAACCGTGAATTGTATGTATATTTTTTTTTGTATATACAATATAAATAATAAATAGTTACACAAAATGGGGAAATGAACGAAAATTTGGTGAGCAAAGGATATGTATATGTTTCGGAAATTATACAAAGCCAAATAATTTTTTGAACAATAATAAACTTTATCAAAAGAATAGTTTTTGAAAAAACTGCCAGCAACGCTAAACGATTTTGAGCAGCAGTTTATACAATGCGTGCTTTCGGCTGGCGGTAGTTTCGACGCGATTTCGAAAACGTATTTATGTATTTTTACACTAAATTGCAAAGGCGAAAACTACATAATTTGGTTTGTTTATCTGTAGTAGTGGCTACACGTGGTAGCTGTAGTTGCTAATAAGCCTTTACCAATGCACTGGTAGGAACGATCCCGTCGCCACGGCAAAATCGATTCGGCCGCTGTCGGACCCACGTCGGGTGTTAACAATTTCTCCGGGCTGCCATTCTCACTCTTTGATGTCGAATAATGTTGTACGATGCGCGCCTTTGATGCATCGAAACCGGGTAAATTCTGTATGTGCGCTATAAGTGAATTATTATTGGCTCGATCCGAGTCCGCTGTATACGTTGCCACATGTTTAGTTTTAATGTTTTTTGTCAAACGTGTTTTTCATTTACATCCAATTTTTTTAAGTTGGCATTTGTATTTGTTGTTATGTGATTATCATAAATTTCCCAACATGATTAATTTTTATTGTGTTTGCATTTGTATGCGTGTTTATAAACATTCATTGTGGTTGCCAATTGTATTGATATATTTACAGTAATTTGAAACATCTCAAATCGTTAGATTAATATCATTTTTTTAAGTAGTGCGTGGTAGCGTTTGTTACACATTTGTTTTTTTTTTTTAATTTTAGAAACAAATGAAAAATATAGAGAAGTGTTTGTGAAAAAAAGAATACTTTTGTTAGATTTTTAATACTGTTACTTTTGTAATAGAAGGGTTAGTAAAAATTTATAAAGAACTATAAACTCATATCAAATTTCTAAACAGACCATTTCCAGTTATAAAAGAATTTGTGGCTACAAAACTTGTGTAGTTAAAAATTTTAAATAGCTTGAAAAAAGCTAAGTTTTTTTAAATTATTAATTTTCAAAAAAAAAAAACAGAATATATTTATATTTTAAAAAATTTGTTCAAATTAAGTTTTCTCAATTAGTAATTTTGGAAATTAATAAAAAAAAAATAAATTTTTTCTATATTTTTTACATTTCTTCTAATTATGTTTTTTAACTTATTAATATTTAAAAATAAAATTAAAAAAAATTTAAAATTTTTTAATATTTTTAAATATTGATTTTAAATTTTTAAAAGTGTTTCAATTTTTATGTGAAGCAAGAACAAACGTGTTATTAATTTTAAATATGTATATTTTTTTTAAATACTCTTTTATATTTTTAAAAATTTTTTATAATCAAGATTTTTTTAAATTATTATTTTTTTGTTTTAATATTTAGAGTTTTTTAATTTTTAAAAACTGTTATTAATTTTGAAATATACATATATTTTTAAAAATATTTAGAATTAAAAAAATTACAAATTTTTTTATATACATATTTCAAAATTTTTACCAAGTTATATTTAAAAAAAAAAAATTTCTAATTAAGTTTTTAAATTATTGTTTCTTAAAAATAAATTTTTAATTTTTAAAAATATTTAGAATTTTTTATATTTTGTTTTAAATTTCTTTCTTTTTTTTAATTTTTAAAAATTATTTTGAAATTTTTTTTAAATTTTTATGTGAAATAAGAACAAACGTGTATCTGTCCAATAACAATTAATTGCGAATATATCTTGGTGGTCAGTGAGGTGTTCAATCATTGTGACAGAATAACAAAAAGAAAGATCAGCTTTGACAAAGCGAAAAATCAAATTATAAATCAAAAATTTTGAATTCGAAATTCAAACTTTCCATTTTTTAATCTCAAAATCAGAATTATAAATTGAAAAACTATAAATCGTTTGAACATGTATTTTGGCGAATCCTGCTCTAGAGTATAGAATATGATGATTCCGCAACAGATCAAATTAAAAATGGTAGAATAGTAAAAATTTTAAAAAATCTGCTCTAGAGTATTGAATATGATGGTTCTACGAGTGCTCAAGTTCAAAAGGGTAGAACCAAAAGTATAAAAGAGCAAAATTCAAAATTTTAAAAAACCCGTTTTTGTGCTCAAGTTCAAAACTATATTCAAAAACTATTTTTTTTATTATAAAGTTGATACTAACATTTGCTTTTTTCAATCCAGCATTTGGATTAAATATTTTAATCTTTATTTTATTTTTAATTTTTTTTTGTGGGATTAGACATTTTTTTATTTATATTGAATTAAAAATTTCGAATTTCAAAACAAAAAAAATAGTTTAAGTGTTTATTGAAATATTTGTTTTAATATATTACTTGCAACCTGGTTCTAGGCTCCAATTTATGTACTAATATTTAAAAAAATAGCGTGTTTTTGTGCATTTGCTAAATTTTATATCTCTAAATCTGGAAATGGTCTGGTTATAACTTAAATTTTAGTTACTAATTGGTATAATATTATTCATTTTTATTACAAAAAAAATTATTCGTGAAATGCTATAATTCTCGTTGTCGTATCGTACAAGCTATTGCCTATTAGAACTGAGACAGGAGTCTTCACAGCACTTATGGTGTTTGAAATTATTTCCGAACTGTAATACTATTAACGATATGCGAGTTCGAATGAAAGTGGCATTTTTGTGTAAAAGAAAATTCTAATAAAAATCAAGCTATGAAAATAAATATATTACATAAGTATATATATGTATATGCATATTGTAGGCACGCCATATATTTTGTGATGCGTTGAATTTAATAATAAAATCTGATTAAAAATAATATACTACAACTCCTCTCTGTTCCGATAAATAAAAAAATTAAATGCGGCGTAAGGTAAAATAGTCGCTATCTTCAATAAAACGGTTAGTTATATCCAAAAAATAACCTCTACTAGAGGTACTTTTTATATTTCATCATCGAAAGACTTACGCCTGAATAACGTTTACAAATGGTTCGACCTGAAGACATCCAAGAGCTGTCATTTCATTAAAAAAAACAACGATTTGGTGTGGTTTTTGGACCAGTGGATGGAGCCACCTGCTGAGCAGATAATTTCACGTTTTGGGCTGTCCGATTAACCACCAAGATCGTGTGATATCACAGCGTTCGACTTTTTCCTGTGGGATATGTAAAGTCTATAGTCGATTCAGGCCTTGGAGTAAAACATCACGCGTGTCATCTGCCAGCTACCAGGCGAAATTCTCGATGAGGAGTTTTAGTATGTTATTTTATTTAATCGTATTTTGAAAATATTTACTAACTTTCCGCTTTTTGTAAACTTATGTAACTTTATTCTTATTTTTTGTCTACATTGATTTATAGTAAAATCTCTTATATAAAAAATATTTGTTTTTCAAATTTCATGGCATATGCGCATAATATGCAAATATATATTTCTGATGAAAAATTTGGGAAATTATACTTATGCAACCAATTTGGATAAATGATATTCGCATTATTACTTGTACTAAGCAAACTCTTAATTAACAAAATTAAATATTTAAAAATTTAAAATTTAGCAAACTAAAATGAAACTGGGTAGATACAATTTTGTAAATTAAGAGCAACAATAAGCGTTAATGTTGGGTAAAAGTTGAACAAAGGTATAGTAGAATATTAGCGTTTATGCTGTTTATTGTAGTAGTAGTAGAGGGTACATAAATTTGATCAACAAATTGCTACATAAGCACACACGCACACTCAGCTTACACCGCCAACAAATACATGTCAACGATGCAACAGCAAGTTGGTGCGTGTGTGTGCGTATACACTAGCAAATACATTATTTAAATGAAATCATAAAATGTATTTTACAAAACTATTATTTAATAATCGTAGTATAACAAAAATTTTACTAAACAAAAATGCATTCATTGCATATGTACATATGTAAGCGAGTGTGTACTTACGCGAAGACTTTGCCGTAAATGTCAAACCGTCATCCCAATCCTCGCCGTTCACCACAGTCACCTCGTTCAGTTTACCCAGATTTTCTTCTCCTGATTCATTGAGAACATCGTTAATATAATCTTTATATATGCAAGAATATTAAAAATTTATGGTACATGATTTTATATGTGTTTGAGTTATAGTTAATGAGCATCCAATAGGTCCGCAAAGGCGTGCAAGCAAAAAGGAAAGCAAATATAGGGAGAGAGAAAATGTCGCCAATATGTAGTGAAGTACAAAATTTTCGATAAATGCCAATTAACTATGCTAAGTTATTAATATTTTTTGTTTACATTTTTTTATATAATATAACAATAATTCGAGAAACTATATTTAAAAATTAACTGGGTAGGGAAAATTGCTCGTGGAAATTTCAATGGTTAAAATTAAGGTAAGATGGTTGGAAGAGAAAACTTTTGGGCCGCAATTTTTTAAATTGTTTGTATATACAAATTTTTCGTTAGTTTAAGAAAATTTACAAAAAGTGCTTTTTGCAAAGGTAAATTTTAGTAAATTTGAAACGTTGTGGTTTAATTGAAAAAGGCTGTGTGCAATAAAATTTTTTAAAAACCAAAGGTTGCCTCAATTGACATGCAATAACTATTTTGCTCAAGGGGTTATATGGGTTTCACGGATTCAATAAAAAAGATTTTATTGTTTTATTTAATTCTACAACATCTCTCATATTGTTCTAAATTCTCAAGTTGATCCGAGTGATAGTTTTGGAGATACAGCTTTGAAAAGTTACGCCCTCAAGGTCTACTACATATATGGCCACTAAATACGTTTTTCTCCATTAAATTAATTGCATACGCAGACGACCTTATTTTGGTAGCAGTGGCTAAACCTAGAATGACCTCTGGTACAAATGAATTGAATGCATAAACGGTATGCGCCAATGATTCTCCTCAATGAATTTAGAACTGGCTGAGCAAAAGACAGAAAATTTGCTCATAAGTGCTAGAAAAGTGGTTGAAAGTATATCTCTCACCATAGAGCAGTGTGAGACCCATTCACAGCCACAACTAAAGTATCTGGGAGTAATAATAGACTCAAGACTCAAATTTAAGGATCACCTAATAAACGCAGTGCAGTTATCAGAGCCGCCTATAAGATCCAAAAGAGAAGAGAGAACCAACAACTTAACAATATGGCAGCAGCGGTGGAAAACCTCACTCAAAGGACGGTGGATCCACAAACTGGCACCAGACATCCATTCGTGGATCGACAGACGACTTTGCGATTTCCACCTAACCCAAATACTAAGTGGACATGAATGCTTGAGAAGCTATCCGTAATTGACGAATTGTCCGACGTGTTCAGAGTGCTTTGAAGACAATGAGCATGTATTCTTTTATTGCCCTCGCTTTTTAAGTACAAGGTAGTTTTATGTTGGAAATTTTAAAGAAACTCATGTCTCAGTCCCCTGAGAACTGGAAAGCAAAGCGGCAGCCTCAATCATGACAAAACTGTGACATATAGAGCAGATTAGGCGTCCATCAGTTCGTGCTATAGAAGAGACTTAAATTTCTTATCACTCCCACGTAGTGATACATAATCAGGTGGTTCCATGGGAGAGTCTGGAGTTGGCAGTAGGTAAAGTTTAGCGGATTGAAGTTCCGAACTTCGGCTGTTGATGCTTCCCAATATTAAAAAAAACCCATTTTTCTCGAAACTATGTTTTCAAGATCGGTCGCCGAAATTTCTCGCAAACCGCTACACCGTTTTTAAAGAAATTTCACAAAGGTCTTCAAAATATAATTTACAAGATCCTGAATAAAGCATTTCTTTTTTGTTCAGTGCCAAGCGGATTTGACAAAAATCTTCTCTGGGCTCTGGTTTTTTGTTATATCCGTAAAGGGGTTAAAAATAGTATATATTTATATCTGAACCATTCCCGATCTGCTTTATTGCTTATTTTGGATTTTATAATTGTTTTCGTACGTCGCACGTTTTTATACGACATGGGCCTGCATGACGACAAGGGAATCGTAAAAATCGCTGTCATACGAAAATGTGCGACATGGCACTCAATGTGTTAAAAAAAAGTCGAGCAATTTTCAGCAAAATTTTAATTTTCTCTGCCAAAAACTGTATTTTCAATTTTTTTTTTGTTTTTCCGCCGTCGAACACCAATTTTATGGTTAATTAAACCCGTATTTTTTATTTTTTTCGAGGAAACCCATGTAACCCCTATACATTTTTGAGTGCCGTTGATTTTTGTATATTTCTTTGAAGTCTTATGTAATTTTAATTATTTCAAAAAAATATATGAATTTTATTATTTAATTCATTATGTACTCTTCCTATATACCAAATGAGGCCTTACGATGTTGCAGTAGAAAGTATGTGCAGAAAAACTATTAAATTGCCTCGCTTATTATCGTTATATTTTACTGCAGTATTATTGGCTTTAGTTTAAACTAATTACAAAACTAAAAAAACGTGCGAAATAGATCCAACTCTATGACAAAAAAAAATTGTTTTTTACTTTGCAAAATGCACCTAATTTTCATAAAGTTTTCAATAGAGATTAGCTATATTTGTTTCCTCTAATAAATAACTGCATTTAGTCATTAATATTTATATACTTTTAATCTAAGTGTGGCTCATTAGCCTGTCAGATTAACGTAGCCTAACCTAAATTATTGTTTTGATTTGAAATATAGGTATGCTCTCACTTTAAGGAGAGCAAAAGCTGAGTTCTAATTGAATTCCACTACCCTTTAAAGTTTATAATCACTTGAAATCGATTTTTTTGTATTTAATTTACTTTTTGGCACATTTACCTATTTCTAATCTACGATATTTGTTAAGTGAATTGTGATTATGTTTTCTGATTAGAATTTTGCGAAATTGATGTTTCGTTTTGTTCGTACCATGCGTAAATTGTTTCGTTGTGCCATTCTGTTGGAAGTCGTGGAAAGAGACGTGATTCTGTTTAACGCCGTCTGGTTGCTGCAAATAAAACGCTACGTTAGTCATACTCATATTTTAAATATTCATAGAATTTTACACACTTATATGTGTAGGTACATATGTATGTAAGTATATTTGTTAGTAGTTACAGAGGTATAAAGTAGCGACATACCTTGCTCGTGCCTCGTTTGCTGCGCTTGTGATGTTTCCGATCGTTGAACATTCGTCGGAAGTTCATTTGCATTTTGTAATTTACCTGTAATGTGTTTTAATTAGAAGTGAATTGAAATTATTATGAGAAAATAGCTATGCGATATTTTCCAAGTGAATGCATTTTGTTGCAATGCTTGTGAACGATATTAGTGGGTATTCGGATTTTTTTTTTTGCAATTTATACAATTCGGCACATAGATTTTTGTTATTAAGTGGTGCAAGTTAACATTTACAGAGATTTGTCAAATTTCGTCTTAATTTGAGGTTGGTTTAAACTTCTACTTTTGTTTGGCGACTTACCTGCGTAGACAAATCTCTGTCGTCTACTGCGTGTCGGCTATAACTAAGGCGGCGGTGCTGTAAAATAAAAATGCAAGTCACAAGGTATTAACGACACGATTTTGGTTTGAGTTTCGGTTTTTTGCTTTGTAGGGAAAACACTAGGCTTACACTAAGAATTCAAAAATTAGTTTTAGCTTGCAACAACTAAGCTCCTACGAGTATTCAAAGTAAAGAAGAAGAAGCAGGAGTAAAATTTGGCTATACATGTAATAAAATATTAATAATTATTATAATAAAATATTAAAAATATAATAATTAATTTTACTAAAATTTCATTGATATTTTATATATTTTAATTTTTTTACTTTAACTCTGCTTATTCAAAAAGTACTATTTTAACTGAATTTAAAAGCATTTTTCAATGCAGTTATACTGATATAACAATAACAACATATAACTCTTATATAGCAATAAAAATAGCAGTAATTAGTAAGTTGTGTTACTGAATCAATGATAGTATAATAGTCATTATCAATGTAAATTAAAACTAACCCCGTGTTTAAAAACGTTGGCGGTATACCATATAAATAAATCAATATAGTCGTCATCATTGTTCATTGAAGCAATTAAGAGGTTATATCAACTTGTGAATATCAAAAAAAATCGATTTTTTTGCGAATACCTATATCGAATTAACATATATTGGACCATATTTTTCGAAAATTTGAAGTTGATCCGATTAATAGCTTATGAGATATGAGCGTATTTGTAAAAAAAAAAAAAAAATTATTGTATTCGGCTCGCAAATATACAAGTATTAACGCGTTTTTTCGAAAACTGTTTTAGAGTCGGAACGGCTTTACCGAAACGGCTGGATTGACCGAGCGACATCCTTTGTACATATGTTTTAGGGAATAAACAATTTTGACAAACAATATGGGATTACATGAGTTTACGGGTTTAAGAAAAATATTTAAAAAATATTGTCCTGAATTTTCAAGTTGATTCAAGTAATACTTTAGGAGATAAGCCAGAGAGAACTTGTGCGCACGAAGCTAGCTAGGCTAAGTGCGCAGTCTTTAAACGCGTTTTCTCGAAACTGTGTTTTTGAAGGCGGTTGGCAAAATTTCTGTAGAGCTATTAAACCGATCTTCACAGGTCTTTGAGATACAAGACTTGGACGAAGGATTTTTTCGATTACAACTATTTGAAAAAAAATTTCGCGAAATTTTATTTTTTTGCAAAAATGTCTACCAAAAATCCAGTTTTCAGTTTTTTTTTCTTCCTCCAAATTCTAAGTTAAGGTTTCAACATTCTAGTCTATTTTTTCACTTTGGAGTTAGGAGTTAGGAAATGGCGTCGCAATGGACGAGTCTAAAATATTTTTTTCCAAAAATTTCAGAATTTCTTTGTTAATACCATAGTGTATGTTTGTAGCAATATAAAATATTAAATTTAATTTGAAAATATTAAATTTTTTATATGAGAAAAAAAGCGCGTTTTTTCTGACTTGCAAATAGATACAACCCTAAAAAATATTATCATTGACATTTAAAAATGTTCTATATGTTATATGTTTTCCTATACTTTTATAGCTACAATTAAATTAAACTAATAATTGGCAACAACTGACAAATATTGGTTAATATTAAAAAATAATTTGTGTGAGATAAAATGGTGCATATGAAAGCTTTGATTTACATGTGAACTACCAGTATAGGTGCAAATTTAGTAAAAAGACGCCAAATACAAAGAATAACACACGTGAAGAACATATTTTTGGCTTGTGACACTAATACTGGTGCTAAAACGATTTCCTCGTTGCTTTAATAATACCCAAACGACTGAACCACTGTTTGAATGTGATGGACTCGGACGACTTTCAACTACAAGTTGTATTTAATGTGAAACGTTGAAACACCGTTCTAAGCTTTTTGAACAATATGAACAAACATTGGTTCAGCCAATAAGGTAGCGCAAAGATAAATGAAAAATTTTGTAACTTATTTGTGTCTACAAATAGAAAAAATGCCTACTGTTTGCAATTTGTTTGTGTATGCAAGAAATGGTGATATATAGGACACTTATTATAAATAAATATTATATATGGTACAAAGATAGTTAAAAGTTTTGAAAAAAATTACACATAAACACAATTTAATATATGAGCTGATAATTAATAAGATATTATTTAATTATTTCTTTTTTTAGTTAGCTAAACACATTAAATTAAACATTTTTACTAATTATTTTAAGCTTTGCTTAGCATGTTTTTGTTTAATAAATTATATTATAGACGATTTATTTGTTTATTGATAATTTTTATAGGAGATTGGATAATGGTAAAAAAAATTCTGACAACAATTAACAACCAACAAGAAAGTAGCAATAGTAAATGGATGCAAATTGTTTGTAAATAGTAAAATGACCAATTTTAGCCATACCATTTGCATCGATGCCTGTTTGTAAGATTTTTTTTCAATTTTGATAATTGACATTGAAGTTGGATAGATTTTTCAGCATTTTAGTTTTCCCGATTATTTTCAGAATAATGCGTGAATATATAAATATTTATATATATAGTTTTTTAATACGCGAATAGCGATTCGTTGAAACATAAAAAGAGAAAAGAAAACATTTCAATTTCGGCGCATCAATTAGAGCATTATTAATACACTTGCTATTTTTAAATTTGAATAATACTTATACATGTATGCATAGTATGTAAATAAAAATAACATACAAAAACAATAAAAGCTGTATAAGAAAAGTAAGAGAGTGTTGTGAAGAAAATGTATGTATGTGAAGCAATATGCATAATTAATAAGAAGTTAATAAGTCTATATTGAATAATATGTATGTAAGTGTACACGTATATACTGTTTTGTAAATCGGTGTAGTTTGTACTAACTTCAGGTATAAGCTATACTACAAAACTTTAGAAAGGAAATTATATAAATTATGCAATTATTTAATGTTATAATACAAACCCTTCTATATGGTTTCAGCTCCTCGGCAAGCAGATGGTGTATTTTTGCATCTGTAAGATCCTTCTTCGACGGATTGTAGTCCAGCTCATGCATATCAAGATTTCGTGAGCAACTATTGTCCAGATTGGTAAGGCTTGGACTATTTTTTAGAGTGTAAATAAAATATTTAAAATTTTTATTAAGTGATGGGCATAAATTCATATTTTTAATGTTTCGAAAACATGGCAAAGGCACGCAATATGCTTTTTTCAAAGTTTTTGTGTCAAAGTTATTAAAAAATAATATTTTTTTTTATTATAAAAAAATAAATTTATTAAAAAAAATTATGTGTTATTTAAAATAATTATTTTCAATTACTTAACTTTGGAGAGCTTAATAATTAAGTGTTATCCTTGTTGGAAATTTCTTAAATTTAGTAATAGCTGCATATTGCACTTGTACCTAAACCATGCGTTTTGAAAATCCGTAGCTTTAATGAGATGCATTTTACATAGTTAAATAATATAGACAACGAATAGGCAATGTGTGAGGTGAAAGTATATCTTAAGTGTTCTACGTAAAGTTAAAGTTTGGTTCATACAATATTTATTCAAAAACATAATAAAGTAAACGAATTTTAGTTACAGTGCATATTTTATGAAAATTTATGCATAAACATATTTCTGTGTTTAAGGATTTATTTAATTTTTAATTTTTTTATATACTTTTTTTTGTAATTTTTTGTTATTATTTTTTTATTATTTTGTTATTATTGTTTTATATAGTTTTTATTACTTTTTGTTATCATTTTTTATTTTTATTTTTTATATAATTTTATTATTATTTTTTAGTTTGTTTTTTTTTTTTTTTTTATTGAAAGAAAGATCAACAAAAAACAAGCTACAGACACAGTTTTTTCATTGGTTGAAAACTATTTTATTTAACTACTGCTAATTAACTGATAGCTTTAAGGGCGATTATGCAAAAACAATGAACGCAACATAGCTTAAATTTTCTCTGTGAATGAGTTCTTATTTAGCGTTTCAGAAGGTAAGAAGGAATAGGACCACTATTTGGTTGTAAATATTTAAAAGGCGAAAATTTATACAAATTCGAGAAATTTCGGGAGCATAACAAGTTTTTAACGAGTTTAAAAGAAAATAAGTTTTCTTGCCAATTGTGTGTTTTTCAATAAACAAAAAATAAAAAATAAAAGTCTGGAATATTTTTTTTTCAGGGGAACTGTGATAACACAAATTTACGCACGCTACTGTAATGGAATTATATTAACTTTACTACAAATAAATCAACATTTTTTTTATAAATTAAAAAAAAGATAATTTCTATAGTACCAGAGACACATGCTAGCTAACAGTAATCTCACTACAACCAACCAAATATAAATAAAATGAAAGTATTAAGTTACTACGGGAAAGAGTATTTAAAAATCCAAATAAAAACTAAAAGCAATTTAAATTCGAAATTAAAATTAAATCCATCTCACAAGTGGCATATTTTCACATATTTTTTATCACGATAGTTACACATGCACATATTTTTGATTTTTTTTTGCTTTTCTTTGAATTGTTCCAAAATTCGTTTACCATGTTGTGTAAATAGTTGGCGGTGCCCACCTTCCACCAATACAATTACTGGTGTAATTTCGAAATAGTGCACTCATCGATTCGGTGGCCGTTATTTGTCCGATGGTTGATGGATTACGACGCATTACCTCCATAGCATCACGCATCGTGAGTTTCGAATAGGTTTCAATGATTTTAGGTTCAGCACCCTATGTAACCAATTAAAAATGGTTAATTAATAAATAACACAATGCCAAAAGTGTTCATTACCTTTAGGTCTCTGATTACCAGCGGCCGAATAAAGCGGTTATCAAATCGCTTGAATTTATCACGCACATTATAATTGCCAGTCTTGCCGATTATATCTTCAATTCCGGCCATTAAATGGTCCATGAACTGTTCGAGTTGAAAAAAGTATAAGTTTTATATTTCAATATTAGTTGTTTTTTATTCGGTTAGTTTAGGTTAGATTAGTTTTGATGGCTGATCCAAAGATCACACTTAGACTATTAAATGTAGACCTCAGTGAATCCATAAAAATAAAACCCCTGTACTTCGAACTTATATGTCATAAAAATGCCTTGCGACAGCTAAAAAAAAGTGCCAGCCTTTAATTTGTTTTGTCACCAGTTCGGTGGGATATTTGAAAGTGTTAACTTCCAAGTGTTTGAGTCTTAATCTCGAAAACATGGAACAATAAAGAAGGAAGTGCTGAGATATTTACACCTCGTCTTCATCCAAACAGTTTCTGCAGACGGCAGCCGGATCTCAACCTAACAGCATGGACCCCACAACTATATAGAGGCTAGCCTTCCTGAGGGAAAAGAGCTCGCTTAATATCTTCATATTCATCTTGGGCCAAAAGGAATTTTGTGACAGCGATTGAGCCGATTGAAGCCCAGCTATTCAGTAGTATAACACACGAGATGAGGGGAGCACCGAACCATTTCAATCTTGTCAGTTCATCAGCTTTACTGGCTCCCATTACCAGTCTTATCACAAAGTGATTTAATGCTATTGATAAAGAAGTTGGGCATTCCTTAAATGCTTTGAGCTTACGGTTAGTGAGTTGAAGGCTAGTACTGTCGATCTGCTTTCAGAGTCGATAGTCAGTTCTTTGAAGGAGGCTGAACTCGGAAGCAGTAAATCTACTGCTACCTTAATCGCCGCAACATCGACTTGAAAAAAACGGCAATAGTCGGGAAGCCTGAAACTGAATATACCCCTCCACCAACCTTCCACTCAAGCTTTGATCCATCCGTAAAGAAGCTTACTACCGCTCTCCCCCAACGACTTCTAACCACCCATAACTTCCTCGCAGGTATGAGAACAGAGAAAGGCTGCCAGAGTTCAGTTAGGCGATTCCATGATCCAAAAGATCCGGTATAAACTCAAAGAATGGGAGGATCTTCGAATATTTAGACATGTCTTCATTTAAAAACCCAGATTCTCCGAGTCAGACAGCAACTTTCGCGGACATACACATCTATGGACAAAATATATGCCATGGTTGGAGTGGACCTTAGAGCACCACACATACTGAAGCTGCTCGTTGAAAACTCTCGTATTTCCTTGGTCTGTTCTAGTACCCTCCACCACACCAAGACCATTTACAACATAATTGGCTGGGCTATGGTATGTAAAGCCAGAAAATTATTTTCGGTGAGGGACCTTTATTCATTTAGTTACGCAAATTTATATTTCTTATATCAATGAAACTTACTCGTTCGTGTATGCGCTCATTCATTGTCGGCTTCCGCTTGCTTGCTCGCTTCACATTCAACATCTTTACCAGCGGCTTTATCGTTATGCCTTGCAGGAAAACGGTAAAATAAATCACCGCTATTGTGGTTGTCACATACATATCTTTCTGCTTGACAATCCGCTCATCAACCAGCAGCACCAATGCAAAAGCGACCGCACCACGCAAGCCGCCATAGGACATAACAAACTGATCGACACGTGACAATTTGTGCAATCGGAAACGATTCGCTAATGCAGATAATATCACAACGCCTGTGTGCAGAACAGAAATGTCATATATAATTTACAAACATACATAGTACATTATATATCTAGGTACACATTTAAACATTAGGCTAAAGGATGCTGGGCATTCTTACCGAACACACGATACACCGAACAAAATGTGATAGTCAACAGCACAAAGGCAGTATTCCACACGTGATTATTGTTGACTGTTGCTACACCAAGGAACATGAATATGATTGTTTCAGATGAACTGGATAACATTTTGAGTGCGTATTTTATTGTTGTATGTGATTTTTGTGAAATATTCGCTTCAACATAGTTTTTCATTGTGATGCCACAGAAGGTAATACTGAAGGACAATTAAATTTTAAATTTTACTTGTATGCAATGTTAACGGTATGTAATGAAAACGGTTTTTACTTACGCTAAAATACCGCTCATATGGAATATTTCCGCATTGAGGTATGCCAAGTATGCCATTACGAAGATAAATATCGGTTCAATCACGCGCACATGATCGGTGAAACGCGTCACCAAACCAGTAAGGAAGCCCCAAATGATGCCTAAAAGAGAGCAGAGTTAACATAAAGCTGGTGCCAAATAGGGAACTGTACTATTTGTATAAAATTAAATATATTACATACCAATAACAGTACCGCCAATGGCAACAACAAAGAATGAACCTACACCACTAGCAATATCTTGAGCTATTATATTTGATATGCCGATTTCGTTGTATACTTCCATCATATGATACATTACGACCTTAAAAGTAAATAATTTTAGAATTACTTATATATATTGGTAATGGGTTTCAACGACATTAATTAAAGGTTAGATAATTAAAATACCAAATATTCCTTAAGGACGTATTCTAGTATAGACATTTGAAAAAATCGAATTCTTTTAGTAATTCAATACTTTAGATACGAGTTAAGTCTTTAAGTTATAGTAACAGGTTATTGTGAATGGGAATGGCTACTGCTAAATGATAACCGAATATTTTAAGCCCGAATTGTTATGGACTTGGACAATATGTGGTTCAAACAGGACGGCGCCACAAGCCAAACAGCGAATGTCATAATCGATTTATTGAAAACTAAATTTGGTGACCGATCTTTATTTTTAGGTAGCCGCCATTTTATGAAACATTTTTTTTTTAGTTTTGAATCTTCTTATGATAGCGACATTCGTACTAATTATGAATCCATCTGTTTTATTTTTCAGATGACCACAACGTTAGAATTCATGGCGACGAGAACACGGCCTTTTTTCCCGTCCACTTCAAGGACGCTTAACTCATTGAAAAATATTATTATTTTTTATTAACTTTTGTATTTGTACTGTAAATATAAATAAACAAATCAGAAAAAAATGTATGGTAAAAATTTCAAATATTTTTTTTTGTATCAATTGCCAAAAACCGCTTGAAATTCGGGCCTGTAGACTAGAATACCCTCTTAATTTACATAAATCTATTATGTAATCAAAAATATAACAATATATTGATTTCGAAGTTTCCATATTAACCAAACAAAAATATTCAACTACTTACTGTCACAGCATCGTTCAACAACGATTCGCCAAACACCACTATATACAGCACCTCGTTAACGTGGATCTCTTCGAAAACTGCCAAAACAGCTACAGGATCAACAGCAGAAATGAGCGCAGCGAAGAGGAAAGTGTCCAAAAACCGTGGCACTTCTGGTCCAAACATCCCAGTCAGACCGCACCCCCAAAGAGATAGACCTTAAAATAAATAATGAAAATATAGATATACAAATTTACACGACAAAGTTAATTTGCCGATTTGGTAGTCATATAGGGATATTGTAATCATAGTGTGTAGCTTTGTATACATATTTACATATACATTGGAAAACCTTTTGACTAAAAACCTAAAATTTCTTTAACAAACAGCAACAACTGGCAGTTTTTCAAGCACTGCAACTGTCAAAATGTACTAAAATAGTGTGTCTAAAAGTATCTGCAATATGTTTTTCTTCTAAGCTTCTACTATTTTCCTGTGCAGCTTTCACAGATTACATACACAGTTGTACATATGTATTTATAAACATACAAATATGTGTATGTAAATGGAAATCATGTTAGCTGCGATATTTTATGCTTTTGACGCACGTGCGATGACTTCAAATTGAAGTGAGCGAATGTCAGTGCTTTCGTTGTATTTGTATTGATGCCAAGGGGTCACAGAACAGTCAAGTGCCATATTCCGGATGCAACGTGAGTGCTTATGCATTTGAAAAACACTTGTAAAAACATACATAGTGTGATTTCTATTTATTTTTGTACACTTTTTTGAGCATTTTTCTACTGTCACTGACAGTTATAGCTTTGTAATAAGAGCAGCTCAGGTATAAAAGCACAATGGCTAAGCATATGGATGGATAAAGTATTTCAAGACTATATTTAAATATAGAAAACTTAGATACATATATTGTATTTCTTCAACTTTTTACATATGGTAATCCAATATTGCACTGTAGGAGCGTTAAGGGTTAATGGTTTTCGTCGAGCAAAGATTTTATATTCTTATTTTCAGATTTTTTTAATTTTTGAATCAAACTTTTAATTGTTCGAAAGGTACATATTTTATAAAGATTTTGTGAAAATTTCAAAACTCGGCCATTATGACGTCTGTTTCGCAGACTCTCAGCAAAAAAGTGCCTCCGAATTGACAGCAGAACCTCTTACAAGATCATAAGAAAAAATAAATAGAAATTAAAAAAAACGTGTTTTAATTAAAACATAAATACCTAAGTCGATGGGAAAAAAGTAAAATTTTTTTGGCAAACGTTTTTACAAAAAGAGAAAATCAAATTTTGGTGAAAATTTAATTTCTGGAAGTTGTTTTTTAAGTTGTAATTGAAAAACTTAATTTCTTCAAGATTTTGTAAATGATATAAAAAGAGCTTTAGCTTGCTTTTAGTAGGTATGTTTCTATGGCTTTATATATGTTATAGTGGTTAGATATCGACGACTCCGACATATGAGCAGTTTCTTGGGGAGAAAAGGATGTGATGGAAACTTTCAAATCAAAATCTCAGAAACTGAGCGTTACTGACTTGGATGTTTACAGGTAGACGATCATGGCTAGATCAATTCACAGGTACACTAATCATTTATAAATATGGATCAATGGCAGAATCACTCTTGCCAACACGTGATATTTTGGACTGAGTAGGCAATTGAAAAGTAAAGTCCTCTCTCAACGAAAAAAGACCATACCCCAATCGTATCTTATCATTCTTGTCCCGCTATATGGTGCGGAGGTATGGGCAAAGACATCATCTGATTATTCGGCGTTACGAGTTTTCTTCGGATAAACCGCCTTCGATGGAACAAAGAGCTGTAGAAGTTACACGGCGACATTGACATAGTTCAGTGAATCAAGATTTCACATGACCACTCCGAGGACACCTTTTTGACTCAATTGAGGATATAAAAGCTGAATCGATAAAGGCTCTGATGACTATCAAGACGGATGATTTTCCAAGTGCTATGATGACTGGAAAATTCGTTGGCATAAGTGTATTACAGTAGGAGGGGATTACTTTGAAGGAGAAGAAATGGACAAAATTCACCTTTCAATTTGATTAGAGTAGCATATATACATACATATATAGTGTATATATATTTTATAGGCTCTGATTACAACCGTCGTGGCAAACTTAATACCCTTTGCCTAGGGTAAAAAAAGTAGACTAATATGGCTTGTATGAAACATTTATACAGATGCTTTGAATTTTCACTATTTTTTACATTCCTACTGCATTTCTAGCTTTATTTATATGTTTTTAGTAATCATAAAAAATATTTAATGTTTACTAACTGCAAAGGAATGCGAAAATTCTTACAGATATGCATAAATTCACATATACAAGTATATTGTCGAATTGCTAAAACGATTGTACTACTGATCGCATCGCAAACGTGATGCGTTTTAAGTTGCTTACTTGCTCAAACAATTATGAATTGCTAGCCAACAATACTTTACTGGCAAAGTACATAAAAGTTGATAATAGTATTTTACTATATATCTACATATATAGTATGTATGTATATTATTTACTGATTCATTAATAGCTTGTTATTGTTAAGCGCCACCGATTACTTAAGCGAAAGCACATCTGCGCACAGATACTCGAATTCATAAATGATCTAAGTACACACAATCAATTAGAGATTATTAACAAGTTCACCGTAAATTACGTAGAGATCACTACTGAAGCAACTCATTGCTTCCAAAGTACATACATCTGTTAGGAGGCCAGTGCCGAAGCTCAAATAGTTGCTACTATGAAATAACAGGTGGATGAAATCAAAAAAGTAACTTTCATTCGATTAGTGGGGTATTTTGCATTTTTCTGGGAAAATTTGCTGTAGTAATGCATATATTTTTATATCATCATAAGGTTGTAAAGATACGGAGCGTGTTTCGTAAAAATTTTTGAATCCATAATGTCCAATCAGCTGTTGTTTTTGTTTGTCTTGAAAAGTTCCAAGAAGATCCGACGTTTTCAAGGCAAATTTTGATCTGCGATGAGGCTTATTTCTGGCTCAATGGGTATGCAAACAAGCAATATTACCACATTTGGGACGAAGAGCAACATGAAAAGATTCAAGATCCAGAAAAAAACACGGTTTGGTGTGGTTTGTGGGCCTGTGAAATCATGGGTCCATATTTCTTCAAAAATGGTACCGATGACTATTTGACGCCTGAAAATGAAGTTCGTGATCTCGACGACATTCGTTTTCAACAAGACGGCGCCACTTCCCATACATCGCACCAATCAATGGATTTATTGAGAGAACACTTCGGTGAGCAGATAATTTCACGTTTTGCGCCGGTCGATTGGCCACCAATATCGTGTGATATCACTTTATGATAGACTTTTTTCTGTGGGGATATGTAAAGACTAAAGTCTATGCGAGCAATTTCGCATCGATTCAAGCCTTGGGGTAAAACATCACGCGTTTCATTCTCCAGTTACCAGTCGAAATGCCCAAAAGCGTCATCGAAAATAAGACTCAACGGATGAACTATCGTAGACGTAGCAACGACTAACTTTTAAAAGAAAAAATTTTCAAAAAATAAATGCCAAAGAATGTCCTTTCGAATGATAATAAACATTATCCACTAAATTTGAAGTGTCGGTGTTTTTTCTTCAAAAAAGTAACAAACTTCGGAACGGATCACCCTTTGGAAAAATTTTAAATCTTTCCATTACCTAGAACTTTGCCATATAACTTTTCACTATAGGAATCGTAGTTTTGCCGGAAATCGGCATAAACCGTTTGTAACCCTTAAAAATTCCTCCCCTTCCTCTTCACGACCTCAGAGCGGCCGCAGTTTATTTCCTTTCTTTTCCAACGGATTTCATCCTACTGCGCTTTATTTTTTGCTTTCATAAATTATCTACCCTGTTCAATGTGTGAGTTAAATTTATGCGAAGCAGCTTACTGCAGTTAGCGAATGACAGAAACGAGTCACGAAAAGTTTTTATGATGTAGGGAAAAATGCATTGTGCTTGCATTGTACTACTGTAATTTATTTATTTGTTCCTCAAAAATTGCAAACTATTTTCCGCTATCATTGCAACACGTGGGATGAATGGAGCCGGTAGCAATTTCCCATTCAACGTCAGTCAAAAGCAACAACAACGTCAGCGCATCGTATAACTGCTGGCCTTTTCCGTATTCATTATTAATCATTACATTATAATAGACATATTTTAATAGTGAAAAAAACTGGTTTGACAAAGGCGTTTTGCGAATGAAACTGCGCTGTCTTGCCCATGAAAATGAAATTGCTGACCAATCAATTTTGCCACTGAGCAGCTGCTGATAGATGGTCAAAAGGTATAATGCAATGAAACTATGAGCGGACACACAAACTCGCATGTATATTAGGGTGAGCTAAAATAAGATTTATATTGAATTTATGTGTTAAAGTGAGTCTGTATGAATACCAAGAAAAAAATATCTCTGAAAGGCAGGTTTTTAGTTTCATTTAAAAGATGTCGGTGGGCATTCAAAGTCAGTATGGATTTCATCCTGCTATTCAAAATAAAAATCTATAAGATTTGTTGTTGTTGTTGTTGTTCTAACGGTTATCTACGCTGGGATGGTAGGATTATCCAGGTTGTCGTCGACGTCATCTGTCAGCTGTTTCGACGGTGTCAGACCAAAGGGAAAAGAGTTTCAGATAAGTGGGGTTGGAGGTGCATGCAAAGAGGTGGCCAGTGTCATTGCACGCATAACATATGTATGTTGGATATGACGGGGTCTATTCTGGATAGGTAAGAGTTTAACCTGCTACAATATCCAGAACGAAGCTGCGCAAGGTGAAACGTGACATGGCAAACCTTACTGAGCACACTTATAAAATTTTACACAATTCCGTAAACAAACATGGCCGAGCTGTCAAAATCACGTCATCCCTATTGGTAGACGCTGTATGTAGATAAATTTTAGAAATAGCACGTGTCGCATAAAGAAAATGTTGCTGCACTCAAGCACACAATTTTCCGGCTGATCGCCACGAAGGCATTAAGCTGCACGTGCCGATGATGAGCGCAATTGAGAACTTTTTGTGGTTTTTATGTTTTCACTCTCACTCGTTACAATCCAAATTGATTCTCGCTAGGACACGAAGAGCGGTTAATTCCATTTATTCATGTTAAGCAATTATTTCAGAGTCAAAGAAAAAATGTTATTGTCATTATAATTATTAAGAATATTTTTAAGGGGTGTGCTCAATCACTACATAGGAGCTAAGTTCATAAGTCCATCCTTGTTTCGAATAGTAAAGGCATTTTGACAAAATTTTAGTTCGGTTACTTTCGGAGGAGGTCTCTTGATCTATAATGAAAATTAAGTTCAAATCTGCACAACGTTCGTTTTTCGTGGAACGTTAGGAAAAATTTCTGACGCTTTGTTATTATTAACGAATTGAAAATTTTTATTTTAAGGGGTTACATGAGTTAATAGATTTAAAAAAATCTCTAGAATTGTTTCTAAGTTCTCAAGTTGATCCGAGTAATGGTTTTGGAGATACAGCCTTGAAAAGTTACGCGCTCGAGGTCAGCTATATAGTCGCTTAAAACTTTTAACGCATTTTTCTCGAAAATGTGTTTCCAAAGTCCGTTGCCAGGATTTCTCTGGACGTACTCAGCCGATCTCAATGGAACCTTACAAAAATCTTCGAGATATCTTTACAAGGTCTTGAACGAAGATTGTTTTTTTGTATAATCACAACTATTAAAAAGAAAATAAAACATTGGGAGACTTTCAACAAAAGTAGCATTTTTTTAAATGTTTGCCAGAAATACAACACGTTTTTATTTTCCCAATAACTAGTTTATGGTCTTAACTAAAACATGTATTCTTGCTTTTTTTTTACTTTCGATGATCCTTCAGATATTGTAAGATGTTCTGCTGTCAACGCGGAGGCACCTTACTTCCGATGAACTGCCGGAAATGACGTCATATTGGTCAAGTTTTGAATATATCCCTCTTAAAAAATCTTTTTAAAATGCGTATCTTTGGAACAATGAAATGTTTCAATTAAAATTTAATTTTTTTATGAAAATAAATTGTAGAAAACATACAGTTTTTTGTACGAAGAAACTGATGTAATCGCTTAATTGAACTTAAACATTATAAAAATTAAAATAATATCGTGGAGGGAATGCTTTGATACAGCGTGACAAATAGTTCATCTAGTTTTTTTTATTTCTTAGCGTCGGTAAGTCATTTCGCTCTAATAATAACAACGTATCAAGCTTCTATTTATATCATCAACGTTCCATTTCCTTACTTACTTTGCTCTTAAGAGACTTTCGAAAAATTACATAATAAACAGAATGAAAAATCAACAAACAAACAAACCAAGCCTCTTCGGGGGGAAGTTGATGGCTTCCAGCTAGAAACACACGCCGCAGTCGGCCAGCTACATGTGCACGTCAAACGTGTACGACTTTCTGCATACGCGCTTGCTTGGGAAAAGCAAATAAAACTATAAATGCAATGGCAAAGTGCATTCATATTGCACATGCATAATGTGGATACGCTGACATAATAAAAAAGCAAATAAACAAATAAGTACAAGTATTGTGGACCGTCTGACTGGCAGCGACGCATGTACGGCGATGGCGACGGCGACGGCGCTTCATATTTCACAATCACATTAAGCAATTTGTTGGCATGTACCGCAATTAATTGAATTGAATTGAATGGATGCCGCCACACAATAAAAATGGAATAAAGCTTACGCAGCAAACAGTGATCACAATTAAGATGAAGCAGTAAATTTCCCATAACTCATAAGCCAATAATTGAACAAAATCAATCATAAACTATTATTGATTATAGATGCTTTCTGCAATATTTTAATGTGGCTATCTTCAAGAGAAAGGAAAAATATAAAATTCGGCTGCACCGAAGCTATATAGTACATTGAAACAAAAAAGATCCCGCAAAGCATTCAAAGACGGTCGAGAGATCGTTGCAAACTTGCCTTACCTTCGACCTCTTCAACTGTTGAAAATATGAAAAAAAAAGTAAAAGATATGGTGCTTGAAAATCATCATGCAAGTGTTAGGGAGATGTCAAGTCCTCAATATCTATCGAAAGTCTGTTCGAATGATTTTGGTGGATATTTTAAATAAGAAACGAGTTCCTGATCGCCTCCACCCGATAAAGCTGAGTTTTTTTTCAAAAAAGTACTGTAAACTGGTCTTTTTGGAGAAGCTTGATCTTGCGAATACCGAGCCCAAATTCATGGAGAGTATTATGACTACCGATGGGACAAGGATTTATGAGGTTTATATGTAAAAAATGAACAGTCATCGGAATGGTGGGAAAAATCGAGCCGAAACTAAAAATACTACGCCAAAGCAGCCCAAAAATCAAGCTGATGCTCATTGTTTTCTTCGATATTCGTGGTTTGGTGCATCATGAACCAGGGACAGAGGTCAATAAGGAGTTCTATTTCGCCGTATTGTGGCGGTTGCGTGAGACGGATTTGTGGAAAAATTCGCCAGATTTGGGGACATGTGATTTTTTATTGTTCCCCAAACTGAAATTGCCGCTCTGTGGAACCCCTTTTTCAGTCGAACGAAGCGATGAAATAAAATTCGCTGAATGGGCTGTTTCGAGAACTGGGAAAATCGTTGGCATAAGGGTATTACATCGGGTGGGGATTACTTTGAAGGCGACAAAATAAATATTGGTGAATAATTAAATAATTACAATTTCCTCAGGGTGACGCTGATTACACTACATACTCCGCAAATCGGATAGAAAAATTTGCGATTGATGTCTTAAGAGGTCTGTGAGGTATTTGAGGTGTCCTGATAATGAATTTGAGTTCAAAAATTTTCCATCACGTACAGCTATTTTAAATGTTTATGGTTTGACTACTACACTCCTTTGACTACAACACAAAAAATTGATCAGGACATTTTTACCATCATTTTCGGTTTTAACAACCCGAAATTAGCAAGAAATAACCTCAAACTAGTATAATTATTCAAAATCTTGTTATAACAGATACTGAATTTACACTTACCAATGGTTGCCGTATTGAAAACAGTGCCGATACCAGCCATCAATAGGATTGTGCCCAGGTTATCGAAGAATAAGCGATTTGGCATAAAGTAGCCCGCATCCAGGATAATCGGCGGCAGCATGTAGAAGAAGAATGTGTTGGGTGTAAGCGGTGAGACGGCGACATCCGTGCAGAAATACAATACAAAACCAATAATAACACCAACAACTATAAGCAAACACGACTCGGGGAAAATGAGGTGCAATTTCGGTGTCATATGGAAACCTGGAACGAAGTAAAAACAATATATATTTTTAAGACACCAGAAATATGAGTGCACATATAGTGACAGTTGAAGTGGTAAATACCATAATACAAATTAGCAATATTGTTGAGTGGTTAGTAGAAAAATACGCGACTGCAAAATTAATTGACTGTTATTTACTTAATATAAGAATAAATAGGTACTATATACCTAAGTAGTGAGAGTTGAAGTACTATTTACAACCGACAAGAGGCAAAAGCAAACATTTGCAAGTGGCTGTATGAAAAATTATAAGGCTATATGTAAAAAATATATGTATATATATTTATTTATATATTTATAGAATTGTATATATTTATGCATATATTTGTATATATTTATATACTTATATACGTACAAGTTTTGTGTTTATTATCATTTCCTCCCTTAGCCAACTAACAAGTGTTTATACTGTTTAGAATCGACTTTATAGTGTTATTTATATTTATATGGACATATATGTAGATATATACAAACGTATGTATGTACCTAATATATATAATATGCGCGTTATTTTCTTTGAGTATTTCTTTTGCTTTTATTGTGCTTTCGACGTTACTACTTTGCTATGGTTTATTGATTTTTATTGTTGTTGAATATGTTTACGAATCCACTTGAAATATCTGCACACACGGAACACACGGTATAAAAATGCATGTATGTACTATGTGAATGTGTGTATGTTCAAAGACAATTTGCGGAATATCTCAATTCACCCACGACTGGAAAACAGACACACAAGTCGGTATCTTAAATGCCTTTATTGCGCTTGTGCTCATACCAAGACCCAGAGGTCTAAATGGGATTTCATACATATTGTTGAAGGATTGGTACATTTTATTGTAAAAGAAAAAAATCAAACTTCAACATATTTTTTTATATTTATACTAAAAAATGAGTAAACAAATATGTACCATTTTGGTCGACCACTTTTTGCCATTTTCCCGCTAAAGATATTTTTCCATCAGTGTAAAATTTTCATTAATGTAAATCGAAATTTCCAAAACGGAAACGAGCGAACCATTGTTGCGCTACACGAACTGATACAGCATCGACTCCGTAAACTTCGCAAATTTTATTGGTGGCTTGCGTTGCATTGTTCCCTTTTTTATACAAAAATTTCAAAATATAACGAATTTCTTCATTATTTTCATCAATTTTTGAACAATCAAACAAACCTTTCCAATACTATATGATATGACACAATGTGATCGGTAGCACTGGAGATACACGACTGCAACGAAAACTACAGACAAAATACGAAAAGACTTTTTCGACTACTCAATATAATATAATATAAGTTCATATTAATATCCCAGCAGATCACTAAAATTTATAAAATTTATCGCAGCTAATTAAGGCTCGAACCAATAAACATTTCTCTAAAACTATCCATAAACTATCGCGCTATTCATGTCTTTCGTACTAGTTCAAATTGTGTAAAGCATGAAATGCGCAGTTGCTTTGGGAAATGTCGAAATTTCCACTGTATGGTGAAAATGTGTAAGCTTACAAGTGGCAGAAGGTAGTATGAAGTGTTTTAGATACGGTTATCTGCTGAAATGGCAATTTTTCATCAAGAAAATGCAGGCCAATGATATACCACCTAATAATCAGGTCAATGTTGTAGATATGATCGAAAGGTCTACGGCAAAGACTATAGTCTTTTTAATAATCTTACTAAATCTGATTTACAACACACGTGAAAGTTGTTCACTATGTGAGCTCACAAAAAATTTGTACTGAAGTATTTAGTCGCAAAAAATAAATAGTAATTTTGTAATCTACTTTAGGGAGGTAATGTTATGCGCCTTCCTAGACATTGAAGGTGCCTTTGACCACACGTCTTACACGAGCATAGCAAGAGCACTGCCTACCAGAATAGCTGCAAAAAGAATAGGGGGTACCAGTATTCGTCTCGGAAGTACAAAAGGCTGCCCACAATGAGGAGCCTTGTCGTGGACGAATCACTTGTGTTGCTAACTAACAATGGAATCCGCTGTCAATATGCGGACGACATTGTTATCATTGCCATTGTTCCGTTTACGAGACGCAGGTCTCTGCCTGTCATCAGGAACATGGATTCCACTCTGCGATGCAGCAGCATGTTGGTCTAACCATGGTCAAAGCTGATAGATCCTATATACACCATGATCGTGTGACCGATTGTCACATAAGAAGCGGTGGCTTGGGCCCTGAAGACATCGTAGACCTTGGCAGGACAAAAACTACCGAAGCTGCAACGATTCGCCTGTATCTGCATGTCGGGTGCCGTGCGCACATGTCCGACGGCGGCACTTGAAGTCTGACTGGAACTCATACTGCTTCAACTAGTAATTGGTCAAGTTGCCAAACACACACTGTTCCCAATGACAGCAGAAGGATTAGGCAGAAGTAAGGTAATCTCTAATACAAACTTAAGAGCGGAATCAAGTTCTTGTGGTTCATGACATCGTGACGGAGCACTTGAGCATGCGCAAGGTGTGTGCGAAGATGGTCCCAAAAGTGCTCACTAACGACCAATTTTTGAATAACGTAATCACAGGTGACGAGTCATGGATCTTTGAGTATGAAGATGAAAGGCAAGCATTTTGAGATGACAGAGAGTATCCAAGCAGCATGCACCTCGGCTCTCAAGACTATTCCGGAGAATGCCTTCTGTGACGTGTTCAGTGCTTGGAAATCGCGCTGGCAGCGTTGCATCGTCGCAGAAGGAGCCTATTTTTAGAGCTTTTAAAGAATTGTAACGATTGGTTCAATAATTTTTTTATTAATAAATTTTCTATTATTTTCCGGACAAAATATTAGAAAAGAGAACAAAACAAATACTGAAGCTTTGAGAATGTTGTGCCTTGCTATTGTTCTCTGCACGTAATTTTTAAAATTATTTTCTATGTATATAATTTTTTTTGTAAATTTCAATATATTTAGAATCGGTTTATATATGTATATATGATATTTAAAATTTTATTTTATTTCTAGTTGCCTGTACTAGAAGTATGTAAAATATTATAAGCATTTTGCGGGCAAATTTTAATGGCTAAGTTCGTCTATTGTTTGCAATTTATTTTTGCTTTCATATTGTTTAAACACAGTATTTTTAAATAATTTATTTTTAAGTATTTTTTTCAAAATATTTGTGCAATATGCAGCCTCAAGTGTGTATTTATGCAAATCCACGGAAATCGTTCTAAAATCGTATCCAAAATTACATAGCCGTAAAATCCCTGACAAAGCCTTTTACTGCACATTCAATTTGCTCAAGATTACAAAACAACAAATAGTAAGCAAATAATAATAATATGTATTAAGTAAGTAAGTACATATGTATGTATGCTGGCCGAGTAGCAAATTTCGTTGCCAAAAGGCAAGCACACAAACCGCACCTCGACATATCCAGACAGCAAAGTATCGGCGCATATTGGCGGTTGCCAAGTGTAAAAATTTATACACAACCATGCAACGATTGGGTATTGTGCAAAAGCACATTTCAAATTGGAACACGCAACCGACACAACTTGTTGTTGTGTATTTATGTGCTTTATATATAGTGTAGCGTGCAGTGTTGTTTGCATGGTGTTGGAGGCGTGAATGTCCTTGAAATGAAATGCGAAAGCCAAGGACAAACGATTTGACAAATACCCCCTGTGCAAATGGCACATAATCTATAATGCTCATGCGTCAATACTGGTTCCAGTTTAACCGATAATGCTATGGGTAGCTAAAATAGCAGTTTATAAACTTTTGTAATTTTGTTTATTTCAAAAGTAGGAATGTTCGTCTTTCGAGGAAATGAAAAGATGGGAAAAATTTTCATCGATTGAATTTAGTCTTTCATGTGACATAGACTATCCCCAAACTGTGTTAATTGTACGCTTAGTCACCTTTATCGTGTTATTAACGCAAAGAGTCACGGTGCTCATTACCATTAATGATAAACTTTATGCAAAAGTCTGAAAACTGCAATACTTAAGCACGCAAAGCATTTATTACCGTTACCTGAGAGAGATATTATATTAGCATACGTTTAGGCGTACGAGCGTGTTTATCTCGCACTGTACAACGCATTTATTTATAATCAGTTTTCTGTTTTTCTTTTTGCGTAATTTTACACAATAATACTGTACATACTATATATAGGTATATTAGGGCGGGTCGATTTAAAAATCGCCCATTGCTCTATGAAAATCATATTCTAGGGATCAAAAAGATACTTTGCCGAAGGAACCATACCTCTAAAACGAATTTTGATGTCCCCCAATTTGGGTCGAACCGTTTGGGTAGGAGCAAATTTTGAAAATTTTGACCCATTTAGAGTGCTCCAATCGAGTCCAAATGTATGACCGACCCCCACTAACTTTGGACTGCCGATCCACCCATGCCAGTGGCACACACAGATTATAGAAAAAGAAAATAAATAAAGAAACAACATAGCAATTTAGCTGATTTTTTCATGTAAATCACCAAAAATGGTGATTTTTTGAAATGATTTTATGGGGAACCCCCCAGGGCAGTTCCAGGGGGTGTGCCACTGGCATGGGTGGATCGGCCGTCCAAAGTTAGTGGGGGTCGGTCATACATTTGGACTCGATTGGACCCTACCCAAAAGTTCGACCCAAATTGGGGGACATCAAAATTCGTTTCAGAGGTATGGTATCTTATTTTGATCCCTAGAATATTATTTTCATAGAGCAATGGGCGATTTTTTTGCCTCCCCACAAATCGACCCAGCCTAAGGTATATACATATATTCATAGCACACTCTGAGTTGATTTCAATACTAAATTACCATCAATTATGGGTCAACTTTACTTGCGTTAAGTCAATTAAATAATTATCAGCGACATTTACTGGAACTCATTATCATTTTTATAATTGATTTCACTGGTATAGTTGTACATCATGACTGTGCCATTTCCGCAAATCTCTTTTATTGATTTTTTTTATTTTTTACACATGCTAATTTAGCATATATGCCATTACATATAACCGGTAGTTTATGGTGCGTAGTATATCACATATTATAACAATATTATTACATATATACTATGCTACATTAAGTCCGACACTAAAGGTTTTTAATTCGTACTCACCAATTTTCGCTATGCTCGCTGATAATATCCAAATGCCGATTATAAATGGCGTTTTCACTCTGTCAAAGTCAACTTGCGAGAGCGGATAGCGCTCCGGTCTGTGCGCATATGGATCATCGTCGTCATGTGCTGAAATCATTATCGGTGGTCTATGTGTATCGACTTCCTTTGGCTTTTCACTTGGTGTAGGTTCTGGTGCTATTGCGTTCGTTTGTTGTACAATTTTATTGCCTTCACTGTCACCAGCACCGCCCTGAAAAATAAATTTAAAAAATACAATGTACTTGGGACATAAGAAGGAAAAGGAAGCTTATTCCAAATTTCGTAAAATTTGTATGCAAGAAATAAATAAAAAAAAACTTGGTTTTTTGAATTTTTTCATATACGTTTTGTGGTTATGTGAAAATTCTGCGTCCAAAATGGATAGATGTTTTCGTTAGCTACAACGTTGCCATATAAATTTTTTCTATAGGACTCGTCATTTTGCCGGAAGTTGAGATAAACTGTTTTAACGCTTAAAAATTCAATCGCACAACCCTCCCCTTCCTCTTCCCGATCACAGATGGCTCGTAAATTTTTTTTTTACTATTTTTACTATCATTTTTTGGCGTTTCATCATGCTATGATTTTTTTGCTTCCAAAAATTTTATACTCTGGCCTATTAGAGATGAGTTCAGACGAGTATATTCAGGCTTTGTCCGGAAAGTAAAAGGACTGAGTCGATTTACATCAATTTATTGAACCAATCGTTACAATTCTTTAAAAACTTTCAAAATAGGCTCCTTCCTGCGTCGATGCAGCGCTGCCAGCGCAATTTCCAAGCATTGAAGGCGTCACGGAAGGCATTCTCCGGAATAGCCTTGAGAGCCAAGGCGCATGCTGCTTGGATCCTCTCTGTCGTCTCAAAATGCTTTCATCGGCCTTTTTAGGCAAGGAAACAAAAAAGTTCGGGGTGACCACATCTGGGCTGTAGGGCGGCTGCGGAAGCGTTGGGATGCCGGCCTTGGTTATGTAGCTGTTCACTAGAAAGGCAGTGTGAGCCGGGGCATTGTCGTGGTGCAACCCCTAATCGCTTGCGATGTCTTGTCCTATTACCTTCCGGACAAACCCTGTACGTTTCTTCATGCCTTATGTTACAGATAGTACAAAATTAATTTAAATGCCAATCGTTTGAAAGAATCTCAGGTTAAAAATTTGAACGACCGTGAAGGGGTTTTTGTGGCAAAAGGTCTCTTGGAAACGTATCGCCAATATGTTACCTAACATTTCATATTTATGAGTATTTTATTTCGATAACCAGCTACAAAATTATAGAAAATGCGTAATTGTGATCAAGTGATAAGAACAAAAATAGTCTTTCAGGAACATATAGAGAATTTCCGTATCTACAGATAAGTGTAAATATCACAAGTACTTCAAAATTAAATATTTTGTAATGAAAAACTTCAATGTAACCTCAGACGTCAGCACGCTATCAATCATTTAGGGCATTAAGTGTTAATTACAATAACTAAATTCTAACTGGAATAAGTTCAGACCATCGATAGCGCAAACTACTTCTAGCATTGATAACCAAGAAACGCGTTGAGCGTCAAAAATAGATAATGGGATTTTCCACATATTTTACATTTTACTGATTTATTTATGATAAAGCTAAACAATTTTAAATACAACAAATTACGCGCTGACACTATAAAATTAGTGTTCCAACAACTTTGAGTTATTTATAGCTCTGCAATTATCAAAGTTAACTAATTCAAGTTAGGTAATGCACACACACATATTTATTGTTTAGGCTCATAAGCTCCCAGACTTCTTTTGCACAATCTAACGACGCATGTAAGCGTCGAAAAAATGTCATTAAAAATAGATTTTTTTTTATAAAAAACGTTATCACAGAAGACATGTACAAAATTACACATAAGAAACATTAAGACTACTTTAAAACTCGCTTATTTATAAAGCGCTTGTTTACCTCTTTATCTATAAAACTGAACTGGACAAAGCTGCAATAGCAAAAAGGTAAGCGCAAGCGAATTTTGTGCGCGTTTGGACGCAGCACTGGCGATTGAATGTTAAATCTTGAAGTTTAATGAATAAAAATTAAAGAAAAAAACAGATTTTCATGTCGACCCAGACGTGGACATACTTGCATATATGTACATATATTGTATGTATGTATGTTCGTATGCATGCTCAGCATATCACTTTGCCAACTTTATTCTGCTACAAGCGATTGGCCTCATTTGCACCAATGTCTAGTTAACACTGGAAGTTGGCGGTAAAACCAAATCTAACCAACTCGAACTGCACTGTGCAACTTCATAAAAATATATTTAATAAATATTACTTTGGCTGTTAATGCTGCATGTGTATTGATGCAAACAATACGGCTTTTTGATAAACTAGCGTGCATATTTTGCATTGAGAGGAATTATGTCCATGTTAGAACAATAATAAATAACAGACATAGTCACTAATGTACGAGCATTAATTTTAAACGTGTCGTGTCTAGTCAATAGTTGCAGCATAATTATTGTTTGGAAAATATAATGCTTATTATATTAATAGAAAAATTAATTGTTTTGAATGTTGACACACTTCACACATTAAAGTGAGAATTATTCAATTCGCATTTGCATCAGACACACTGAACGTCATCACATAGCTTGGTGGCATCAGACACACTAATCGTATCGTTTGTATAAGAGAATCACTAGCACTAACTAAAATTGAATAGTTTAAAAATGGCAAAAAGTGGTCGACCAAAATGGTACATATTTGTAAGTATAAATATAAAAAATAAGTTGAAGTTTGATTAGAAATACGAAAAGACTATTTCGACTATCCAAATGCACCGTATCGCAAAACACTCAAGACGATGGTAGAATAGGTTGCTTCAACGAAATTAACCAACATTGCAGCGATTATTGTCGGTAACGAAAAGTTGGGAAGTCATTAGAATAATTGTATCATTTTCGAAGGCAACTGCCCTAAATAATATATTTGAATTTTTAATACTTCTCTTAATCTCTCATAATAAAATATTATACCAATGTATCTATGTTGAATTTCGCCCGCATTTAGCACTTCCCTACTTTATCAAAACTAGACAGGCATGAAGTGAATAAACCTGAAATGATCGTATACACCTAATGCAGCAATACTGCATCAATTGAATTGTGCAATATATTCGTGCAGTCTGTGTCTTTATGATACATATGTATGTAGGTAAAATGTTGAAATGAAAAGTAATTTTACTAATTTCTGACAATTGTCAGCCAAATTCCATAATCAATAGCACAACAAAATTTACCGGACAAGTCAATAACACAATGCAAATATTTGAAAAAAGTGCTTTTAAATAACTACTATTTTTTCGCAGCAACAAAGGCATTGACAAAGTCAAACGGAATTTTTCCAGGTTTAATTTAAGTCGATTGGCATTTGGCGAGCATGCTTTGTATGTATGTAAGTATGTCAGACATTTTCTTTTCAATTGGATATTTCTTTTTGTGCGGAAGTTACGAAATCTACAAGCAACTAAGAACTACGACTCGTGAGGAACTTTCTGTAAGTAAAAGAAGAAAAAACGTTAACTTCGGCCATACCGAAGATGTAATAGCCTTCATGGCTGCATTTTTATAGCATTAAAGAGTACAAAAAATCCGCACCTTGATTTTGATGGAACAATTTGAATGGCAGCTATATGCTTTAGTGGTACGATCTGCATAATTTGTGGAGATTTTATAGCGGTACCCGGTGTTATAATTTTCGATAAATTTTGTGAAGATATCTTGTCAAATAAAAAAAGTTTCCATTCAAGGACTTGAGTGTGATCGATCAATTTGTGTGATAGCTATATCTATAGCGATCTGGTATCGATGGTTGTGACCAATGAATTCTTGAGAAGGAAAGGACGTTTTCAAAATTTTAGAATGATATATCAAAAACTGAGGTTTTTGCATATACAGACAGACACACGGCATATGACTAAATCGACTCGGCTCGACAGGCTGATAATTTATAAATATATTTTATATGATATGTGTTACAAACATCGTAGCAAAATAAATATACCCTATTCAGGGTATAACAATTTATTGGTATATAAATAAATAAGGTAATTTTTCCTAAATTACCTAATAATTTAATACTACGCTTGATCACGTAAACTGTATTTTTTTATATTTTAATAATGGATAAAATCGGAAGATAACCCCTCTCACTCCCCATATAATGGTACTGTTAAAAATTACCAAAGCGCAATTAATCAATAACTAAATACGCCAGAGACAATCCTCCGAGATGGTATGAGAGGGCCTTATGAGACCTGGTGTAAAACTTGGACGATATAGTGACACCGCCCACTTTTTAATGAAATCCCATATCTCGGGACCCGACCCACCGATTTCGACAAAATTTGGTGCGTGACAGTTCTTTCATATTTCTATGTTCCAGTGTGAAAATGGACGAAATCGGACTACAATTACGCTTACTTTCCACAAAGCGCAATTTTAAATTCCACTTGATTCTGCCACTTTCCAGTACACAATTAGAAAATAATATAAAATTTTGTACAATAATTCCTTTAAAGTATGCCAACTTATGACCAAAAATTTACCAATTCCAACAAAAATCGTTCAAGCTCCTAGGTACCGAATATGTGGACCCAAGTATCTATATTCGATTTTTGAACGAAAGTTTCGATCGATATATGGGATATACAATTGAAATTCAGAGATAATCTTTTAGTAATAATAATATCTCTGTTTATCAAAATACTTCCCTAAGCCCTCATATATGTACCTATTATACAGATTTTCAAACTTCCAGGTGACTTTACACCACATATATCGGCCAATATGTGAGTTATCTCATTGAAAATGTGAGAGCGTGTTTTACTCGTAACAATGTTTCTTTGTGTCTAAAACGAATTTAATTGGACGAAAACTTGACCTAGCCCCATATAACTAAAATCAGGATTTTCGAACATACGGCTGCCTTTACTCCATTTGATTGGTAATGGTTTGTGAGGTACCTTAATGAATCGCTGGAAACATTTTAAGAGTATGTGGCATTTTAATAGTATAAATAAGATAAAGTCGTTTCACCCAACTCCCATGTACTACACGTAATGATTTTAGTTTTTCCAATAAACCTTTTGTCGAATATGTCGGTCAGTAAATGAGTTATATATAGTTGCTACTGCTAATTGCTTGAATTCCGATCCTCTGGTTAACGTTTTACACCTTAAGGTATATATTTTCCTGGCTTTGATTATTTCAGTTGCAAGAGTGTAAAATGGTCGGTTGCACCCGCACTTAGCCCTTCCTTTCTTGTTTAAATATATAATAACTTTCATTACTAGAAATTTGGTAATGATATATTCCGTTCACTATATGTGACGTTTATTGACTCTATAATTGTCAAATCAATAAATATTAGAAACTTAAATTCTGGGAACAGTAAAATTCAAAACGCGATCTCCGCTTGTATAATAAAAAACAAACAAAATTTGTTAATGCTAGAAGTTCAACAAATAGTTAAATAAAGCTGAGAAAGTCTGTCATAAAACGGGCATTTATAATCATAGATACATCACACATACAAAAAAGTATATGCGAATATTCATCATCAGCAAATTATAGAGGAAGAGAACAAACCATAGTGTAATATGAGGATGTCATTGTAAATGGCAATAAAAGCTAAAAGTGCTAATGACAATATTACTCATACTTCCAAGCGAAAGATTTTTGCTTATATAGCATCTATGTAAATATATTTAAACATATATTAAAGATGTCGCTTGCTGCTTCATTGCATCTGCAGTTTATATACCAGCAGCCATAAGCACACACACGTATGTATATTTCGATGTTTATTTGCACACAGAATAGTTTCTATTAAAGTCAGTCAAGTGTGTTTGAGTTGCATTTGCCTGACGGACAGTGCTATGTATTCATACATACATACATATATGCATATGAGTAAATATGAGTAACTAGATAATAGTCGCTCTGTTTGCTAGCTGCCCGTTCGTTCATAATAAACACTTTCAAGTTCAAGGTTGCAATATTAGAGCAATGAAAGGAAATTCCATTTGAATATGGTTATAAAAAAGCTACTCTATCATTACGACACAATATGCATACATATGTGATACATAGTTGTCACTGCTTTGGAGCACACAAATTCTTTAGTCTTTAAAAATTAAATCATTAAATCGAAATCTCCGAAACATGAATATGCGCAGATGAAATATGAATATAAGACTTGATCTAATATAAATACGGTTAGTCAAACATCGAAACTTACCGACAAACGTGCAGTTGTTGCACCGCTTTCGTCCTGCCTGGCCGCTTTTGAGGTTGTAGCAGCGACAACAGCCGCTGGGGTCGGTAAAGTGACGGGCGAACCATCGGTAATCACATTTTGTTGCGGCAAACTATTCGGACGGCCTTCAATGCGATTCAAGCAGGAGAAAAACACACAGACAACAAACAGAAATATTAGCTTGCGATTGGTCAGCAACTTTAAATGTCGCGTCGGCTTTCCTTTGGTAGTAGTATCATTCTTGTTGCCAGGCAGCGTTTGCGACTCTGTTGATTTCTTTTGTTGCTCTTCGCTGGATTTCTCCTGTTCTTGACGTCGCCGCGCATCTTTGAGGCGCGGATCGTCATGTTTAATGGTGACCGCATCACAAAAAGCAACAAATGCCAGCCAGAAGGTAAGCAGTTGCGCACGCGCTGAAGCAAAAGTGTCACTTTGTGCGCAAAACTCATTACTACGTATCGCTTCGTCAGTTAGCGTCGAATTTCTTTTTGTACCATGCACATTAGGTTTGGTTTCTTCACTACTACATTCAATTAAATTACTACGACTACTACTATTTTGGCTTAAATTTATAGTTGCGAGTTTTGGACTACGTTCACTAAACACTATATTATCACTATTACTATTACGTTTATCCTTATTATAAGCAGTTTTCCCATAATTCTTATTAACATAAGCATTTGCAAATGCTTCTTTGCATTTATTAGAATCACTAGCAGCATTATTAATATTACTTTGAAATATATTCATTATTTTACTAAATTTAGCACCATTCAAAACCGTTGTCACTTCGTTATCGACAAATGCATTCTCCGTAACTGTCTTACAATCAATGTACGATCTGGCATCGCCGCCTTCATTAACCGTAACATTGCCTATCTCGGCCGTATCCGAATCGGAATCACAATTAGAATCAGAACAGTCATCATCTTCAATATCACTATCAGCAATAGCGCTTTCGTTGCTACCAGCCGCGACTTTGGTGGTCATCGTCGTCATTGTCGCCATTGTTGTCGTAGTCGCGGCAGCAGCTGCAGCTCTTTGACAATTCACGCACTTTACTTGGTCTTTTCGCAGGTGACACCAGCAAATACTTTGCGTTGCACTCAATTTTTGTGCCAATGTGCCGACGCTATCATACACATGACACCCTACAGTAGCAGTCTCTTTTATTTTATTTGCCATTCGGTACAGTTCGCTGACACTGGTATTGTGCAGGCGACTCGATCTTGTAGAATTTTTCGCTGTGGTACATATATTATTATGGATTAATTTATTTGTTACATTAGCATTACTAAAACGAGCAGCTTCTTCATTGGAACTTGCATTTATTAGCATTACAGCAATTAGAACGTTGCAACGAACGAAAAATCTGGTGAGTTGAAATTTGCTGACGGAGTTGTAGAATATATTAAATGGCTTGGTTTATTTACTATATCCAGATCTTTATTAAATAGTGAATCTTGACGATTTGACTATTTTCTTTTGTGATTGGCTTTCGAATTACAGATTTTTCAAAATCGTTGAGCTTTCCTGCTGGTTTTCATTAGTCCACGTTTTGAAACTGTAATGAAAAAAAAGTTTATTTAAAGACAGTTTAATATACATATATGTTTCGAAAAATGCAATTGGAAAATTTTTTGATTTTTTAAACTTTTTTTTACTCGAAAACAAAATTTTATGAGCACACCTAGTGAGAATTACAAAAAAAAATGTTAACTTCGCTTGCACCGAAGCTATTATACCCTACACAAATACAAAATATTCCTTACAAGAACTGTGAACAATCAGCTTGTATGGCAGCTATATGCCAGAGTAACTCGATCTGCACCATTTTTTTTGAAGATTGAAACGTTGCCTTGGGCAATAACCCATGTAAAATTTCATAGAAATATCTTCTCATATGAAAAAGTTTTCCATGCCAGCGCTTGTTTTCGATCGTTCAGTTTGTAAAGCAGCTATATGCTATAGGAATCCGATCTGAACAATTTATTTGAGGATTACACCATTGCTTTAGGCAATAATTCATGCCAAATTCCTTGAAGATATATACACGCACTTAGTTCCGATCACACAGTTTTTATGATAGCTATATGCAATAGTAGTTCGATATCAGCGGTTCGAGTACGAATGCAAAATTTCAGATCGATATCTCAAAAATCGAGGGACTCGCATAGTTATATATATTTTATAGAGACCTACGGTCGAAAAAAAAATTTACAAAATGGGTGCTTTTTTGAAAAAGTTGAATTTTACCTAAAATTTTGGTCGTTTTTAGATTGGATTTTGTATTAGATCAGAAAGCTGGAAAATGTAAGAAAGTTTGGAAAATGTAGTTTTGAGAAAAAATCCGGAGCTGTTTGAAATGAGCGGTTATATTACAAAGTTGTAAATCAAAAACTATTTGAGATATCGATACAAAAATTTAAGACGTTATTTCTAAAGCTATAACCTATCATAATATGCAAAAATATGTTTTTTTTTTATTTTAAACTAGGTGTGCATCTCTAAAGTACTTTAACACTGTTTACTAAAAATATGAATCGTAAATGATTTATCTCTTCAGATAATCTATAGAAAAATATAGGAAAACTCCTCGGATTATTTAGTTGGTTATTACCACAAACTTTCAATGCTCATAAAACCATATATGAAAGTCCTAATTCCAACAAGCTTAGATAACCAATTACATACCGGTTATTGTTTGGTAATTAGCATAAACGATCAGTACGCTTAACATCAACTACGAAAGTCTTAATTCCAACAAGTTCAGCTTGTGTGTAACCGATCTGTAATTACCTAGTAGTCAATAGTAAAAAAATATTCAATAATAATTAAACGCTATTGCATTTTATTACTAGCAGATTGTCATTTTATAAAAATCCATAACACACAAACACATTGAAGCAATTAACACAAATTAAATTCAAAATAAATATGAAATAATGAAAAAGTTCACAAAATTTACACTTTGTTATCGCCTCTTAATCAATTTAGTATAAACGCCTGCCAACTCAATTGAATTATTAATCAACAAGCACAAAAACTTTTTAACCACTGAAGCAACAAGCCCGGCAATAAACAATGCAAAATTATCAACTGACCTGTGGCAATAACCGATTTAAACTGGTTAAAATCACTCTCGCCAACTGGTATTTAACGTCTTTTACACACAGATCCTTAACGCCGGGCGCATTTTTCACACCATTTCAACAATTAACAGATGTGATAAAAATACGACGGGTTAATTGAATTTTAAGTGAGATCAAATGCCAAAATCTCTAGCAAATACTTAACAAGGAATTAAAAATCAAAACCAATTAATCTGTGCAGGAGAGAGAGTATCGGTCTATTTGCTTATTCGACGTGATAATATTGATATTTGTGAAATAGTATATAGTATATGAAATAAGCAAGTGCAACATCTTTTCACGTCAAATTCAACTTTTTCGGTTTGAAATTTCTTTACATATAGTTTGGTATAATATACCGAAAAGAGTACAATAACCTCCTAATATGGAAAATAAATAGACATGGATAATTTATTATACATTAATTTTTTAATTCGCACTATAGAGATATTTTTGCAGACAGAAAATAATCCATTAGCACTCAATTATGCCTATCGAAGATGTGTGTGTCTGGGTAAAGTAGAATAGTGTTGTAGCGGTAATATGAAAGAAAGTACGGTACAATTCAAACCAGCAATTCGGGACGGGGTATGAAATTGTCCACGATTATTTTTTGAAAATTTTTAAAATATACATTTTTTAATTCGGTATATATTCAGAGTTTTTTCCAATGGAAAATATACGTAGAGCCGAAAAAATTAAATTCGTTCGGTATTACCGAAATTTAAAGCTATACTCAATTAAAATTTAAGCGTCGTAAATACATAGCGAAACAAAAACTTCACACTTCAAAAAGATTGTACCAATCTAGGAAAAAAATATTCATCGAAGCGGTTTGCGTGTACTGAAGTCTGGGTCATATTTGATCTTGAGTGCATGTTTTCAGAATACTTTAATGGATATCATTTGTATAGCCGACGTAAATTATGCAGCCTTAAGAAGGGGCTTTGGTGAAAACTTTGCAGTTAGCATATATAAGGGTGTATTATACGGTGTTCCAGGTCAAAAAGGTACTCCGGATACCTGCCCAGCTAAAGAACCAGTACAGGGAAAAGGCCGCTTTAACGACTACGATGAAATGCCTTAAGGGGGTATTCTGGTCTAGGATTTCGAAACAATCGATTTTTTTTTGTTGCATATTTTGAAAGTTTAGACTTTCAAAAATTGGACCTTGGAAAGATTTTTCAAAATTCGACTTATTTTAGTCTCTATACAATGCTCTATCGTGTCTGCCTTGGATTTCCAAAAATTTTGATTTGAAGTATTTTTAAAAAATTAGGAAAGGTCGAAAAATCGGTCAAAAAAAATTTTTTTAAGTCGACGCCATTTTGTTATTTTTTTTTTTTTTTTGAAAATGGTCAACCCGATAACGACATCCTTACTAATGAAGAATCTTCTTATTGTTTGAGTTTTAGATCTCTACAAGGGTTGAAATCACGTCAATCAGTACGCACCGTTTTTTTGAAGCCCCCACTCCACCGGCCCGTATCTCGACGAATTTTCGTTTCTTTTTCTTGTAATTTTTTTTCTATTATTAAAATGTCAATAAAAAACATATAAAAAAATGTATAGTAAAAATGTTTTTCATTTTTTTTATCTTAGTTTAAAAAATTCCTGAAATTCATGCGTTTAGACCAGAATACCCCCTTAAGGACATGCAGTAGCGCTAAGATCATGTATAAACGCACCTCCTCTTTTTCGACTGACTGGAATAGCTTATATACTTCTATCCCGTCTTTTCAAGAACTCATCTTAGATATCAGTTCAAAGGACTAGATGAAATATAAAAATTAGATATGAAACTACGTAATAAGCTTTGGGATCTTGTATTTCAATATTTCAGTTCGAATTGAACTAAATCTTCTCACATTGCAAGGGACCCATAGGTCTACGTATTGCGTGCCAATCATCCAGCCAGTACAATCTAACCGAACCTGAGAAGTAGGTATTTAATAATAATACAGATGGCAACTTTCTATCATGAGACGTCACTGCCTTCCATTATCACATTTTAAAGTGCTAAATACTTGGCAATTTCCATATGCAATAAATGTTTAAACAGACTTATTTTTAAACAAACTCATGTTTTGCATTTAGGCAACGGCTATGCTAACATATTAACATTTTTTACTGCTTCTTTTCCGTTCTTTTGCACAATTTATTAGCTCAGTCATTTAAAATAGAAGTGCAAATTTGCACATAAAATAGTCTTATTTGCAGATATTTGATTATTTGAACTAAAACTCTGGTAAAATCCAGTTAAATGTAAACACGTGTTTGCCGTTGATATGATTTTTGGCTTACGTTGGAGATTAGACTGCTTACATACATATGTATGGTATGGACTTGTATGTGTTTGAAAACAAGACTAATGTGCGCTGTACACTGGTTGATTAATTTTATGCGATAGTGGAGAGCTTCATTCAAAAGTCAACAAACTAGCTTGTGTTTTTAATCAGTAGCTTTTAATTACCTTATTATTTTAGCAGCACAGTTGACATTAACAGTAATGTTGATACAAAGTAAATAATGTTAATTTTTGATATGAGATTAGTTAAAATATGTTCTTAGAACTTTCAAGTAAAAAGCTTGTACGTATACATATGTACAACGGAACTGGTATAATGTTTTCTTATGAATAAGTTCAGATTATCATTAATAGTAATTATATAGAATATTACTGACCGCTTATTTCATTAGTTTAAATGGGTTGTGTTTATTTTTACACCATGAGCAAGTTATATGAGTGCTGCCTTTTATATTTCGGGATTAGAGAACAAAAAACACATATTAACCATAGAAAAAATCTTTATTGTTAATCTTAATATCAAAATCTATACACTTTTGCATCGTCGTTGAAACAATTTGCGAAGCACGTTTGCTACCCTGTTTAAAACATCTCCAAAACATGCGTTCTTAATTCATCAGCCGCCCCGTCGGGTGTCGAAAAATGTTAACCTCTAAGTATATTTTTACGTGCGGAAATAAAAAGAAGTCTTTCGGTGGATGAATCGATCTTTCGAGTGCTCAAAAAAGCACTTGTCTTGAGAGCTTCCTGGTTTCTTGAAAGACAACTGGTAAATCACTGGGTGTACATTACTCAAAGGCTCATATGCGTAGCTCACATGTGTGTTCCCAATCTCACGATAGGTCACATGACGATTTTGAAATATCAGTTTGAGCACAGAAGCAATAGTTTCGGGAACAACAATTGATTTTTGACGACCTTCATGAAATTCTACTTGGAGTTATCTATGATTGATTTGATTGAATTCACTATAACATCGATAAACACTGGTTTTTGATGGTGCTTCATTGCCAAAAATAGCATTCAGTTCAGAAAAAACTAATTGCGTGAAAATTTTCGCGATTTAACTCCATTTTAAGTTACTGTAAACAACACAAATAGCGCTCTTATGGCGAAACGTTCCGAGTATATATGTACATATAACGTCAGAAATGGAAAATTTTTCGATAAATTGTGCGTTGTCAGAATGCAACAACAAGTTTTCAAATCCCGAAAAATAAAAGGGAATGTCAGAGACCCTAGAAAGTATATATATAACTGATTAGCGTGACGAGGTGACTTGATTTAGCCGTCTGTCTATACTCGTTTGTCGGTGCCATCTAGCTGCCATTCCAACTAATCGATTAGAGTCACAATCTTTATAATCTTTATTAGGAAAGAAAGATCTCCTTATTAAATAACCTTAATTCGCCTTGAAGGTTGTGACAGAAAGAAATCAGAACCTTTTCCTTTGGCCAGTTACGTTTATATATATAGTTGCTATAATAAAAGCACTTTGAGGGAACCGAATTTAACCTTGATTTTCTTTTGCTATAAATAAAGCGCAATATAATATGGGCACCATAAATATTTTGAGGATTAACCAGTTGAAAATGAACATTAGATTGTCTCCAAGTTAGAATTATCTTATCAGTATTTGTTAAATGTTCGTAGAACCGGTAATACCGCAAATATAAAAGAAGCCTTAAATAAGATAATATTTATATTTGCTAACAAATAATATTAATAGTTACTTGGTCGAGCCTTATCTACAATTTCTGTTCTGCGACTTATATAGGATTCTAGGTGCCTCGTTTTTTATGAAGACTTGCTGTCAAGCGGCCACCGCCTAAAGTAAATTAAACGCAGAAAAGTTGAATGCTTTCGGCTACAATCTTTGCAAAACTTATTCACTTATTTTCTTATTATATTCTTAGTGTTCATTATCAAAGAAGAGGTTTAAAACGTCTTGGTTCTTACATAATTGGGAGACTTATTCACTTATTTCCTTGAATAACGTTCATATCAACCACACATTTTTAAAGCTTTTATTTATAGAATAAGCTCCAAAAATCGGACAAAATAAATTAAAGCGAAGTAATTTTGTGGTATGTAATTCATGCGAAATGTTTTGAAATAAAACGAAAACCACATTAAAATTTAAAACATGTAAAGAGAACTGGCAGCCTGGCGTATAATTTGCGATAAACTGGAGGCGTTTTTTGTGAATATTCTACATATTTTCGGTAAACAAATCAAGAAACGGCGAACTCATGTGGCTCATGTGGTTTATAAATAGGCAAAACATGTATTTTGCCAACAAACTAATATATTTACATATGTATATTTGTTCGAGCACGTGTGTGCCTGCCGATGTAAATACGAATGTATCTGCTGGTAAAAGTGTACGAACAATGTATATATGTATATATGACTCGCCTAAGTAATTATGTGTACATTTACATACATGTATACATGCTCCGATATACAAAAACTGGACTCAGAGCTCTTTGAACTATATAGGAGAATATAAAGTTTAAGAAAAGAGCACGCCGGTATATAATTACCAAAAGTGAATGCTTTTCTATACAGTACTTGTTGAAGCCCTTAGCTGCTTTAAATAAAATTCCGCATAACAGTCATGGATACTTGCTTTACTCATAACTCAGTAGCGATAATGTGACTTATAGTTTTACTCATAACTCAATTACGATAATGTGACTTATAAGTACAAGTCGCCGAGCTTCTATTCCTCTTTTATTCCAAAATAGTATTGGTCTTTTAAAAGTCAGTTTCCAATCAATTCTCTATAACTTGCGAGCATTACAACTTAACTTACAACAAACATTAACGTTGATTACAATTATAAAAGATAAACCCCTGCGCTCGGTTCAATTTGTGGCTGTGAGGATTTCAAGGTCTTAAGTGGTAATTGTTGGCGTGAGCCAGTTTGTTTGGCTATGACCGCACACTTACAATCAGTGCTGGGCTATTTGATTTTAATTGACGGCAATTGTTAACAGCATGTTTGTATGAGTGTGTGTGTACGCTAACGTTGCATTTGCTGTGGCAGGCAAGTGTGGGTTTTTATAACGTATACGACGTGTATCACCAAGCTTTTGCTCCAACGGCGGTAGTTCTCAGAACTACCCGAACCTGCATGCGGCCAAGAACTGTCAACTCAGCAGCAAATTGCTGCATGAATGTTTTCTGCCGCTACAGTAACAACAACAACATGTTAAATATCATTATTTGTGGAATTTGAAAACGACTTATCTCGATTATATATTTTTTCCCCCAAAATAAAATTTAATTTGTTTACTTTAAAATTTGTAGCGAATTATGAGATTACATGGGTTTATGGGTTTCAAAAACTCGAGTTTTATCGATAAATAAATTCTACAACACCTCTAGAATATTGTCCTAAATTTTTAAGCTGATCCGAGTAATAGTTTCGGAGATACAGCCGTGAGAACTTGTGCGCTGAAGACCATGTAGCTAGACTAAGTGCGGCGTCTTTAAATGCGTTTTTCTCGAAACTATGTTTTTGGATTCGTTTGGCGAGATTTCTCAATAACTACTCAACCGATGTTCATGAAATTTTACACAGGTCTTTGAAATACCATTCTTAAAGACTTGTACGAAGGATTTTTCCATTGCAACTTTTTGAAAAAAAAAGTCGCGAAATTTTTTAACTAAAACACGTTTTTTTCACTTTAGATGATCCTGAAGGAGTTATCGCAATGACGAGTTTAAAATATTTTTTTCCAAAAATTTCAGAACTTTTATGATAATAGTGTATATTTGTAGCAATTTAAAAATTCTAATAAAATATTTCAATTTTTTATAAGAGAAAACAATTACTTGTTTTTTACCCCAGTAAGCCCATGTAACCGCTTAACTCCGAAAATCTGAGAAACCGAGGAAATAAATATCGATATACTAAATTCATGTATATATATGAATGACAAGCTTGGAAGCATTCTTTTCTTCAAGAAATTATTCAAAACTGCTTGTACGAGGTGTGTTCAAAAAATAACGAGAATTTTGAAACCAAAGCTCAATCGTTTAAATTTTATCCATTCTTTTAACAAGCGAAAATCTCCAAACACTTAAAACGGAGAAAATTTTTTGAATTTTGGTAACATACATGTATATCAACATAACAAAAATGTTTTGACAGTTGAAGTCTCCAAACTTTAAAAAATTAAAATTCCAGTTATTTTTAGAACACTTCTCGTACATGCATAGATACATATAATTGAATTTTGTATTAAAAATATCTTTCCATCTTATGTAATTATGTACAAATATATTTACATATGTATGTATATATTAGCAAGTCTATCCATTCACATACAAACATACATACGTATGTTGACGCAAATGGAAAAGCATTACGCAAGTTCACCAGCCACTGAAGAATATTTCTATATATGATTGCAGTCACTTTACACTTTGACGGTTCTTGAAAACTGTATATGCAGTTCTGCCAAATGTGTTTACGACATTGAACTTGGCAACTGCTACAAATTATCTGTATATGCAGAACCTTTTCGACTATTTGAATTTGGCTTTCATATACCTATATGTATGGTTGCAGTATTTTTATTGATTTTGAAATGGGCAAGCAAAATAAACAATGCTCAGCAGTTTATTGAAAATAAAATCTAAAAGATTGCACTTTTATTTATCTCATTTATCAGCAAGCACTAATACAAACAAATGTATTGGCAAGACGCCATTGAATGCGGCACGCGGATAATTCAGTTTGGATAAAATTATAATATTTTTGAATGTAAAAATATGTATTAGTTAATATCTGATTTATGATTCATAAAAAAATATTTGGAAATATTAAAAATATTTGTTCGAGCTGGTAGTGGGTTTTAGGTGAAGTTTTGTCAGTTTACGAGTCCATATATATTTGTAGCTACTTATAACGCACTAACCTCTTATTATTATTAATAGAAGTTACTATATCAATTTATTATTACTTTTTACAGTATGAACTATTTGAATACATTTTCCCCACATAAATCTCAAATAAAAAAATAAAGTTATAAGTACCATTCGGCCTTGAAAAAAGAAAAAACCAAATGATAGTGGCAAGCAAAAAACAAAAAAAAAATATGTATATTGATTTATAAATACATGTATGAGTGTGGAGATATTCATAGTGACATATACGTATGTATGTACTCAACATGTAATCCGAATTATAAAATAGTATTACTAAACTGAGACGAATAATTTTTTTATTAAGTCTACTTCTATTACAGTCCATGAGCAAAAAGTAGTAAGACTCTGCAAATCTTGTAATTTTAAAATTCTAAAGTCAATTTCCGGAATAGCCTTCAAAAAGCGTAGCGATTGATGTTTAATGTCTTCAATTCACTCAAAATGGTTTTCCCGGAGCGGTCGTTTGAGTTTGCTGGATAGCCAGAAATCACACAGAGCTTACTAAGGCGAATAGTAGTTGCGGAACGATATTGATTAAAAATTTGGCGAAATCTCACGAAGAATCAATGCAGTATGCGACGGTGCATTATCGTGGTGCAAAAACCAAGAGTTGTCGACCCTTTGTTCTGTCCTCTTTCTACTCACTGAAGTAGTATTCCTTGTTGAGAGTTTGCCCGTTCGGAAGAAATTCGCAGAGTATTCCCCGATAATCGAAGGAAACTGTCAATATAACCTTTATTTTTGACTTGCTTTGACGTGGTTTTTTCGGTTTCGGCTCACCTTTGCCACGATATTTGGCCGATTGATCGTCTGTTTCCGGGTCGTAAGCATGAATTCAAGACTCATCGCTAGTAATAATACGACTTGTGACAACCTGGTAGTCAGAAAGCATTGTTGCACAGGCGTTAACACGAAGCAGTTTTCGAAAAAATTTAGTGATTTTGGAGTCAATCGTGCTTTCACTTTTCTTAGGCCCATATAATCTTTCAAAATGGTTTTCACTGATCCTTCCGAAGTTAATTGTCGATTCTCAAGCCGATTCTTTCTATATTTTATTTATCATCATTTGATATTGATGATCGTCTTGGACGTTGTTCGTCGTCAACGTGTTATCAACCCTTTTTGAATAATCTGTACCAATCAAAAACACTTGCTCGCGACAAACAGTTATCACCGAAGGCCTTTTCCAAAATTGGGAATTGATGTGAAATTTGGCTCAATTATTACTGACAGTAATGAGAACATAAAAAAAAAAATATTTCGTCAAAAGAGGTTTTCGCGCGAAGTTTAAATTAAAAAAGTCTTACTATTTTTTGCCCACAGTATGTTTGTATGACTGCTTATTACTTTATGTACTTTACAAATTAGTGTATGTATATCAATATAAGCATTTGAATACACACACATCCATACATATGTGACGCATATATAGTACATATATGTATGTATGTATAGAAAATTAACAGTTTTCAAACTGAAACACCCATTACAGGTGCATTTCTTAAAGTGTAATTTTATTTGACAGGAACTTGATTTTGACTGATCAGTTTGTATGACAGTTATATCTTATAGTGATCCGATATCAGTCGTTCCGACAAACAAGCAGCTTTTGCCGGGAAAAGGAAGTGTGAAAAGTTATAGATCGTTTATTCAAAAATTGAGAGGCTAGTTCGCGTATATGTATATAGACAGACGAAAATGGCCAAATCCACTCAGCTAGTCACACTGATCAATTATATATAGATATACTGTATAGGGTTTCTGGCAATTCCTTCTGGGAGTTAGAAACTTCATAGTATACTTAATATTCAGAGTTCAATAAGAAAAAACGTTTATTTGGTAATATCGGTAAATTGTTTAAGCGTGTAGTTAGTTGCGAAAAAAATTCAATAAGATCAACTAGTATCATCAAACGAAATTACTTAAGGAACGACATAATATGTACATGTATCTATTTTTATAAGACCTCCCACATTTCCTTCTGGATGTTACAAATTTCGCGACAAACCTTATATACCCTGTTCAGGGTATAAAAAAAAGTCGTATTACTAGTTAAATTAGGCACTAACAAAGAGTGGGTGTATGAATTAAAACGGTAAACAATTTGTTTCTCATTGAATGTTATTCTATGCACTCTATTATAAATAATGTATGTATATGTACAGAATTCTTGTTAATATAGCTTAGTGATATATATTGCGAAGGTTATACGTAAATTACATTTTTGTAAAGTAAATCAAATTATTAATGTCGCAATGTCATCAATCAAACTTAATGAAAGTACATCGAATTCAGCAGAATGAATCAACAGTAATGCCAGGCAGTAAATTTTATAACCACCGTTACCCTGGTACACTTCGATATGATATACCGAAAGGCTTGGTACCCTTAAATGGTAATACACATATATATGTATGTATTTGATAAATAGGTTGGTAGTTGGTGGTTCGAAAATTACATTATTTTCGAAAACACCGGCATATGTACATAATCTACCTTTATGGCACACATGTATGTTCTTATGTAAATATATATATGAATCACAATCACACTGTCTAATTACAAAAGCGCTGATAACAATACCGCAACACATTAAAAAAATTTATCGGAATATTTTATATGGAGTATCTATAATATAAATTTAAAAATCAATCGAATTTATATACCAAAACATCACACGGAAGTACTTGCAATTTGTTCTACTTTTGAGAACCAGTAAACCATAGAAAAATACATTATACTAAGTAGCCATAACCATATGTACATATGTACATATTTACATATGTATGCATTTGTATCTACATTTGATTTCAGTGTTTTAAATAGTATTATTAATGAAAAATTAATAGGAATTTGATAGACACTTCAAGCACATGGTTTTCGTATGTTGCATAAAATTATTTAAAATGAGTCAGTACAATAAGAATCTCATACATATTTATGTACATGTTCACATTTTTGTATACTTTTTTATGGAATATGTATGAATGTCAAGTGGTATTTATGTATGTCTACTTTGCATATAGACATTAAGATTTGTACAACAATCTTTTCCAATGACTATTAAAAATAACTTGCTGGTTCTTTATCAATTCTATACATATGCACATATGTATAATTGGATGTATTGTGTTTATATTTGCGTAAATATTTACATAATTTTCCATTCATATAATCGCCCAACGATGTGATTCAGTGAAACTATATTAACGCTAAACGTTTTTTATCAAGAAATAATGATAAAATTATTTGAACAATAATTTTCAATACATAGAAAGAGTATTTATAAGTGCATATGTATGAGAAAAATGTTATATGTATATAGAAATATATATATATAATAGGTTATATACACAGGCATACATATGTATGCATATTTATATGTAATATGAATTTAATTATAACATTTCGAAGAATAACTTGGCTACAAGTAATGATTATGGATTTTGAAATGTTTTTAACTCTTGCCAAATATTGTTTTTAAGCTGTGTGATAAGATTTACATAATTCTGTATCATAAAATATTCCATATTATTAAAACGAATATTCAATGCTTTATGTACATCCGTGCCCATATCACCACACGATATGCATAATTTTTGCCTATTTGCATAAATATGTAGAAGTAGACAACAAACCGAGGATATCTGCTCAACGGGAGTTAGGTATGCAACGCATAGAACAAATAAAATAAACGAGCTACAAAGTCAGCTGCAACTAACCACTGTATGGTACTAAAACATTTAAAATCTTTTACATTGTTGAATGTCTAAAGTTGACTTCATTTGTGTTTATTTATGCTTCTTATAAGCATTTTTATTTTATGACTCTCTGATCACACATTATTACATAAAGATTATCTCTACCGTCTTTATCCATGCAGGCATTTTATCGCAACAGCTGATAGATATAACAACACAACTGCACTGCCTACAATAAATAACTACCAATCACAGCTTACGTTCGGTACAGCTGTTCCGTGGCTTCCCTTTCCGTTCATATTTAAAACTAAAACAATTACCTTTTCAGATTCCTTCTTGGAATTTAGTACTACTTTTGATATTAGTGCAGAATAATTTACGTTCACTTATATTTCCATAATTCTACACATTTGTTTACTTTTCACAAGCATTTCATTTGAACAATTTAGTAAGTGAAGAGAAATGCATTTGATCACATTGCCAGCGAAGCGCACAAATGCGCGCGTACTTTGTATGCACTGCACTCGGCAAGCAGAGAGGCACTAACAAAATACCATCTGCTCCTCACCGCACCGCACTTTTATGTATTTTTACATATTTTCTCTAACCGAATGTACATTTATATTTTCTATATTTTCTATTTGTTTTGGAAACGATTGGTACACGGCTTATTATACGTATGCGCTTACGTACAGGTACGCGCATATATTCTTAAATTAAGCACTTTCTTATATTACAAAAATTGCCACTTAATATAGACGAAACAATAACGCGACCGCTTCACTGGAACAAGCAAAATGAATCTTATAATAAACCGAGAATGCACCAAAAACGTCAACTCAACAAAATTCCGATTCTGCTTTGCTTTGCGCGTTTACTAGCTAGCAGAAAAAACAAACTGCCAAGTGACAGCGCTATTGTGTACAATTGTAGCTTGAATTTTCCCTTTTCGAAATGCATCGTTGTGTATGTGAACAATGTTGTATTGCCATTCTTTGATTTTCTAATATTCCCCTAGCTTTACAAGTTGATTGAATTTAAAGATTTATTGAGTAAATAATAAAGCAAATATGTATTAACAAATATTAAAGACAATATATTAGAATTTTACAACAAATCATTACACAAAACAAATAAATATATGTAATATGTAACATATATATGAGATATTCGTGCGCAGTGGCAACATGGTCGTTGGAAATTCACCACGCTAGTAACGCTTTGATCTTTATTAGATAGTTTTGAAGCAAGCAAGCAGAATTATATTTGCATTATAATTCGTATTAAATATTTCAATTGAATTAAATATTGGAATTGAATTGAATATTAGCTGCAGTGGATTTTGCTGGATTAGGTATGCTTTAAAATAGTGGTTTATTTTGTAATCTAATACTATGCAAATTCATTCAAATAGTATAGCGTAAACATATTAGCAAATACACACATACTTATACAAATGAATTTAACACGCCGGAAAAACTTTTGGCTAAAAATTCCGAATGTACACAGGAAGCAGTCACACTCTTTACCAGACACACAAGCAAGACCTGTAAATATGCAAAGAATCACTAAATTTCATACATTTAACCAATCAGTGTGGCGATTACGGACTTTATACTGGTGAGGTGCCTAAAAATTAGTTAATTTATGCTTTTAGCAGGTGCTAGCCACTTGTTCATTGCTCATAACTTTTCGGTATTGATTTATTTATTTTGCTTATAGAAAATATTTTGCTGTTGTTGTTATTATGAAATTTTCAAATGTTGTATGAGTGTGAATTCTTTTTGTTCAAAAGGGGCGTGTTGCAGTGTACAATTACCGGCATTCAGCCATACTTCTCTATGTATATACATACATACAAACATGTATAGGTGTGTACATGTGAAAATTGCTTTTCCATTGATTATGCATGCAAGTGGAAAAGGTCGCCTCTGTGCATAAAATACGTAAGCAGTTGCATAACGCAACACTTCGACGCAAAGCTTCGTCAAATCCTTCAATTTGGTGTAAACGCAAATGGCCAATAGCCATTGTATGTTGACTGTTGAAGGCGAAATGAAACCTTGAAAGAGAATATCCTTGTACTTGAATTTTTGCACAGTCTGCCAACCGGTTGCACATTCATGCGCCATAACTACGTACATGAACGCTCTCAGATCGAAAAATGCAAAAACGCCTCTACATATGTACGTATGTATATACTTTATTGCCAATATTTAACACTGCACACAAACAGCTGATTAGTTGCATAATGAAGCGTTTTTTTTATTTTATTGGAATAATTGTTGAGAATACAAACTGGTCGCGAGTATTAGACGGAAAACACAACACTGTGGTATCGCTTCCGTTAAAACTAAAAAAAAAAATATTCTTAGTTGTTTCAGAATCTTTCTCTCCAAGTTCAATCACCGTAATTGCTCTTTTTTTAATTCTTTCCAACATTTTTCTTTGCAAATATGACAATTGCGGCCCGCAGTTTATTTTAATACTAAATAACATACGAAAAATTGTTTGCAAATGCAAATTTTGTACGCAAATATACATACATATCTAAATATGCGAACTAATCTCTACATAACAATATTTTTGTTAGGCTAGGATGTGTAACAGCAACAGTGGTAATGACGATAATGACGGCTGTTATTTTTTTTGTACCAGCAGTTTATGAGCCAACAGCCTCTATGGGAGAGAAATGACAACATGCACTCTCGCGAAACCCGCACTTAATACAATTTCGCTCTCCAACAAAACACATTGCCCGGCTCTGTACATTTGCAGACAAAACATCTGATTTTTTAAATTTGACAGCTGCACAAAAAGCTTTTAACTTAAACTGCACACTGAAGCCAAGTAAAGTAAAACAACTGATATGTCAAGTTACAGGTAAAGAGTCCTGCGCGTACGGTGTTTACAATTGACAGATAATCTTATATGTAACTGCAAAGTAACGACATACACATGCTTGAAATTGACTGCTGCTGTGCCAACAATAAAAAGGTGTTTGCTTACTTGCCGTACCCACAAAATTCTATGGACCTTTTCACTTCTTATACTTATACAATGGGTATGTATAGAAGTCATTGTGCACAAAAATGTGGGTGTATAAGATTTGATGGGTTCCCCAAAGGCACATCTGAAGCATTTAAATATGAAATTTAATTTACGTCAAGCAATCTCTGCAGCTTCTTCGCACTCTTCACACGTTGCACAACAATGTCTGTAGTTTGTGACGGTGCAAACACGCTTTAATACAGACGTACGCATTATCGCTAATGGGCAGTAATATAGCTTTGCTATCGAAAATTATATAACAATTTTGTTCAACGTCTACCGCAGCTACAATCTCTCACACACGCGTCGCACACACATTTGGTTATCCTGCAGCTGGGCAAAAGCATACATACATACATATGTATACAATAAAATATGCGAAAACGTTGTAGGAGAAGTATACTTTTAGGATATATTTGCGTTACGTACTTTTTTGTTACAGATACATTCCGATTACTTCTGGTTCCAGCAAATTAAAATGCATTTATATACTCGTATTTATATACAAACTGCTGTGTTGCACTCTTTTGTAAGTGAAAAAGTCTCATAGACAAGAATTTCCATGAAAATTCAATGCTTTTCATCTACTAAGCCGCTCCGAAATTATAAATACATACATATACACGTACATATATAAATTATTCTACAATTTTGTTACGATTTGTACACGTTTAAAGAGATCGCTTGAGCACGTTTGAATTTTGCATTAAATTTGCTGTTTTCATATAAACAGCAAATAGTTTTATATGATTTTTATGAAAATTTGTAAATCTGTTTTCGTAGAATTGATTGGCTGCCATTTCTTTAGACGACTTGAACGATGACTGAATTTTTATGTACTGGCTGAAAATTTTCTTGGACCACATCGGTCTAGGCACAGTAGACAGCAGCAACCACGAATTCTGACATTTATTTGCTACATAAAGAAATTAAAAGCTCCGGCGGTGACTGCGAAAAGCTACTGCGAACACTGTGAAACGGTTAGTGTGGTGGGAAAATTAACCGATTATTGAAATGATTATTGAAATAAAAGCGCGAGTAGATCATATCTATGTTATGAAGTGAAAATAAAGGAAATATATGTGTAAGGCAGCATTGTTTAATATACGTAAATGTATGGGTGCCAGGTCGTGAAATAAATATACAAATACTAAATAAAATTTTGTGTAAAGATTTAAGGTTTTGAAATAGTATATAATATTGTCTAGCGGAAAAATAGCAAAAAGTGGTCGACCAAAATGGTACACATTTGTTTATTTCTTTATTTTTATCAATATAAAAAAAATAAGTTGAAGTTTGATTAGAAATACGAAAATACTTTTTCGACTACCCCATATATTAATTCTTTTTTGTTTCATTTTTATGTTTAAACATAATAAAAAAATAATATTTAGCTGAGCATCACTGGAAAACTGCACTTCCAATTTCCCACAGTACTGCGTTCAAAATACCGTTACTACGAATTCCCTTATGAGTTATGAGTGTTATGCACCGACTAGCATTAATTGTTGTCATTGTGTTGTGAAGTGAATTTAGTAAATTGTGTCTAAAATAAAAAAAGAAACTCAATACTATTGACAAATATTGTATTGAATTTTTGTTTTCTTTTCATATATACAAATAATAATTTAAATCAAATGGCCGTTGTTTTATTCATAATCACCATACCGACAGAAACGGAGGAGTTGCTGCTGCAAAGTGAATTTCGCAAAAAGAAACCTGATATCGGTGCTAACTATGGACGAGAAGATAAACTGCTTTCCACACCTGTCACAACGGCAACAACAACTGCAACTTTATCAAATTTATCCAATGCTACGACTACCACCGCTGCAGTTACCATTAACATTACCGATGCTAATGAAATCGATATTGTTAGCCTTGGCGCTAAAATGGATAACCCACTGACCACACAGACACTGGATCAGCAGCAATACAGCACTTTCCCGAAACGACGAAGATCAGAAGGCAATAAATTCTTATTTGGCGATGCTGGACAGTTGCTTAAGAATTCAATCTTCAGGGATAGCAGCACAGGCAGTGCGTCAGATAGTGCGAAAGACATTGATGTGGAGATTGTGGTGAGTAGTCCGTGACAGTGACAGTGTCTAAAAGCTCAGCCATTTGTTTACTTTAATGTTGGCGGTTATAATGTAAAGCACTTCCTTTCGTTTGGTTAGGACGGGCCACCATTTATACGGAAATCTTGGGAAGGTTTACGTGATATTCTTTCATCTTCAAGCCGTAAAAGGAAAAGAGATTCATCGCAACTAAATATACCAAATGACTCTTGTATGGAGACGGTATTACGTGAAATTTTAAAAAGATCTCAAATATTCAACGCAGTTTGGACGAAAGACACTGATGGACGTATGCATCAGGTTGGTAATGCACTTAACAAAATATTTACATATATTCTAGTTTTAGCAGAAATTATACTTATTTTGAGAGAGCTTTATGTTATTTTTAATTTTAGTACATACTTATATGTATAACAGTAATCGGGTGTCTTTCTTATAAGGTAATATTTACAGTTGAGTTTAATGAGAACTATGAAAATTTATTGGACAAACTTCACGAGTGGGGCATCGGAGATCGCGTTGGATCGAGCGTATCTGTGATGAATTGTTTAGTCTCAAAAACATTTCGACGCGAGGCCGAACTCGATTTACCACAAGAAAATGACGATGTGTAAGTATGTTATTTCAAAACACTTGTAGGTATGTAAGCGTTCATATTTCACCTTAAAGCAATTTGAACGAGCAAAAGCAAAGCGTTTGGAATCGTTTTATGAATTCGGTGAGAAGCCGGTTGAATGTGGCGCAAATTGTGCGAGATGTAAGACAAGATGCGGCTATAACATTCGATTTTGTCATATTGTTAATATCTGCCACGTAAGTTGGATTTCTTAAGTTTCTATTTAATAAAATGATAAGCGTATGTTTTTGTGTTTAGCATTTTGGCAGCAATTGGTTTAGCCGAAGATAGCACGATCTTTCTTGCAGCCAGTATGCTTGTTTCGCCTTTGATGGGTCCGATTATAGCTGCTATTTTCGGCACCGCTATCAAAGATCCGACGCTACGTACGTTGGGCTTACGAAATGAGCTAATTGGTATATTAATAGCAACAATTATCGGGTTCATTTTTGGCTTAGTAATCTGCTCGATCGATGAGCGTTACGGCAATGGCGAAGGACTAACGGCTGAGATGTTGTCACGCAGTGAATTACACTCTTTGCTGGTTGGTTTATTCACAGCAATACCTTCCGGTGCTGCAGCTGCGGTCGCAATTTTAGGCGGTAATATTGGTTCTTTGGTTGGTGTGGCGATATCGGCATCACTCCTACCACCAGCCATCAATGCTGTAAGTTAAGTATTGCTAAAACTAAAATTTATTTTTTATAAATATATAAATAATATTTTATACATACATATGTATCTGTATCAAAAGCACTTAGTTATGTGCATATACATATAGTGTATGTAGTTACTTTTATTGTTTATTTTATTTATTTATTATTATTTTCCTTTTTTTATTAATTTTGGTAGGGCGTCCTTTGGGCTTTAGCACTAATTTACACACTTTTCGAAACGGATGATTCAAGATTTAACATTGTTGTTAAGTCGCATTCGTTTTCCAACAATCAAGCCACCGAATTGGTAATGTTGGGTGCCATAAGTATGCTAGTAACAATTTCAAATATAATATGTGTCTACATTATGGGCGTATTGGTACTGAAAGTTAAGGAGATTGCGCCCGCAATTTCCAGAAATCATCGAGAGTTTTGGAAACACGACATAAAAATCGCACGAGGCCTTCCCAAGAATGGTATCGACACCAATGCTCTAATCGATGAATTTGCCAACCTTCCGCGAGAGGATCAAAAAACTTTGGGTATAGATTATGATCTATTACGAACGCTACGTTTAGATGATGCTTCGTATCAAAACACTTGGTCGCCCATTTCGAATAGACAATTATTCGATCGTTCTGCGTTAAATGTTATTAGGGATAACTACTCTACTGTTCATCAAATAGAACGTTTATACTCGACTATGAACCAACAGCAAACGCTGCAATATGGAAGGTAAGTCGGTATGCGAATGCAGTAATGTATAATGTAAAACTTGATTTCTATATAAGTTTTTTGTTTTTGCATTTTAGAAACCGTTGTAGTTTAAATCGTCATCCAACAGCGCGAGCTAGCGATTATGGAAATACCTATGAAATATTAGCAGCCAGTGTAGTTACAAAATACCCTACTTTATTGTTTTATTCTTGAGTATTAATATACGTACGTTTTCAGTTACCACGATGCGCAACAATGCCCACGCAAACTAATTGTCCTAGCATTAATGTTTTAAATGCGGTAGGAGAGGCAGACTCTTCTACAGCTAATCCATCTACGCAATCTTCGATGACAAATACTCCGACAGCAACATTGGACGAACGTAAACGACGCAAATTTATCGTAACACCCGCTGAAGATCCAATAAGGATTTCCATTAATTATGACGAAATGGATGCTTAGAGGATTCGATAAATAATATTTAGTTAACAGTTACAGTTTTCATGCACACGCATGAACCATATTTATTTATACACATCTACGCATATATAGTAATTTAATAATTATGTTTATTTGTATTGTTTTTTCTTCACCTTAAAGAAGTTACAAATGCTTAAAAACCAATTGTTTTATTTGTTTTCAAAATGTATTACGACTTTACTGCAATCCATAAATAATCTAGATATCTGTGACATTTGGACCCTGTCTGGAAGCTTTGGTTAGCGATTTTTGTCGCTTTACTAATAGCCTTTCACGAGCAGCTTTTTCTTGCCTGAAAGTAAGATTTATGTATGTGAATCGAATAATTTTGTAGTTGTTTTTATTCGACTTACCTACGACGTAATTTTTCTAAAGTTTCCTCCGTCGGTGCTGCCTTCTCTACTTCGTATTCACGTATTAGGTTGCGTAGCTTTTCCAGGGCATCAGCCAAATTCATTTGTTGTGAACGCGTTAAATCGCTTTTTATGACGAAGTAACCATCCTTGGTGAGTTTATTTTGTAGCTGTAATTACAGATGTTTAAATAAATATATATATATATATATATATATACATAAAAGCGGGAACTATTTTTCAAATTATGATATAATTCTAAATATTGAAAATGTATGCTGTATACATAAAATTCTTTAATATACGCTTGATATTTAAAGTAGTAAAACGCATCCACATTATACAATATCTATAAAAATTTAAAAATATCGACATATGTGCTTACGGACAGCAGAAGCTTTTGCCTTGTCTTTTCAGGTATCCAGTCGGCACTGGCTAACTTAAAACGCAAGTCAACTTTTGTGTTTACGCAATTCACGTGTTGTCCACCAGGTCCGGAGCTTCGGCTATAAGTAATTTCCAGTTGGTTAATGGGTATAAATCCAGAAAATTTATCACCTGTATTTGATGGCTACAAATTTTAATACATTAAATATAAGTTTAGATAAAAAATAACGTATTTACTGGTGGCGGTGTAAAAAGTTTAAGACGGCTATTTGGATACAATTTGTCAAGTGACAAATCACTTTTAAACGAAAGCCGGCGTCCTAGAATTACTGATGTTGTGTACGTTTTTTCAATGTTGGAGAAACGTAGTATAGATATAAAATTGCCGCAAATTTTATTCATTTTAATTTATTTCGACTCTTATTTAAAGTTATGTTAACTACAAGTGAATCTTTTTTTATATTTTGAAACAGCTGATAGAGTTCAGTAGTGCCACTCTCTCATGGAGAAAATACAGCGTCAGTGTTGGTACATAATAGCAATTTTTAATAGTTGTGCTATTAAGATTTTACATTTTATTCTTGAAAAAATATTAATAAACTAGGTTATTTTTCTTTTACCCTGTAAGCACTATTCGAGATAACAAGATACCAAGTTTCTCTTTGCAGCTTTGGCCGAGATTTTATATTGAAATGCTTCATTATAGCAAAATTAGAATATTGCTTTTGCTTTTGTTTTTGTTTTTGTATACAACTCAAAAATGTTACCCCTTCTTCTTCAATTAGTACAAAAACTATTTAAGTCGTTATATAAAAGTTGGTTGTTTATATATTAATAAATACGCGTTTAAATACATAATGGAATAATAATTATAAATAGATGAGGAATCAATTCCATCAAATCGTATGCTTTGCAAAGCTTCCTATAAAACGGGAATGCCAACGTAGATTTTGCCGTACCATTCAACCAGCTGATAGCGAAAACGTGGACGCTAAGCGATTGATACAAAGTATGGAGGCAAAATCTACGTTAGAAAATAAAGTATATAATCTATAATTTAACCGGTATTTTTAGTAATATGAAATTATCTCAGGAAACAAATAATTATCAAAGAAGTGCGCTAGATCGCGTGATTAAAGAACAGAGCGCTGAGATTGTTGCGGGAGGGAGTGTTTTCTACAACCCAGTACAGGAATTCAACCGAGATCTAAGTGTTTCAGTGCTTAATGTGTTTGCACGACGATTGCTAAAAGAGCGCAATACAGCTGCTAAGAAAAATGTAACGGAAGGAAATATAGAAACAAACAATATTGATGTAAATGTCGAAGATAATATACTCACAGCAGGACAGAAATACGAGAATGGCTTACGTATATTAGAAGCTCTTTCTGCGACAGGTTTGCGTAGCATACGATACGCAAAAGAAATCGCCGGAGTACGTGAAATCATTGCGAATGATCTTTCAAAAGTCGCTGTAGAATCAATTGGTGAAAATGTGAAGCACAACAAAGTAGAAAATTTAATTGTGCCAAGCCAATCGGATGCGTTGTAAGTTGTACATAAACTCTATAACGAACAATCTAAATTTAATCATAACATTCTACCAGGACGCTTATGTACCTTTCCACTGGTAATGATAAACACTTTGATGTAATTGATCTGGATCCGTACGGTTGCCCAAACCGCTTCTTAGATGCAGCAGTGCAATCTATCGCTAATGGAGGCTTATTGCTTGTAACAGCGACTGACATGGCAGTACTAGCAGGAAATACACCAGAGGCTTGTTACGCTAAATACGGGTGTGTTCCATTGCGTATGAAATGTTGCCATGAAATGGCGCTACGGATACTGCTGCATTCCATTGAAACGCATGCGAATCGATATGGAAAATATATTGAACCACTTTTGAGTATTTCTGCAGATTTTTATATACGGGTTTTCGTAAGAGTTCATGTGAGTCAAGCAAAATGCAAATACAGTATGAGGTGAGTAGAATGTTATAAATACTTTCAACATATGTATTTTACTATTAGTCCATCAATCAATGCAGCAAGCAGTCAATGGTATTTCAATGCACTGGATGTGAAACGTTTACTTTGCAACCGTTAGGAAATGTTAAGGTCAATACCACAGACAAAGGTAAATCGCAGACAAAGTTCGGTATTCCGACTGGACCAAACGTTGGTATGAACTGTGAACACTGTGGGCACAAACATCATGTAAGACACGATACCGAATCTCAGTAAAAAATTA